>NC_133395.1:89193956-89493956 GCF_047511655.1 Castor canadensis
GCAGGGTCGGGCCTGGTTAGTACTTGGATGGGAGACCGCCTGGGAGTACCGGGTGCTGTAGGCTTTTGCTCCTCCCTCCCTCGCTGCTCCTTTTGTCTTCGGGGACTTCGCCACCACCCCCCCACCACCACCACCACCCCCAGCACCACCACCACCACCACCACAACGACCCACCGTGACCACGACCCCGACCCCGTCCGGGCCACCCGCCAGACCCACGCACACCGAATCCTCACAGCTACGTCCCCGAATCCTCTCCCCTCCCCACGCTCTCCTGGGGCGCACGCCCACGACACGGGTCACCAGCGAGGTTGGTCCCAGGCCACGTTGGGGACCGCTCCCCAACGGCCCTCCAGGCGGGTGGGGAGGGACGTGCGGAAGCCATGAGAAAGTGGGTCCTGCACCCCAGCGGGCCCCACAGCGGGACGCGCCGCACCTGGGCATGCCACAAGGTGGTGCACTGGGTCCAGGGCAAGACGCCAGGGGACAGAGAAGCAGGGAGCCTCAGTCGGGTGCTGCTCCACGTCGCGCTCCGTCGCTCAACCCAAGACAGGGCAGCCAGCGCGCGACCTCTACGTGGGATCCCGCCTCCCACGGCAGAGCCTGCGGTCACAGGGACAGAGGGCGCAGGCCGCCAGAGCTCCGGATGCCAGCGGCAGCTCCCCATCCCGCTCAAAGGGAGGGAGGGCCGCCGCTGGCGCCCAGTCGCCTGTGCCACCCTCCGGGTCTCAAAGCACTCCTCAGTCAGCTCAAGGACCGGGGCCACCTGGCCTTCGGGTTCACATGGGCTTGGGCACGACGGAAGGGACCGCTTGCCCCCGTGGAACAGACATTCTCCCTGTGGACAACCTCAGGTGCTGGGAACCTCTGCTCCGCCTTGGAAAACCCACCTTCTGCAATGTATGCCCAACGCAATCAGGCCGAGCAGATTGACCCCCTCGGCCCGGCCCCAGTGTGTGATGGGGCTCTGTGCGTGAGGGCTTGCTCTTCCCCACCTACACCAGGCACGGCATCTAACACACACACACACACACACACAGACACAAACACCACGCAGAGACACCCAGACCACGCACGCACGCATGGGGACGCACCCTCCTCTCCCCCACCCCACACACGAGCAGCCGAAGGACAAGAGGGTATGGCTGGGGCCTGAGCGGGAACAAGCGAAGCCTTGGTTTGCGGCCCCTCGGCCAACTGCATCAGGATTTTTGTCTGGGCTCGGAGGCCAGAGGATCTCTGCCATTTGCTAGCAGGGCCAGGGATGGCAGGAGGGTGGGTACGGGGCTCAGCCAGGGCCAGTTCTGCTGGCACGATCCTGTAGCACGTGGCCGCGTAGCACGGGGCCGGGTCTGAAGGAGGCCAAGCAGGGGCACAAGACCCAGCAGCGGCACAGGGAAGAGGCCCAGGGCACCCAGGAGCAGACGAGAACCGGGAGTCGTGCGTGCTTGGCGTGGCCGCCGGCCCCGTGATGCCCGAGGACTCGAGTGCTCAGCCCCGTTTATTGGCCGCGAAGGGCTGCCTGGGAGAAACGCCCCGGGAGGCCGGCAGGAACCCGGGATCGGAAGGGATGTGGAGGGGCCCCGGGTTGGAGGAGATGGCTTTGGCTGTGTTTATTTTTGTTTCTTCTTCCCAAGATCCCGGGTGTGAAAGGGGCCAGAGGTGAAGTCCTGGGCTGGAAAGCCTCACGATTCAGCCCCGCAGCCCCAGGCCCTGAGTGTGGAGGAGGGCGGAGCGGGTCGGCGAAGGGCGTGGCTGCCGTTTTCCTGATGGGCTGGAGGGGCAGTGGCGCTTTCCGGACGAAGAGGACCGGAAGGGTCCCCGAGACCTCCGCTGGGAGCCACGCACCCACCCAAGGATACGGCTCCAGGAGGCGACGGAGGAGGGTGGCTGCTTGCCCTGGCCCGAGCTGTGCGTCCCCCGCCTTGGCCAGAGCAGTGAACATTCCCAGAAGAACAAGCGCCCGAGAGCACTGAGAAATTTTCCCCCGAGAAAACTTGACCCTCGTCTTGGCAGCAGGACACCTCGGGAAGAAAGCCACCCAGCGGCCACCTGGGCGAGACCGGCTGCCCGAGCAGGCACGCGGGGCCTCTGGCCGCTGGCCCCGGGCTGCCAGCCCCCACCCGGACTCCCAGCCGTGCCAGGAGAGCAGCGTGGAGACGCACGCCGGGGCCCTCGGCAGGCTCTTGGGGCTCCCGGAGGCGGCGGCTAGCGTCTACGGCCATACCAGCCTGAACGCGCCCGATCTCGTCTGATCTCGGAAGCTAAGCAGGGTCGGGCCTGGTTAGTACTTGGATGGGAGACCGCCTGGGAGTACCGGGTGCTGTAGGCTTTTGCTCCTCCCTCCCTCGCTGCTCCTTTTGTCTTCGGGGACTTCGCCACCACCCCCCCACCACCACCACCACCCCCAGCACCACCACCACCACCACCACAACGACCCACCGTGACCACGACCCCGACCCCGTCCGGGCCACCCGCCAGACCCACGCACACCGAATCCTCACAGCTACGTCCCCGAATCCTCTCCCCTCCCCACACTCTCCTGGGGCGCACGCCCACGACACGGGTCACCAGCGAGGTTGGTCCCAGGCCACGTTGGGGACCGCTCCCCAACTGCCCTCCAGGCGGGTGGGGAGGGACGTGCGGAAGCCATGAGAAAGTGGGTCCTGCACCCCAGCGGGCCCCACAGCGGGACGCGCCGCACCTGGGCATGCCACAAGGTGGTGCACTGGGTCCAGGGCAAGACGCCAGGGGACAGAGAAGCAGGGAGCCTCAGTCGGGTGCTGCTCCACGTCGCGCTCCGTCGCTCAACCCAAGACAGGGCAGCCAGCGCGCGACCTCTACGTGGGATCCCGCCTCCCACGGCAGAGCCTGCGGTCACAGGGACAGAGGGCGCAGGCCGCCAGAGCTCCGGATGCCAGCGGCAGCTCCCCATCCCGCTCAAAGGGAGGGAGGGCCGCCGCTGGCGCCCAGTCGCCTGTGCCACCCTCCGGGTCTCAAAGCACTCCTCAGTCAGCTCAAGGACCGGGGCCACCTGGCCTTCGGGTTCACATGGGCTTGGGCACGACGGAAGGGACCGCTTGCCCCCGTGGAACAGACATTCTCCCTGTGGACAACCTCAGGTGCTGGGAACCTCTGCTCCGCCTTGGAAAACCCACCTTCTGCAATGTATGCCCAACGCAATCAGGCCGAGCAGATTGACCCCCTCGGCCCGGCCCCAGTGTGTGATGGGGCTCTGTGCGTGAGGGCTTGCTCTTCCCCACCTACACCAGGCACGGCATCTAACACACACACACACACACACACACACACAAACACCACGCAGAGACACCCAGACCACGCACGCACGCACGGGGACGCACCCTCCTCTCCCCCACCCCACACACGAGCAGCCGAAGGACAAGAGGGTATGGCTGGGGCCTGAGCGGGAACAAGCGAAGCCTTGGTTTGCGGCCCCTCGGCCAACTGCATCAGGATTTTTGTCTGGGCTCGGAGGCCAGAGGATCTCTGCCATTTGCTAGCAGGGCCAGGGATGGCAGGAGGGTGGGTACGGGGCTCAGCCAGGGCCAGTTCTGCTGGCACGATCCTGTAGCACGTGGCCACGTAGCACGGGGCCGGGTCTGAAGGAGGCCAAGCAGGGGCACAAGACCCAGCAGCGGCACAGGGAAGAGGCCCAGGGCACCCAGGAGCAGACGAGACCCGGGAGTCGTGCGTGCTTGGCGTGGCCGCCGGCCCCGTGACGCCCGAGGACTCGAGTGCTCAGCCCCGTGTATTGGCCGCGAAGGCCTGCCTGGGAGAAACGCCCCGGGAGGCCGGCAGGAACCCGGGATCGGAAGGGATGTGGAGGGGCCCCGGGTCGGAGGAGATGGCTTTGGCTGTGTTTATTTTTGTTTCTTCTTCCCAAGATCCCGGGTGTGAAAGGGGCCAGAGGTGAAGTCCTGGGCTGGAAAGCCTCACGATTCAGCGCCGCAGCCCCAGGCCCTGAGTGTGGAGGAGGGCGGAGCGGGTCGGCGAAGGGCGCGGCTGCCGTTTTCCTGATGGGCTGGAGGGGCAGTGGCGCTTTCCGGACGAAGAGGACCGGAAGGGTCCCCGAGACCTCCGCTGGGAGCCACGCACCCACCCAAGGATACGGCTCCAGGAGGCGACGGAGGAGGGTGGCTGCTTGCCCTGGCCCGAGCTGTGCATCCCCCGCCTTGGCCACAGCAGTGAACATTCCCAGAAGAACAAGCGCCCGAGAGCACTGAGAAATTTTCCCCCGAGAAAACTTGACCCTCGTCCTGGCAGCAGGACACCTCGGGAAGAAAGCCACCCAGCGGCCACCTGGGCGAGACCGGCTGCCCGAGCAGGCGCGCGGGGCTTCTGGCCGCTGGCCCCGGGCTGCCAGCCCCCACCCGGACTCCCAGCCGTGCCAGGAGAGCAGCGTGGAGACACACGCCGGGGCCCTCGGCAGGCTCTTGGGGCTCCCGCAGGCGGCGGCTAGCGTCTACGGCCATACCACGCTGAACGCGCCCGATCTCGTCTGATCTCAGAAGCTAAGCAGGGTCGGGCCTGGTTAGTACTTGGATGGGAGACCGCCTGGGAATACCGGGTGCTGTAGGCTTTTGCTCCTCCCTCCCTCGCTGCTCCTTTTGTCTTCGGGGACTTCGCCACCACCCCCCCACCACCACCACCACCCCCAGCACCACCACCACCACCACCACAACGACCCACCGTGACCACGACCCCGACCCCGTCCGGGCCACCCGCCAGACCCACGCACACCGAATCCTCACAGCTACTTCCCCGAATCCTCTCCCCTCCCCACACTCTCCTGGGGCGCACGCCCACGACATGGGTCACCAGCGAGGTTGGTCCCAGGCCACGTTGGGGACCGCTCCCCAACTGCCCTCCAGGCGGGTGGGGAGGGACGTGCGGAAGCCATGAGAAAGTGGGTCCTGCAACCCAGCGGGCCCCACAGCGGGACGCGCCACACCTGAGCATGCCACAAGGTGGTGCACTGGGTCCAGGGCAAGACGCCAGGGGACAGAGAAGCAGGGAGCCTCAGTCGGGTGCTGCTCCACGTCGCGCTCCGTCGCTCAACCCAAGACAGGGCAGCCAGCGCGCGACCTCTACGTGGGATCCCGCCTCCCACGGCAGAGCCTGCGGTCACAGGGACAGAGGGCGCAGGCCGCCAGAGCTCCGGATGCCAGCGGCAGCTCCCCGTCCCGCTCAAAGGGAGGGAGGGCCGCCGCTGTCGCCCAGTCGCCTGTGCCACCCTCCGGGTCTCAAAGCACTCCTCAGTCAGCTCAAGGACCGGGGCCACCTGGCCTTCGGGGTCACATGGGCTTGGGCACGACGGAAGGGACCGCTTGCCCCCGTGGAACAGACATTCTCCCCGTGGACAACCTCAGGTCCCGGGACCCTCTGCTCCGCCTTGGAAAACCCACCTTCTGCAATGTATGCCCAACGCAATCAGGCCGAGAAGATTGACCCCCTCGGCCCGGGCCCAGTGTGTGATGGGGCTCTGTGCGTGAGGGCTTGCTCTTCCCCACCTACACCAGGCACGGCATCTAACACACACACACACACACACACACACACAAACACCACGCAGAGACACCCAGACCACGCACGCACGCACGGGGACGCACCCTCCTCTCCCCCACCCCACACACGAGCAGCCGAAGGACAAGAGGGTATGGCTGGGGCCTGAGCCGGAACAAGCGAAGCCTTGGTTTGCGGCCCCTCGGCCAACTGCATCAGGATTTTTGTCTGGGCTCGGAGGCCAGAGGATCTCTGCCATTTGCTAGCAGGGCCAGGGATGGCAGGAGGGTGGGTACGGGGCTCAGCCAGGGCCAGTTCTGCTGGCACGATCCTGTAGCACGTGGCCGCGTAGCATGGGGCCGGGTCTGAAGGAGGCCAAGCAGGGGCACAAGACCCAGCATCGGCACAGGGAAGAGGCCCAGGGCACCCAGGAGCAGACGAGACCCGGGAGTCGTGCGTGCTTGGCGTGGCCGCGGGCCCCGTGACGCCCGAGGACTCGAGTGCTCAGCCCCGTGTAGTGGCCGCGAATGCCTGCCTGGGAGAAACGCCCGGGGATGCCGGCAGGAACGCGGGATCGGAAGGGATGTGGAGGGGCCCCGGGTCGGAGGAGATGGCTTTGGCTGTGTTTGGTTTTGTTTCTTCTTAACAAGATCCCGGGTGTGAAAGGGGCCAGAGGTGAAGTCCTGGGCTGGAAAGCCTCACGATTCAGCCCCGCAGCCCCAGGCCCTGAGCGTGGAGGAGGGCGGAGCGGGTCGGCGAAGGGCGCGGCTGCCGTTTTCCTGATGGGCTGGAGGGGCAGTGGCGCTTTCCGGACGAAGAGGACCGGAAGGGTCCCCGAGACCTCCGCTGGGAGCCACGCACCCACCCAAGGATACGGCTCCAGGAGGCGACGGAGGAGGGCGGCTGCTTGCCCTGGCCCGAGCTGTGCCTCCCCCGCCTTGGCCACAGCAGTGAACATTCCCAGAAGAACAAGCGCCCGAGAGCACTGAGAAATTTTCCCCCGAGAAAACTTGACCCTCGTCCTGGCAGCAGGACACCTCGGGAAGAAAGCCACCCAGCGGCCACCTGGGCGAGACCGGCTGCCCGAGCAGACGCGCGGGGCCTCTGGCCGCTGGCCCCGGGCTGCCAGCCCCCACCCGGACTCCCAGCCGTGCCAGGAGAGCAGCGTGGAGACGCACGCCGGGGCCCTCGGCAGGCTCTTGGGGCTCCCGGAGGCGGCGGCTAGCGTCTACGGCCATACCACCCTGAACGCGCCCGATCTCGTCTGATCTCGGAAGCTAAGCAGGGTCGGGCCTGGTTAGTACTTGGATGCGAGACCGCCTGGGAATACCGGGTGCTGTAGGCTTTTGCTCCTCCCTCCCTCGCTGCTCCTTTTGTCTTCGGGGACTTCGCCACCACCCCCCCCACCACCACCACCCCCAGCACCACCACCACCACCACCACAACGACCCACCGTGACCACAACCCCGACCCCGTCTGGGCCACCCGCCAGACCCACGCACACCGAATCCTCACAGCTACGTCCCCGAATCCTCTCCCCCCCCACACTCTCCTGGGGCGCGCGCCCGCGACACGGGTAACCAGCGAGGTTGGTCCCAGGCCACGTTGGGGACCGCTCCCCAACTGCCCTCCAGGCGGGCGGGGAGGGACGTGCGGAAGCCATGAGAAAGTGGGTCCTGCACCCCAGCGGGCCCCACAGCGGGACGCGCCACACCTGGGCTCGCCACAAGGTGGTGCACTGGGTCCAGGGCAAGACGCCAGGGGACAGAGAAGCAGGGAGCCTCAGTCGGGTGCTGCTCCACGTCGCGCTCCGTCGCTCAACCCAAGACAGGGCAGCCAGCGCGCGACCTCTACGTGGGATCCCGCCTCCCACGGCAGAGCCTGCGGTCACAGGGACAGAGGGCGCAGGCCGCCAGAGCTCCGGATGCCAGCGGCAGCTCCCCGTCCCGCTCAAAGGGAGGGAGGGCCGCCGCTGGCGCCCAGTCGCCTGTGCCACCCTCCGGGTCTCAAAGCACTCCTCAGTCAGCTCAAGGACCGGGGCCACCTGGCCTTCGGGGTCACATGGGCTTGGGCACGACGGAAGGGACCGCTTGCCCCCGTGGAACAGACATTCTCCCCGTGGACAACCTCAGGTCCCGGGACCCTCTGCTCCGCCTTGGAAAACCCACCTTCTGCAATGTATGCCCAACGCAATCAGGCCGAGAAGATTGACCCCCTCGGCCCGGGCCCAGTGTGTGATGGGGCTCTGTGCGTGAGGGCTTGCTCTTCCCCACCTACACCAGGCACGGCATCTAACACACACACACACACACACACACACACACACAAACACCACGCAGAGACACTCAGACCACGCACGCACGCACGGGGACGCACCCTCCTCTCCCCCACCCCACACACGAGCAGCCGAAGGACAAGAGGGTATGGCTGGGGCCTGAGCCGGAACAAGCGAAGCCTTGGTTTGCGGCCCCTCGGCCAACTGCATCAGGATTTTTGTCTGGGCTCGGAGGCCAGAGGATCTCTGCCATTTGCTAGCAGGGCCAGGGATGGCAGGAGGGTGGGTACGGGGCTCAGACAGGGCCAGTTCTGCTGGCACGATCCTGTAGCACGTGGCTGCGTAGCACGGGGCCGGGTCTGAAGGAGGCCCAGCAGGGGCACAAGACCCAGCAGCGGCACAGGGAAGAGGCCCAGGGCACCCAGGAGCAGACGAGACCCGGGAGTCGTGCGTGCTTGGCGTGGCCGCGGGCCCCGTGACGCCCGAGGACTCGAGTGCTCAGCCCCGTGTAGTGGCCGCGAAGGCCTGCCTGGGAGAAACGCCCCGGGAGGCCGGCAGGAACCCGGGATCGGAAGGGATGTGGAGGGGCCCCGGGTCGGAGGAGATGGCTTTGGCTGTGTTTGGTTTTGTTTCTTCTTCCCAAGATCCCGGGTGTGAAAGGGGCCAGAGGTGAAGTCCTGGGCTGGAAAGCCTCACGATTCAGCCCCGCAGCCCCAGGCCCTGAGTGTGGAGGAGGGCGGAGCGGGTCGGCGAAGGGCGCGGCTGCCGTTTTCCTGATGGGCTGGAGGGGCAGTGGCGCTTTCCGGACGAAGAGGACCGGAAGGGTCCCCGAGACCTCCGCTGGGAGCCACGCACCCACCCAAGGATACGGCTCCAGGAGGCGACGGAGGAGGGCGGCTGCTTGCCCTGGCCCGAGCTGTGCGTCCCCCGCCTTGGCCACAGCAGTGGACATTCCCAGAAGAACAAGCGCCCGAGAGCACTGAGAAATTTTCCCCCGAGAAAACTTGACCCTCGTCCTGGCAGCAGGACACCTCGGGAAGAAAGCCACCCAGCGGCCACCTGGGCGAGACCGGCTGCCCGAGCAGGCGCGCGGGGCCTCTGGCCGCTGGCCCCGGGCTGCCAGCCCCCACCCGGACTCCCAGCCGTGCCAGGAGAGCAGCGTGGAGACGCACGCCGGGGCCCTCGGCAGGCTCTTGGGGCTCCCGGAGGCGGCGGCTAGCGTCTACGGCCATACCACCCTGAACGCGCCTGATCTCGTCTGATCTCGGAAGCTAAGCAGGGTCGGGCCTGGTTAGTACTTGGATGGGAGACCGCCTGGGAATACCGGGTGCTGTAGGCTTTTGCTCCTCCCTCCCTCGCTGCTCCTTTTGTCTTCGGGGACTTCGCCACCACCCCCCCACCACCACCACCACCCCCAGCACCACCACCACCACCACCACAACGACCCACCGTGACCACGACCCCGACCCCGTCCGGGCCACCCGCCAGACCCACGCACACCGAATCCTCACAGCTACTTCCCCGAATCCTCTCCCCTCCCCACACTCTCCTGGGGCGCACGCCCACGACATGGGTCACCAGCGAGGTTGGTCCCAGGCCACGTAGGGGACCGCTCCCCAACTGCCCTCCAGGCGGGCGGGGAGGGACGTGCGGAAGCCATGAGAAAGTGGGTCCTGCAACCCAGCGGGCCCCACAGCGGGACGCGCCACACCTGGGCATGCCACAAGGTGGTGCACTGGGTCCAGGGCAAGACGCCAGGGGACAGAGAAGCAGGGAGCCTCAGTCGGGTGCTGCTCCACGTCGCGCTCCGTCGCTCAACCCAAGACAGGGCAGCCAGCGCGCGACCTCTACGTGGGATCCCGCCTCCCACGGCAGAGCCTGCGGTCACAGGGACAGAGGGCGCAGGCCGCCAGAGCTCCGGATGCCAGCGGCAGCTCCCCGTCCCGCTCAAAGGGAGGGAGGGCCGCCGCTGTCGCCCAGTCGCCTGTGCCACCCTCCGGGTCTCAAAGCACTCCTCAGTCAGCTCAAGGACCGGGGCCACCTGGCCTTCGGGGTCACATGGGCTTGGGCACGACGGAAGGGACCGCTTGCCCCCGTGGAACAGACATTCTCCCCGTGGACAACCTCAGGTCCCGGGACCCTCTGCTCCGCCTTGGAAAACCCACCTTCTGCAATGTATGCCCAACGCAATCAGGCCGAGAAGATTGACCCCCTCGGCCCGGGCCCAGTGTGTGATGGGGCTCTGTGCGTGAGGGCTTGCTCTTCCCCACCTACACCAGGCACGGCATCTAACACACACACACACACACACACACACACAAACACCACGCAGAGACACCCAGACCACGCACGCACGCACGGGGACGCACCCTCCTCTCCCCCACCCCACACACGAGCAGCCGAAGGACAAGAGGGTATGGCTGGGGCCTGAGCCGGAACAAGCGAAGCCTTGGTTTGCGGCCCCTCGGCCAACTGCATCAGGATTTTTGTCTGGGCTCGGAGGCCAGAGGATCTCTGCCATTTGCTAGCAGGGCCAGGGATGGCAGGAGGGTGGGTACGGGGCTCAGCCAGGGCCAGTTCTGCTGGCACGATCCTGTAGCACGTGGCCGCGTAGCATGGGGCCGGGTCTGAAGGAGGCCAAGCAGGGGCACAAGACCCAGCAGCGGCACAGGGAAGAGGCCCAGGGCACCCAGGAGCAGACGAGACCCGGGAGTCGTGCGTGCTTGGCGTGGCCGCGGGCCCCGTGACGCCCGAGGACTCGAGTGCTCAGCCCCGTGTAGTGGCCGCGAATGCCTGCCTGGGAGAAACGCCCGGGGATGCCGGCAGGAACGCGGGATCGGAAGGGATGTGGAGGGGCCCCGGGTCGGAGGAGATGGCTTTGGCTGTGTTTGGTTTTGTTTCTTCTTAACAAGATCCCGGGTGTGAAAGGGGCCAGAGGTGAAGTCCTGGGCTGGAAAGCCTCACGATTCAGCCCCGCAGCCCCAGGCCCTGAGGGTGGAGGAGGGCGGAGCGGGTCGGCGAAGGGCGCGGCTGCCGTTTTCCTGATGGGCTGGAGGGGCAGTGGCGCTTTCCGGACGAAGAGGACCGGAAGGGTCCCCGAGACCTCCGCTGGGAGCCACGCACCCACCCAAGGATACGGCTCCAGGAGGCGACGGAGGAGGGCGGCTGCTTGCCCTGGCCCGAGCTGTGCCTCCCCCGCCTTGGCCACAGCAGTGAACATTCCCAGAAGAACAAGCGCCCGAGAGCACTGAGAAATTTTCCCCCGAGAAAACTTGACCCTCGTCCTGGCAGCAGGACACCTCGGGAAGAAAGCCACCCAGCGGCCACCTGGGCGAGACCGGCTGCCCGAGCAGACGCGCGGGGCCTCTGGCCGCTGGCCCCGGGCTGCCAGCCCCCACCCGGACTCCCAGCCGTGCCAGGAGAGCAGCGTGGAGACGCACGCCGGGGCCCTCGGCAGGCTCTTGGGGCTCCCGGAGGCGGCGGCTAGCGTCTACGGCCATACCACCCTGAACGCGCCCGATCTCGTCTGATCTCGGAAGCTAAGCAGGGTCGGGCCTGGTTAGTACTTGGATGCGAGACCGCCTGGGAATACCGGGTGCTGTAGGCTTTTGCTCCTCCCTCCCTCGCTGCTCCTTTTGTCTTCGGGGACTTCGCCACCACCCCCCCCACCACCACCACCCCCAGCACCACCACCACCACCACCACAACGACCCACCGTGACCACAACCCCGACCCCGTCTGGGCCACCCGCCAGACCCACGCACACCGAATCCTCACAGCTACGTCCCCGAATCCTCTCCCCCCCCACACTCTCCTGGGGCGCGCGCCCGCGACACGGGTAACCAGCGAGGTTGGTCCCAGGCCACGTTGGGGACCGCTCCCCAACTGCCCTCCAGGCGGGCGGGGAGGGACGTGCGGAAGCCATGAGAAAGTGGGTCCTGCACCCCTGCGGGCCCCACAGCGGGACGCGCCACACCTGGGCTCGCCACAAGGTGGTGCACTGGGTCCAGGGCAAGACGCCAGGGGACAGAGAAGCAGGGAGCCTCAGTCGGGTGCTGCTCCACGTCGCGCTCCGTCGCTCAACCCAAGACAGGGCAGCCAGCGCGCGACCTCTACGTGGGATCCCGCCTCCCACGGCAGAGCCTGCGGTCACAGGGACAGAGGGCGCAGGCCGCCAGAGCTCCGGATGCCAGCGGCAGCTCCCCGTCCCGCTCAAAGGGAGGGAGGGCCGCCGCTGGCGCCCAGTCGCCTGTGCCACCCTCCGGGTCTCAAAGCACTCCTCAGTCAGCTCAAGGACCGGGGCCACCTGGCCTTCGGGGTCACATGGGCTTGGGCACGACGGAAGGGACCGCTTGCCCCCGTGGAACAGACATTCTCCCCGTGGACAACCTCAGGTCCCGGGACCCTCTGCTCCGCCTTGGAAAACCCACCTTCTGCAATGTATGCCCAATGCAATCAGGCCGAGAAGATTGACCCCCTCGGCCCGGGCCCAGTGTGTGATGGGGCTCTGTGCGTGAGGGCTTGCTCTTCCCCACCTACACCAGGCACGGCATCTAACACACACACACACACACACACACACACACACAAACACCACGCAGAGACACTCAGACCACGCACGCACGCACGGGGACGCACCCTCCTCTCCCCCACCCCACACACGAGCAGCCGAAGGACAAGAGGGTATGGCTGGGGCCTGAGCCGGAACAAGCGAAGCCTTGGTTTGCGGCCCCTCGGCCAACTGCATCAGGATTTTTGTCTGGGCTCGGAGGCCAGAGGATCTCTGCCATTTGCTAGCAGGGCCAGGGATGGCAGGAGGGTGGGTACGGGGCTCAGACAGGGCCAGTTCTGCTGGCACGATCCTGTAGCACGTGGCCGCGTAGCACGGGGCCGGGTCTGAAGGAGGCCAAGCAGGGGCACAAGACCCAGCAGCGGCACAGGGAAGAGGCCCAGGGCACCCAGGAGCAGACGAGACCCGGGAGTCGTGCGTGCTTGGCGTGGCCGCGGGCCCCGTGACGCCCGAGGACTCGAGTGCTCAGCCCCGTGTAGTGGCCGCGAAGGCCTGCCTGGGAGAAACGCCCCGGGAGGCCGGCAGGAACCCGGGATCGGAAGGGATGTGGAGGGGCCCCGGGTCGGAGGAGATGGCTTTGGCTGTGTTTGGTTTTGTTTCTTCTTCCCAAGATCCCGGGTGTGAAAGGGGCCAGAGGTGAAGTCCTGGGCTGGAAAGCCTCACGATTCAGCCCCGCAGCCCCAGGCCCTGAGTGTGGAGGAGGGCGGAGCGGGTCGGCGAAGGGCGCGGCTGCCGTTTTCCTGATGGGCTGGAGGGGCAGTGGCGCTTTCCGGACGAAGAGGACCGGAAGGGTCCCCGAGACCTCCGCTGGGAGCCACGCACCCACCCAAGGATACGGCTCCAGGAGGCGACGGAGGAGGGCGGCTGCTTGCCCTGGCCCGAGCTGTGCGTCCCCCGCCTTGGCCACAGCAGTGGACATTCCCAGAAGAACAAGCGCCCGAGAGCACTGAGAAATTTTCCCCCGAGAAAACTTGACCCTCGTCCTGGCAGCAGGACACCTCGGGAAGAAAGCCACCCAGCGGCCACCTGGGCGAGACCGGCTGCCCGAGCAGGCGCGCGGGGCCTCTGGCCGCTGGCCCCGGGCTGCCAGCCCCCACCCGGACTCCCAGCCGTGCCAGGAGAGCAGCGTGGAGACGCACGCCGGGGCCCTCGGCAGGCTCTTGGGGCTCCCGGAGGCGGCGGCTAGCGTCTACGGCCATACCACCCTGAACGCGCCTGATCTCGTCTGATCTCGGAAGCTAAGCAGGGTCGGGCCTGGTTAGTACTTGGATGGGAGACCGCCTGGGAATACCGGGTGCTGTAGGCTTTTGCTCCTCCCTCCCTCGCTGCTCCTTTTGTCTTCGGGGACTTCGCCACCACCCCCCCACCACCACCACCACCCCCAGCACCACCACCACCACCACCACAACGACCCACCGTGACCACGACCCCGACCCCGTCCGGGCCACCCGCCAGACCCACGCACACCGAATCCTCACAGCTACGTCCCCGAATCCTCTCCCCTCCCCACACTCTCCTGGGGCGCGCGCCCGCGACACGGGTCACCAGCGAGGTTGGTCCCAGGCCACGTTTGGGACCGCTCCCCAACTGCCCTCCAGGCGGGCGGGGAGGGACGTGCGGAAGCCATGAGAAAGTGGGTCCTGCACCCCAGCGGGCCCCACAGCGGGACGCGCCACACCTGGGCTCGCCACAAGGTGGTGCACTGGGTCCAGGGCAAGACGCCAGGGGACAGAGAAGCAGGGAGCCTCAGTCGGGTGCTGCTCCACGTCGCGCTCCGTCGCTCAACCCAAGACAGGGCAGCCAGCGCGCGACCTCTACGTGGGATCCCGCCTCCCACGGCAGAGCCTGCGGTCACAGGGACAGAGGGCGCAGGCCGCCAGAGCTCCGGATGCCAGCGGCAGCTCCCCGTCCCGCTCAAAGGGAGGGAGGGCTGCCGCTGGCGCCCAGTCGCCTGTGCCACCCTCCGGGTCTCAAAGCACTCCTCAGTCAGCTCAAGGACCGGGGCCACCTGGCCTTCGGGGTCACATGGGCTTGGGCACGACGGAAGGGACCGCTTGCCCCCGTGGAACAGACATTCTCCCCGTGGACAACCTCAGGTGCCGGGACCCTCTGCTCCGCCTTGGAAAACCCACCTTCTGCAATGTATGCCCAACGCAATCAGGCCGAGCAGATTGACCCCCTCGCCCGGCCCCATTGTGTGATGGGGCTCTGTGCGTGAGGGCTTGCTCTTCCCCACCTACACCAGGCACGGCATCTAACACACACACACACACACACACACACACCAGGCAGAGACACCCAGACCACGCACGAACGCACGGGGATGCACCCTCCTCTCCCCCACCCCACACACGAGCAGCCGAAGGACAAGAGGGTATGGCTGGGGCCTGAGCGGGAACAAGCGAAGCCTTGGTTTGCGGCCCCTCGGCCAACTGCATCAGGATTTTTGTCTGGGCTCGGAGGCCAGAGGATCTCTGCCATTTGCTAGCAGGGCCAGGGATGGCAGGAGGGTGGGTACGGGGCTCAGCCAGGGCCAGTTCTGCTGGCACGATCCTGTAGCACGTGGCCGCGTAGCACGGGGCCGGGTCTGAAGGAGGCCAAGCAGGGGCACAAGACCCAGCAGCGGCACAGGGAAGAGGCCCAGGGCACCCAGGAGCAGACGAGAACCGGGAGTCGTGCGTGCTTGGCGTGGCCACCGGCCCCGTGATGCCCGAGGACTCGAGTGCTCAGCCCCGTGTAGTGGCCGCGAAGGCCTGCCTGGGAGAAACGCCCGGGGAGGCCGGCAGGAACCCGGGATCGGAAGGGATGTGGAGGGGCCCCGGGTCGGAGGAGATGGCTTTGGCTGTGTTTATTTTTGTTTCTTCTTCCCAAGATCCCGGGTGTGAAAGGGGCCAGAGGTGAAGTCCTGGGCTGGAAAGCCTCACGATTCAGCCCCGCAGCCCCAGGCCCTGAGTGTGGAGGAGGGCGGAGCGGGTCGGCGAAGGGCGCGGCTGCCGTTTTCCTGATGGGCTGGAGGGGCAGTGGCGCTTTCCGGACGAAGAGGACCGGAAGGGTCCCCGAGACCTCCGCTGGGAGCCACGCACCCACCGAAGGATACGGCTCCAGGAGGCGACGGAGGAGGGTGGCTGCTTGCCCTGGCCCGAGCTGTGCGTCCCCCGCCTTGGCCACAGCAGTGAACATTCCCAGAAGAACAAGCGCCCGAGAGCACTGAGAAATTTTCCCCCGAGAAAACTTGACCCTCGTCCTGGCAGCAGGACACCTCGGGAAGAAAGCCACCCAGCGGCCACCTGGGCGAGACCGGCTGCCCGAGCAGGCGCGCGGGGCCTCTGGCCGCTGGCCCCGGGCTGCCAGCCCCCACCCGGACTCCCAGCCGTGCCAGGAGAGCAGCGTGGAGACGCACGCCGGGGCCCTCGGCAGGCTCTTGGGGCTCCCGCAGGCGGCGGCTAGCGTCTACGGCCATACCACCCTGAACGCGCCCGATCTCGTCTGATCTCGGAAGCTAAGCAGGGTCGGGCCTGGTTAGTACTTGGATGCGAGACCGCCTGGGAATACCGGGTGCTGTAGGCTTTTGCTCCTCCCTCCCTCGCTGCTCCTTTTGTCTTCGGGGACTTCGCCACCACCCCCCCCACCACCACCACCCCCAGCACCACCACCACCACCACCACAACGACCCACCGTGACCACAACCCCGACCCCGTCCGGGCCACCCGCCAGACCCACGCACACCGAATCCTCACAGCTACGGCCCCGAATCCTCTCCCCCCCCACACTCTCCTGGGGCGCGCGCCCGCGACACGGGTAACCAGCGAGGTTGGTCCCAGGCCACGTTGGGGACCGCTCCCCAACTGCCCTCCAGGCGGGCGGGGAGTGACGTGCGGAAGCCATGAGAAAGTGGGTCCTGCACCCCTGCGGGCCCCACAGCGGGACGCGCCACACCTGGGCTCGCCACAAGGTGGTGCACTGGGTCCAGGGCAAGACGCCAGGGGACAGAGAAGCAGGGAGCCTCAGTCGGGTGCTGCTCCACGTCGCGCTCCGTCGCTCAACCCAAGACAGGGCAGCCAGCGCGCGACCTCTACGTGGGATCCCGCCTCCCACGGCAGAGCCTGCGGTCACAGGGACAGAGGGCGCAGGCCGCCAGAGCTCCGGATGCCAGCGGCAGCTCCCCGTCCCGCTCAAAGGGAGGGAGGGCCGCCGCTGTCGCCCAGTCGCCTGTGCCACCCTCCGGGTCTCAAAGCACTCCTCAGTCAGCTCAAGGACTGGGGCCACCTGGCCTTCGGGGTCACATGGGCTTGGGCACGACGGAAGGGACCGCTTGCCCCCGTGGAACAGACATTCTCCCCGTGGACAACCTCAGGTCCCGGGACCCTCTGCTCCGCCTTGGAAAACCCACCTTCTGCAATGTATGCCCAACGCAATCAGGCCGAGAAGATTGACCCCCTCGGCCCGGGCCCAGTGTGTGATGGGGCTCTGTGCGTGAGGGCTTGCTCTTCCCCACCTACACCAGGCACGGCATCTAACACACACACACACACACACACACACACAAACACCACGCAGAGACACCCAGACCACGCACGCACGCACGGGGACGCACCCTCCTCTCCCCCACCCCACACACGAGCAGCCGAAGGACAAGAGGGTATGGCTGGGGCCTGAGCCGGAACAAGCGAAGCCTTGGTTTGCGGCCCCTCGGCCAACTGCATCAGGATTTTTGTCTGGGCTCGGAGGCCAGAGGATCTCTGCCATTTGCTAGCAGGGCCAGGGATGGCAGGAGGGTGGGTACGGGGCTCAGCCAGGGACAGTTCTGCTGGCACGATCCTGTAGCACGTGGCCGCGTAGCATGGGGCCGGGTCTGAAGGAGGCCAAGCAGGGGCACAAGACCCAGCAGCGGCACAGGGAAGAGGCCCAGGGCACCCAGGTGCAGACGAGACCCGGGAGTCGTGCGTGCTTGGCGTGGCCGCGGGCCCCGTGACGCCCGAGGACTCGAGTGCTCAGCCCCGTGTAGTGGCCGCGAATGCCTGCCTGGGAGAAACGCCCGGGGATGCCGGCAGGAACGCGGGATCGGAAGGGATGTGGAGGGGCCCCGGGTCGGAGGAGATGGCTTTGGCTGTGTTTGGTTTTGTTTCTTCTTAACAAGATCCCGGGTGTGAAAGGGGCCAGAGGTGAAGTCCTGGGCTGGAAAGCCTCACGATTCAGCCCCGCAGCCCCAGGCCCTGAGCGTGGAGGAGGGCGGAGCGGGTCGGCGAAGGGCGCGGCTGCCGTTTTCCTGATGGGCTGGAGGGGCAGTGGCGCTTTCCGGACGAAGAGGACCGGAAGGGTCCCCGAGACCTCCGCTGGGAGCCACGCACCCACCCAAGGATACGGCTCCAGGAGGCGACGGAGGAGGGCGGCTGCTTGCCCTTGCCCGAGCTGTGCCTCCCCCGCCTTGGCCACAGCAGTGAACATTCCCAGAAGAACAAGCGCCCGAGAGCACTGAGAAATTTTCCCCCGAGAAAACTTGACCCTCGTCCTGGCAGCAGGACACCTCGGGAAGAAAGCCACCCAGCGGCCACCTGGGCGAGACCGGCTGCCCGAGCAGACGCGCGGGGCCTCTGGCCGCTGGCCCCGGGCTGCCAGCCCCCACCCGGACTCCCAGCCGTGCCAGGAGAGCAGCGTGGAGACGCACGCCGGGGCCCTCGGCAGGCTCTTGGGGCTCCCGGAGGCGGCGGCTAGCGTCTACGGCCATACCACCCTGAACGCGCCCGATCTCGTCTGATCTCGGAAGCTAAGCAGGGTCGGGCCTGGTTAGTACTTGGATGCGAGACCGCCTGGGAATACTGGGTGCTGTAGGCTTTTGCTCCTCCCTCCCTCGCTGCTCCTTTTGTCTTCGGGGACTTCGCCACCACCCCCCCCACCACCACCACCCCCAGCACCACCACCACCACCACCACAACGACCCACCGTGACCACAACCCCGACCCCGTCTGGGCCACCCGCCAGACCCACGCACACCGAATCCTCACAGCTACGTCCCCGAATCCTCTCCCCCCCCACACTCTCCTGGGGCGCGCGCCCGCGACACGGGTAACCAGCGAGGTTGGTCCCAGGCCACGTTGGGGACCGCTCCCCAACTGCCCTCCAGGCGGGCGGGGAGGGACGTGCGGAAGCCATGAGAAAGTGGGTCCTGCACCCCAGCGGGCCCCACAGCGGGACGCGCCACACCTGGGCTCGCCACAAGGTGGTGCACTGGGTCCAGGGCAAGACGCCAGGGGACAGAGAAGCAGGGAGCCTCAGTCGGGTGCTGCTCCACGTCGCGCTCCGTCGCTCAACCCAAGACAGGGCAGCCAGCGCGCGACCTCTACGTGGGATCCCGCCTCCCACGGCAGAGCCTGCGGTCACAGGGACAGAGGGCGCAGGCCGCCAGAGCTCCGGATGCCAGAGGCAGCTCCCCGTCCCGCTCAAAGGGAGGGAGGGCCGCCGCTGGCGCCCAGTCGCCTGTGCCACCCTCCGGGTCTCAAAGCACTCCTCAGTCAGCTCAAGGACCGGGGCCACCTGGCCTTCGGGGTCACATGGGCTTGGGCACGACGGAAGGGACCGCTTGCCCCCGTGGAACAGACATTCTCCCCGTGGACAACCTCAGGTGCCGGGACCCTCTGCTCCGCCTTGGAAAACCCACCTTCTGCAATGTATGCCCAACGCAATCAGGCCGAGCAGATTGACCCCCTCGCCCGGCCCCAGTGTGTGATGGGGCTCTGTGCGTGAGGGCTTGCTCTTCCCCACCTACACCAGGCACGGCATCTAACACACACACACACACACACACACACACCACGCAGAGACACCCAGACCACGCACGCACGCACGGGGATGCACCCTCCTCTCCCCCACCCCACACACGAGCAGCCGAAGGACAAGAGGGTATGGCTGGGGCCTGAGCGGGAACAAGCGAAGCCTTGGTTTGCGGCCCCTCGGCCAACTGCATCAGGATTTTTGTCTGGGCTCGGAGGCCAGAGGATCTCTGCCATTTGCTAGCAGGGCCAGGGATGGCAGGAGGGTGGGTACGGGGCTCAGCCAGGGCCAGTTCTGCTGGCACGATCCTGTAGCACGTGGCCACGTAGCACGGGGCCGGGTCTGAAGGAGGCCAAGCAGGGGCACAAGACCCAGCAGCGGCACAGGGAAGAGGCCCAGGGCACCCAGGAGCAGACGAGACCCGGGAGTCGTGCGTGCTTGGCGTGGCCGCGGGCCCCGTGACGCCCGAGGACTCGAGTGCTCAGCCCCGTGTAGTGGCCGCGAAGGCCTGCCTGGGAGAAACGCCCCGGGAGGCCGGCAGGAACCCGGGATCGGAAGGGATGTGGAGGGGCCCCGGGTCGGAGGAGATGGCTTTGGCTGTGTTTGGTTTTGTTTCTTCTTAACAAGATCCCGGGTGTGAAAGGGGCCAGAGGTGAAGTCCTGGGCTGGAAAGCCTCACGATTCAGCCCCGCAGCCCCAGGCCCTGAGCGTGGAGGAGGGCGGAGCGGGTCGGCGAAGGGCGCGGCTGCCGTTTTCCTGATGGGCTGGAGGGGCAGTGGCGCTTTCCGGACGAAGAGGACCGGAAGGGTCCCCGAGACCTCCGCTGGGAGCCACGCACCCACCCAAGGATACGGCTCCAGGAGGCGACGGAGGAGGGCGGCTGCTTGCCCTGGCCCGAGCTGTGCGTCCCCCGCCTTGGCCACAGCAGTGAACATTCCCAGAAGAACAAGCGCCCGAGAGCACTGAGAAATTTTCCCCCGAGAAAACTTGACCCTCGTCCTGGCAGCAGGACACCTCGGGAAGAAAGCCACCCAGCGGCCACCTGGGCGAGACCGGCTGCCCGAGCAGACGCGCGGGTCCTCTGGCCGCTGGCCCCGGGCTGCCAGCCCCCACCCGGACTCCCAGCCGTGCCAGGAGAGCAGCGTGGAGACGCACGCCGGGGCCCTCGGCAGGCTCTTGGGGCTCCCGGAGGCGGCGGCTAGCGTCTACGGCCATACCACCCTGAACGCGCCCGATCTCGTCTGATCTCGGAAGCTAAGCAGGGTCGGGCCTGGTTAGTACTTGGATGCGAGACCGCCTGGGAATACCGGGTGCTGTAGGCTTTTGCTCCTCCCTCCCTCGCTGCTCCTTTTGTCTTCGGGGACTTCGCCACCACCCCCCCCACCACCACCACCACCCCCAGCACCACCACCACCACCACCACCACAACGACCCACCGTGACCACGACCCCGACCCCGTCCGGGCCACCCGCCAGACCCACTCACACCGAATCCTCACAGCTACGTCCCCGAATCCTCTCCCCTCCCCACACTCTCCTGGGGCGCGCGCCCGCGACACGGGTCACCAGCGAGGTTGGTCCCAGGCCACGTTGGGGACCGCTCCCCAACTGCCCTCCAGGCGGGCGGGGAGGGACGTGCGGAAGCCATGAGAAAGTGGGTCCTGCACCCCAGCGGGCCCCACAGCGGGACGCGCCACACCTGGGCTCGCCACAAGGTGGTGCACTGGGTCCAGGGCAAGACGCCAGGGGACAGAGAAGCAGGGAGCCTCAGTCGGGTGCTGCTCCACGTCGCGCTCCGTCGCTCAACTCAAGACAGGGCAGCCAGCGCGCGACCTCTACGTGGGATCCCGCCTCCCACGGCTGAGCCTGCGGTCACAGGGACAGAGGGCGCAGGCCGCCAGAGCTCCGGATGCCAGCGGCAGCTCCCCGTCCCGATCAAAGGGAGGGAGGGCCGCCGCTGGCGCCCAGTCGCCTGTGCCACCCTCCGGGTCTCAAAGCACTCCTCAGTCAGCTCAAGGACCGGGGCCACCTGGCCTTCGGGGTCACATGGGCTTGGGCACGACGGAAGGGACCGCTTGCCCCCGTGGAACAGACATTCTCCCCGTGGACAACCTCAGGTGCCGGGACCCTCTGCTCCGCCTTGGAAAACCCACCTTCTGCAATGTATGCCCAACGCAATCAGGCCGAGCAGATTGACCCCCTCGGCCCGGCCCCAGTGTGTGATGGGGCTCTGTGCGTGAGGGCTTGCTCTTCCCCACCTACACCAGGCACGGCATCTAACACACACACACACACACACACGCACACACACACACACACACCACGCAGAGACACCCAGACCACGCACGCACGCACGGGGACGCACCCTCCTCTCCCCCACCCCACACACGAGCAGCCGAAGGACAAGAGGGTATGGCTGGGGCCTGAGCGGGAACAAGCGAAGCCTTGGTTTGCGGCCCCTCGGCCAACTGCATCAGGATTTTTGTCTGGGCTCGGAGGCCAGAGGATCTCTGCCATTTGCTAGCAGGGCCAGGGATGGCAGGAGGGTGGGTACGGGGCTCAGCCAGGGACAGTTCTGCTGGAACGATCCTGTAGCACGTGGCCGCGTAGCACGGGGTCGGGTCTGAAGGAGGCCAAGCAGGGGCACAAGACCCAGCAGCGGCACAGGGAAGAGGCCCAGGGCACCCAGGAGCAGACGAGACCCGGGAGTCGTGCGTGCTTGGCGTGGCCGCGGGCCCAGTTACGCCCGAGGACTCGAGTGCTCAGCCCCGTGTAGTGGCCGCGAAGGCCTGCCTGGGAGAAACGCCCCGGGAGGCCGGCAGGAACCCGGGATCGGAAGGGATGTGGAGGGGCCCCGGGTCGGAGGAGATGGCTTTGGCTGTGTTTGGTTTTGTTTCTTCTTCCCAAGATCCCGGGTGTGAAAGGGGCCAGAGGTGAAGTCCTGGGCTGGAAAGCCTCACGATTCAGCCCCGCAGCCCCAGGCCCTGAGTGTGGAGGAGGGAGGAGCGGGTCGGCGAAGGGCGCGGCTGCCGTTTTCCTGATGGGCTGGAGGGGCAGTGGCGCTTTCCGGACGAAGAGGGCCGGAAGGGTCCCCGAGACCTCCGCTGGGAGCCACGCACCCACCCAAGGATACGGCTCCAGGAGGCGACGGAGGAGGGCGGCTGCTTGCCCTGGCCCGAGCTGTGCGTCCCCCGCCTTGGCCACAGCAGTGGACATTCCCAGAAGAACAAGCGCCCGAGAGCACTGAGAAATTTTCCCCCGAGAAAACTTGACCCTCGTCCTGGCAGCAGGACACCTCGGGAAGAAAGCCACCCAGCGGCCACCTGGGCGAGACCGGCTGCCCGAGCAGGCGCGCGGGGCCTCTGGCCGCTGGCCCCGGGCTGCCAGCCCCCACCCGGACTCCCAGCCGTGCCAGCAGAGCAGCGTGGAGACGCACGCCGGGGCCCTCGGCAGGCTCTTGGGGCTCCCGGAGGCGGCGGCTAGCGTCTACGGCCATACCACCCTGAACGCGCCCGATCTGGTCTGATCTCGGAAGCTAAGCAGGGTCGGGCCTGGTTAGTACTTGGATGGGAGACCGCCTGGGAATACCGGGTGCTGTAGGCTTTTGCTCCTCCCTCCCTCGCTGCTCCTTTTGTCTTCGGGGACTTCGCCACCACCCCCCCCCCCACCACCACCCCCAGCACCACAACCACCACCACCACCACAACGACCCACCGTGACCACGACCCCGACCCCGTCCGGGCCACCCGCCAGACCCACGCACACCGAATCCTCACAGCTACGTCCCCGAATCCTCTCCCCTCCCCACACTCTCCTGGGGCGCGCGCCCGTGACACGGGTCACCAGCGAGGTTGGTCCCCGGCCACGTTGGGGACCGCTGCCCAACTGCCCTCCAGGCGGGCGGGGAGGGACGTGCGGAAGCCATGAGAAAGTGGGTCCTGCACCCCAGCGGGCCCCACAGCGGGACGCGCCACACCTCGGCTCGCCACAAGGTGGTGCACTGGGTCCAGGGCAAGACGCCAGGGGACAGAGAAGAAGGGAGCCTCAGTCGGGTGCTGCTCCACGTCGCGCTCCGTCGCTCAACTCAAGACAGGGCAGCCAGCGCGCGACCTCTACGTGGGATCCCGCCTCCCACGGCTGAGCCTGCGGTCACAGGGACAGAGGGCGCAGGCCGCCAGAGCTCGGGATGCCAGCGGCAGCTCCCCGTCCCGCTCAAAGGGAGTGAGGGCCGCCGCTGGCGCCCAGTCGCCTGTGCCACCCTCCGGGTCTCAAAGCACTCCTCAGTCAGCTCAAGGACCGGGGCCACCTGGCCTTCGGGGTCACATGGGCTTGGGCACGACGGAAGGGACCGCTTGCCCCCGTGGAACAGACATTCTCCCCGTGGACAACCTCAGGTGCCGGGACCCTCTGCTCCGCCTTGGAAAACCCACCTTCTGCAATGTATGCCCAACGCAATCAGGCCGAGCAGATTGACCCCCTCGGCCCGGCCCCAGTGTGTGATGGGGCTCTGTGCGTGAGGGCTTGCTCTTCCCCACCTACACCAGGCACGGCATCTAACACACACACACACACACACACACACACACACACACACACACCACGCAGAGACACCCAGACCACGCACGCACGCACGGGGACGCACCCTCCTCTCCCCCACCCCACACACGAGCAGCCGAAGGACAAGAGGGTATGGCTGGGGCCTGAGCGGGAACAAGCGAAGCCTTGGTTTGCGGCCCCTCGGCCAACTGCATCAGGATTTTTGTCTGGGCTCGGAGGCCAGAGGATCTCTGCCATTTGCTAGCAGGGCCAGGGATGGCAGGAGGGTGGGTACGGGGCTCAGCCAGGGCCAGTTCTGCTGGCACGATCCTGTAGCACGTGGCCGCGTAGCACGGGGCCGGGTCTGAAGGAGGCCAAGCAGGGGCACAAGACCCAGCAGCGGCACAGGGAAGAGGCCCAGGGCACCCAGGAGCAGACGAGACCCGGGAGTCGTGCGTGCTTGGCGTGGCCGCGGGCCCCGTGACGCCCGAGGACTCGAGTGCTCAGCCCCGTGTAGTGGCCGCGAAGGCCTGCCTGGGAGAAACGCCCTGGGAGGCCGGCAGGAACCCGGGATCGGAAGGGATGTGGAGGGGCCCCGGGTCGGAGGAGATGGCTTTGGCTGTGTTTGGTTTTGTTTCTTCTTCCCAAGATCCCGGGTGTGAAAGGGGCCAGAGGTGAAGTCCTGGGCTGGAAAGCCTCACGATTCAGCCCCGCAGCCCCAGGCCCTGAGTGTGGAGGAGGGCGGAGCGGGTCGGCGAAGGGCGCGGCTGCCGTTTTCCTGATGGGCTGGAGGGGCAGTGGCGCTTTCCGGACGAAGAGGGCCGGAAGGGTCCCCGAGACCTCCGCTGGGAGCCACGCACCCACCCAAGGATACGGCTCCAGGAGGCGACGGAGGAGGGCGGCTGCTTGCCCTGGCCCGAGCTGTGCGTCCCCCGCCTTGGCCACAGCAGTGGACATTCCCAGAAGAACAAGCGCCCGAGAGCACTGAGAAATTTTCCCCCGAGAAAACTTGACCCTCGTCCTGGCAGCAGGACACCTCGGGAAGAAAGCCACCCAGCGGCCACCTGGGCGAGACCGGCTGCCCGAGCAGGCGCGCGGGGCCTCTGGCCGCTGGCCCCGGGCTGCCAGCCCCCACCCGGACTCCCAGCCGTGCCAGGAGAGCAGCGTGGAGACGCACGCCGGGGCCCTCGGCAGGCTCTTGGGGCTCCCGGAGGCGGCGGCTAGCGTCTACGGCCATACCACCCTGAACGCGCCCGATCTCGTCTGATCTCGGAAGCTAAGCAGGGTCGGGCCTGTTTAGTACTTGGATGGGAGACCGCCTGGGAATACCGGGTGCTGTAGGCTTTTGCTCCTCCCTCCCTCGCTGCTCCTTTTGTCTTCGGGGACTTCGCCACAACCCACCCCCACCACCACCACCCCCAGCACCACCACCACCACCACCACAACGACCCACCGTGACCACGACCCCGACCCCGTCCGGGCCACCCGCCAGACCCACGCACACCGAATCCTCACAGCTACGTCCCCGAATCCTCTCCCCTCCCCACACTCTCCTGGGGCGCGCGCCCGCGACACGGGTCACCAGCGAGGTTGGTCCCAGGACACGTTGGGGACCGCTCCCCAACTGCCCTCCAGGCGGGCGGGGAGGGACGTGCGGAAGCCATGAGAAAGTGGGTCCTGCACCCCAGCGGGCCCCACAGCGGGACGCGCCACACCTGGGCTCGCCACAAGGTGGTGCACTGGGTCCAGGGCAAGACGCCAGGGGACAGAGAAGCAGGGAGCCTCAGTCGGGTGCTGCTCCACGTCGCGCTCCGTCGCTCAACTCAAGACAGGGCAGCCAGCGCGCGACCTCTACGTGGGATCCCGCCTCCCACGGCTGAGCCTGCGGTCACAGGGACAGAGGGCGCAGGCCGCCAGAGCTCCGGATGCCAGCGGCAGCTCCCCGTCCCGATCAAAGGGAGGGAGGGCCGCCGCTGGCGCCCAGTCGCCTGTGCCACCCTCCGGGTCTCAAAGCACTCCTCAGTCAGCTCAAGGACCGGGGCCACCTGGCCTTCGGGGTCACATGGGCTTGGGCACGACGGAAGGGACCACTTGCCCCCGTGGAACAGACATTCTCCCCGTGGACAACCTCAGGTGCCGGGACCCTCTGCTCCGCCTTGGAAAACCCACCTTCTGCAATGTATGCCCAACGCAATCAGGCCGAGCAGATTGACCCCCTCGGCCCGGCCCCAGTGTGTGATGGGGCTCTGTGCGTGAGGGCTTGCTCTTCCCCACCTACACC
This sequence comes from Castor canadensis, assembly GCF_047511655.1. NCBI lineage: Eukaryota > Metazoa > Chordata > Mammalia > Rodentia > Castoridae > Castor > Castor canadensis. The sequence goes on from NC_133395.1 coordinate 89,219,909, forward strand.
AGGCACGGCATCTAACACACACACACACACACACACGCACACACACACACACACACCACGCAGAGACACCCAGACCACGCACGCACGCACGGGGACGCACCCTCCTCTCCCCCACCCCACACACGAGCAGCCGAAGGACAAGAGGGTATGGCTGGGGCCTGAGCGGGAACAAGCGAAGCCTTGGTTTGCGGCCCCTCGGCCAACTGCATCAGGATTTTTGTCTGGGCTCGGAGGCCAGAGGATCTCTGCCATTTGCTAGCAGGGCCAGGGATGGCAGGAGGGTGGGTACGGGGCTCAGCCAGGGCCAGTTCTGCTGGCACGATCCTGTAGCACGTGGCCGCGTAGCACGGGGCCGGGTCTGAAGGAGGCCAAGCAGGGGCACAAGACCCAGCAGCGGCACAGGGAAGAGGCCCAGGGCACCCAGGAGCAGACGAGACCCGGGAGTCGTGCGTGCTTGGCGTGGCCGCGGGCCCCGTGACGCCCGAGGACTCGAGTGCTCAGCCCCGTGTAGTGGCCGCGAAGGCCTGCCTGGGAGAAACGCCCCGGGAGGCCGGCAGGAACCCGGGATCGGAAGGGATGTGGAGGGGCCCCGGGTCGGAGGAGATGGCTTTGGCTGTGTTTGGTTTTGTTTCTTCTTCCCAAGATCCCGGGTGTGAAAGGGGCCAGAGGTGAAGTCCTGGGCTGGAAAGCCTCACGATTCAGCCCCGCAGCCCCAGGCCCTGAGTGTGGAGGAGGGCGGAGCGGGTCGGCGAAGGGCGCGGCTGCCGTTTTCCTGATGGGCTGGAGGGGCAGTGGCGCTTTCCGGACGAAGAGGGCCGGAAGGGTCCCCGAGACCTCCGCTGGGAGCCACGCACCCACCCAAGGATACGGCTCCAGGAGGCGACGGAGGAGGGCGGCTGCTTGCCCTGGCCCGAGCTGTGCGTCCCCCGCCTTGGCCACAGCAGTGGACATTCCCAGAAGAACAAGCGCCCGAGAGCACTGAGAAATTTTCCCCCGAGAAAACTTGACCCTCGTCCTGGCAGCAGGACACCTCGGGAAGAAAGCCACCCAGCGGCCACCTGGGCGAGACCGGCTGCCCGAGCAGGCGCGCGGGGCCTCTGGCCGCTGGCCCCGGGCTGCCAGCCCCCACCCGGACTCCCAGCCGTGCCAGGAGAGCAGCGTGGAGACGCACGCCGGGGCCCTCGGCAGGCTCTTGGGGCTCCCGGAGGCGGCGGCTAGCGTCTACGGCCATACCACCCTGAACGCGCCCGATCTCGTCTGATCTCGGAAGCTAAGCAGGGTCGGGCCTGGTTAGTACTTGGATGGGGGACCGCCTGGGAATACCGGGTGCTGTAGGCTTTTGCTCCTCCCTCCCTCGCTGCTCCTTTTGTCTTCGGGGACTTCACCACCACCCCCCCCACCACCACCACCACCCCCAGCACCACCACCACCACCACCACCACAACGACCCACCGTGACCACGACCCCGACCCCGTCCGGGCCACCCGCCAGACCCACGCACACCGAATCCTCACAGCTACGTCCCCGAATCCTCTCCCCTCCCCACACTCTCCTGGGGCGCGCGCCCGCGACACGGGTCACCAGCGAGGTTGGTCCCAGGCCACGTTGGGGACCGCTCCCCAACTGCCCTCCAGGCGGGCGGGGAGGGACGTGCGGAAGCCATGAGAAAGTGGGTCCTGCACCCCAGCGGGCCCCACAGCGGGACGCGCCACACCTGGGCTCGCCACAAGGTGGTGCACTGGGTCCAGGGCAAGACGCCAGGGGACAGAGAAGCAGGGAGCCTCAGTCGGGTGCTGCTCCACGTCGCGCTCCGTCGCTCAACCCAAGACAGGGCAGCCAGCGCGCGAACTCTACGTGGGATCCCGCCTCCCACGGCAGAGCCTGCGGTCACAGGGACAGAGGGCGCAGGCCGCCAGAGCTCCGGATGCCAGCGGCAGCTCCCCGTCCCGCTCAAAGGGAGGGAGGGCCGCCGCTGGCGCCCAGTCGCCTGTGCCACCCTCCGGGTCTCAAAGCACTCCTCAGTCAGCTCAAGGACCGGGGCCACCTGGCCTTCGGGGTCACATGGGCTTGGGCACGACGGAAGGGACCGCTTGCCCCCGTGGAACAGACATTCTCCCTGTGGACAACCTCAGGTGCTGGGAACCTCTGCTCCGCCTTGGAAAACCCACCTTCTGCAATGTATGCCCAACGCAATCAGGCCGAGCAGATTGACCCCCTCGGCCCGGCCCCAGTGTGTGATGGGGCTCTGTGCGTGAGGGCTTGCTCTTCCCCACCTACACCAGGCACGGCATCTAACACACAAACACACACACACACACACCACGCAGAGACACCCAGACCACGCACGCACGCACGGGGACGCACCCTCCTCTCCCCCACCCCACACACGAGCAGCCGAAGGACAAGAGGGTATGGCTGGGGCCTGAGCCGGAACAAGCGAAGCCTTGGTTTGCGGCCCCTCGGCCAACTGCATCAGGATTTTTGTCTGGGCTCGGAGGCCAGAGGATCTCTGCCATTTGCTAGCAGGGCCAGGGATGGCAGGAGGGTGGGTACGGGGCTCAGCCAGGGCCAGTTCTGCTGGCACGATCCTGTAGCACGTGGCCGCGTAGCATGGGGCCGGGTCTGAAGGAGGCCAAGCAGGGGCACAAGACCCAGCATCGGCACAGGGAAGAGGCCCAGGGCACCCAGGAGCAGACGAGACCCGGGAGTCGTGCGTGCTTGGCGTGGCCGCGGGCCCCGTGACGCCCGAGGACTCGAGTGCTCAGCCCCGTGTAGTGGCCGCGAATGCCTGCCTGGGAGAAACGCCCGGGGATGCCGGCAGGAACGCGGGATCGGAAGGGATGTGGAGGGGCCCCGGGTCGGAGGAGATGGCTTTGGCTGTGTTTGGTTTTGTTTCTTCTTAACAAGATCCCGGGTGTGAAAGGGGCCAGAGGTGAAGTCCTGGGCTGGAAAGCCTCACGATTCAGCCCCGCAGCCCCAGGCCCTGAGCGTGGAGGAGGGCGGAGCGGGTCGGCGAAGGGCGCGGCTGCCGTTTTCCTGATGGGCTGGAGGGGCAGTGGCGCTTTCCGGACGAAGAGGACCGGAAGGGTCCCCGAGACCTCCGCTGGGAGCCACGCACCCACCCAAGGATACGGCTCCAGGAGGCGACGGAGGAGGGCGGCTGCTTGCCCTGGCCCGAGCTGTGCCTCCCCCGCCTTGGCCACAGCAGTGAACATTCCCAGAAGAACAAGCGCCCGAGAGCACTGAGAAATTTTCCCCCGAGAAAACTTGACCCTCGTCCTGGCAGCAGGACACCTCGGGAAGAAAGCCACCCAGCGGCCACCTGGGCGAGACCGGCTGCCCGAGCAGACGCGCGGGGCCTCTGGCCGCTGGCCCCGGGCTGCCAGCCCCCACCCGGACTCCCAGCCGTGCCAGGAGAGCAGCGTGGAGACGCACGCCGGGGCCCTCGGCAGGCTCTTGGGGCTCCCGGAGGCGGCGGCTAGCGTCTACGGCCATACCACCCTGAACGCGCCCGATCTCGTCTGATCTCGGAAGCTAAGCAGGGTCGGGCCTGGTTAGTACTTGGATGCGAGACCGCCTGGGAATACCGGGTGCTGTAGGCTTTTGCTCCTCCCTCCCTCGCTGCTCCTTTTGTCTTCGGGGACTTCGCCACCACCCCCCCCACCACCACCACCCCCAGCACCACCACCACCACCACCACAACGACCCACCGTGACCACAACCCCGACCCCGTCTGGGCCACCCGCCAGACCCACGCACACCGAATCCTCACAGCTACGTCCCCGAATCCTCTCCCCCCCCACACTCTCCTGGGGCGCGCGCCCGCGACACGGGTAACCAGCGAGGTTGGTCCCAGGCCACGTTGGGGACCGCTCCCCAACTGCCCTCCAGGCGGGCGGGGAGGGACGTGCGGAAGCCATGAGAAAGTGGGTCCTGCACCCCAGCGGGCCCCACAGCGGGACGCGCCACACCTGGGCTCGCCACAAGGTGGTGCACTGGGTCCAGGGCAAGACGCCAGGGGACAGAGAAGCAGGGAGCCTCAGTCGGGTGCTGCTCCACGTCGCGCTCCGTCGCTCAACCCAAGACAGGGCAGCCAGCGCGCGACCTCTACGTGGGATCCCGCCTCCCACGGCAGAGCCTGCGGTCACAGGGACAGAGGGCGCAGGCCGCCAGAGCTCCGGATGCCAGCGGCAGCTCCCCGTCCCGCTCAAAGGGAGGGAGGGCCGCCGCTGGCGCCCAGTCGCCTGTGCCACCCTCCGGGTCTCAAAGCACTCCTCAGTCAGCTCAAGGACCGGGGCCACCTGGCCTTCGGGGTCACATGGGCTTGGGCACGACGGAAGGGACCGCTTGCCCCCGTGGAACAGACATTCTCCCCGTGGACAACCTCAGGTCCCGGGACCCTCTGCTCCGCCTTGGAAAACCCACCTTCTGCAATGTATGCCCAACGCAATCAGGCCGAGAAGATTGACCCCCTCGGCCCGGGCCCAGTGTGTGATGGGGCTCTGTGCGTGAGGGCTTGCTCTTCCCCACCTACACCAGGCACGGCATCTAACACACACACACACACACACACACACACACACAAACACCACGCAGAGACACTCAGACCACGCACGCACGCACGGGGACGCACCCTCCTCTCCCCCACCCCACACACGAGCAGCCGAAGGACAAGAGGGTATGGCTGGGGCCTGAGCCGGAACAAGCGAAGCCTTGGTTTGCGGCCCCTCGGCCAACTGCATCAGGATTTTTGTCTGGGCTCGGAGGCCAGAGGATCTCTGCCATTTGCTAGCAGGGCCAGGGATGGCAGGAGGGTGGGTACGGGGCTCAGACAGGGCCAGTTCTGCTGGCACGATCCTGTAGCACGTGGCTGCGTAGCACGGGGCCGGGTCTGAAGGAGGCCCAGCAGGGGCACAAGACCCAGCAGCGGCACAGGGAAGAGGCCCAGGGCACCCAGGAGCAGACGAGACCCGGGAGTCGTGCGTGCTTGGCGTGGCCGCGGGCCCCGTGACGCCCGAGGACTCGAGTGCTCAGCCCCGTGTAGTGGCCGCGAAGGCCTGCCTGGGAGAAACGCCCCGGGAGGCCGGCAGGAACCCGGGATCGGAAGGGATGTGGAGGGGCCCCGGGTCGGAGGAGATGGCTTTGGCTGTGTTTGGTTTTGTTTCTTCTTCCCAAGATCCCGGGTGTGAAAGGGGCCAGAGGTGAAGTCCTGGGCTGGAAAGCCTCACGATTCAGCCCCGCAGCCCCAGGCCCTGAGTGTGGAGGAGGGCGGAGCGGGTCGGCGAAGGGCGCGGCTGCCGTTTTCCTGATGGGCTGGAGGGGCAGTGGCGCTTTCCGGACGAAGAGGACCGGAAGGGTCCCCGAGACCTCCGCTGGGAGCCACGCACCCACCCAAGGATACGGCTCCAGGAGGCGACGGAGGAGGGCGGCTGCTTGCCCTGGCCCGAGCTGTGCGTCCCCCGCCTTGGCCACAGCAGTGGACATTCCCAGAAGAACAAGCGCCCGAGAGCACTGAGAAATTTTCCCCCGAGAAAACTTGACCCTCGTCCTGGCAGCAGGACACCTCGGGAAGAAAGCCACCCAGCGGCCACCTGGGCGAGACCGGCTGCCCGAGCAGGCGCGCGGGGCCTCTGGCCGCTGGCCCCGGGCTGCCAGCCCCCACCCGGACTCCCAGCCGTGCCAGGAGAGCAGCGTGGAGACGCACGCCGGGGCCCTCGGCAGGCTCTTGGGGCTCCCGGAGGCGGCGGCTAGCGTCTACGGCCATACCACCCTGAACGCGCCTGATCTCGTCTGATCTCGGAAGCTAAGCAGGGTCGGGCCTGGTTAGTACTTGGATGGGAGACCGCCTGGGAATACCGGGTGCTGTAGGCTTTTGCTCCTCCCTCCCTCGCTGCTCCTTTTGTCTTCGGGGACTTCGCCACCACCCCCCCACCACCACCACCACCCCCAGCACCACCACCACCACCACCACAACGACCCACCGTGACCACGACCCCGACCCCGTCCGGGCCACCCGCCAGACCCACGCACACCGAATCCTCACAGCTACTTCCCCGAATCCTCTCCCCTCCCCACACTCTCCTGGGGCGCACGCCCACGACATGGGTCACCAGCGAGGTTGGTCCCAGGCCACGTAGGGGACCGCTCCCCAACTGCCCTCCAGGCGGGCGGGGAGGGACGTGCGGAAGCCATGAGAAAGTGGGTCCTGCAACCCAGCGGGCCCCACAGCGGGACGCGCCACACCTGGGCATGCCACAAGGTGGTGCACTGGGTCCAGGGCAAGACGCCAGGGGACAGAGAAGCAGGGAGCCTCAGTCGGGTGCTGCTCCACGTCGCGCTCCGTCGCTCAACCCAAGACAGGGCAGCCAGCGCGCGACCTCTACGTGGGATCCCGCCTCCCACGGCAGAGCCTGCGGTCACAGGGACAGAGGGCGCAGGCCGCCAGAGCTCCGGATGCCAGCGGCAGCTCCCCGTCCCGCTCAAAGGGAGGGAGGGCCGCCGCTGTCGCCCAGTCGCCTGTGCCACCCTCCGGGTCTCAAAGCACTCCTCAGTCAGCTCAAGGACCGGGGCCACCTGGCCTTCGGGGTCACATGGGCTTGGGCACGACGGAAGGGACCGCTTGCCCCCGTGGAACAGACATTCTCCCCGTGGACAACCTCAGGTCCCGGGACCCTCTGCTCCGCCTTGGAAAACCCACCTTCTGCAATGTATGCCCAACGCAATCAGGCCGAGAAGATTGACCCCCTCGGCCCGGGCCCAGTGTGTGATGGGGCTCTGTGCGTGAGGGCTTGCTCTTCCCCACCTACACCAGGCACGGCATCTAACACACACACACACACACACACACACACAAACACCACGCAGAGACACCCAGACCACGCACGCACGCACGGGGACGCACCCTCCTCTCCCCCACCCCACACACGAGCAGCCGAAGGACAAGAGGGTATGGCTGGGGCCTGAGCCGGAACAAGCGAAGCCTTGGTTTGCGGCCCCTCGGCCAACTGCATCAGGATTTTTGTCTGGGCTCGGAGGCCAGAGGATCTCTGCCATTTGCTAGCAGGGCCAGGGATGGCAGGAGGGTGGGTACGGGGCTCAGCCAGGGCCAGTTCTGCTGGCACGATCCTGTAGCACGTGGCCGCGTAGCATGGGGCCGGGTCTGAAGGAGGCCAAGCAGGGGCACAAGACCCAGCAGCGGCACAGGGAAGAGGCCCAGGGCACCCAGGAGCAGACGAGACCCGGGAGTCGTGCGTGCTTGGCGTGGCCGCGGGCCCCGTGACGCCCGAGGACTCGAGTGCTCAGCCCCGTGTAGTGGCCGCGAATGCCTGCCTGGGAGAAACGCCCGGGGATGCCGGCAGGAACGCGGGATCGGAAGGGATGTGGAGGGGCCCCGGGTCGGAGGAGATGGCTTTGGCTGTGTTTGGTTTTGTTTCTTCTTAACAAGATCCCGGGTGTGAAAGGGGCCAGAGGTGAAGTCCTGGGCTGGAAAGCCTCACGATTCAGCCCCGCAGCCCCAGGCCCTGAGGGTGGAGGAGGGCGGAGCGGGTCGGCGAAGGGCGCGGCTGCCGTTTTCCTGATGGGCTGGAGGGGCAGTGGCGCTTTCCGGACGAAGAGGACCGGAAGGGTCCCCGAGACCTCCGCTGGGAGCCACGCACCCACCCAAGGATACGGCTCCAGGAGGCGACGGAGGAGGGCGGCTGCTTGCCCTGGCCCGAGCTGTGCCTCCCCCGCCTTGGCCACAGCAGTGAACATTCCCAGAAGAACAAGCGCCCGAGAGCACTGAGAAATTTTCCCCCGAGAAAACTTGACCCTCGTCCTGGCAGCAGGACACCTCGGGAAGAAAGCCACCCAGCGGCCACCTGGGCGAGACCGGCTGCCCGAGCAGACGCGCGGGGCCTCTGGCCGCTGGCCCCGGGCTGCCAGCCCCCACCCGGACTCCCAGCCGTGCCAGGAGAGCAGCGTGGAGACGCACGCCGGGGCCCTCGGCAGGCTCTTGGGGCTCCCGGAGGCGGCGGCTAGCGTCTACGGCCATACCACCCTGAACGCGCCCGATCTCGTCTGATCTCGGAAGCTAAGCAGGGTCGGGCCTGGTTAGTACTTGGATGCGAGACCGCCTGGGAATACCGGGTGCTGTAGGCTTTTGCTCCTCCCTCCCTCGCTGCTCCTTTTGTCTTCGGGGACTTCGCCACCACCCCCCCCACCACCACCACCCCCAGCACCACCACCACCACCACCACAACGACCCACCGTGACCACAACCCCGACCCCGTCTGGGCCACCCGCCAGACCCACGCACACCGAATCCTCACAGCTACGTCCCCGAATCCTCTCCCCCCCCACACTCTCCTGGGGCGCGCGCCCGCGACACGGGTAACCAGCGAGGTTGGTCCCAGGCCACGTTGGGGACCGCTCCCCAACTGCCCTCCAGGCGGGCGGGGAGGGACGTGCGGAAGCCATGAGAAAGTGGGTCCTGCACCCCTGCGGGCCCCACAGCGGGACGCGCCACACCTGGGCTCGCCACAAGGTGGTGCACTGGGTCCAGGGCAAGACGCCAGGGGACAGAGAAGCAGGGAGCCTCAGTCGGGTGCTGCTCCACGTCGCGCTCCGTCGCTCAACCCAAGACAGGGCAGCCAGCGCGCGACCTCTACGTGGGATCCCGCCTCCCACGGCAGAGCCTGCGGTCACAGGGACAGAGGGCGCAGGCCGCCAGAGCTCCGGATGCCAGCGGCAGCTCCCCGTCCCGCTCAAAGGGAGGGAGGGCCGCCGCTGGCGCCCAGTCGCCTGTGCCACCCTCCGGGTCTCAAAGCACTCCTCAGTCAGCTCAAGGACCGGGGCCACCTGGCCTTCGGGGTCACATGGGCTTGGGCACGACGGAAGGGACCGCTTGCCCCCGTGGAACAGACATTCTCCCCGTGGACAACCTCAGGTCCCGGGACCCTCTGCTCCGCCTTGGAAAACCCACCTTCTGCAATGTATGCCCAATGCAATCAGGCCGAGAAGATTGACCCCCTCGGCCCGGGCCCAGTGTGTGATGGGGCTCTGTGCGTGAGGGCTTGCTCTTCCCCACCTACACCAGGCACGGCATCTAACACACACACACACACACACACACACACACACAAACACCACGCAGAGACACTCAGACCACGCACGCACGCACGGGGACGCACCCTCCTCTCCCCCACCCCACACACGAGCAGCCGAAGGACAAGAGGGTATGGCTGGGGCCTGAGCCGGAACAAGCGAAGCCTTGGTTTGCGGCCCCTCGGCCAACTGCATCAGGATTTTTGTCTGGGCTCGGAGGCCAGAGGATCTCTGCCATTTGCTAGCAGGGCCAGGGATGGCAGGAGGGTGGGTACGGGGCTCAGACAGGGCCAGTTCTGCTGGCACGATCCTGTAGCACGTGGCCGCGTAGCACGGGGCCGGGTCTGAAGGAGGCCAAGCAGGGGCACAAGACCCAGCAGCGGCACAGGGAAGAGGCCCAGGGCACCCAGGAGCAGACGAGACCCGGGAGTCGTGCGTGCTTGGCGTGGCCGCGGGCCCCGTGACGCCCGAGGACTCGAGTGCTCAGCCCCGTGTAGTGGCCGCGAAGGCCTGCCTGGGAGAAACGCCCCGGGAGGCCGGCAGGAACCCGGGATCGGAAGGGATGTGGAGGGGCCCCGGGTCGGAGGAGATGGCTTTGGCTGTGTTTGGTTTTGTTTCTTCTTCCCAAGATCCCGGGTGTGAAAGGGGCCAGAGGTGAAGTCCTGGGCTGGAAAGCCTCACGATTCAGCCCCGCAGCCCCAGGCCCTGAGTGTGGAGGAGGGCGGAGCGGGTCGGCGAAGGGCGCGGCTGCCGTTTTCCTGATGGGCTGGAGGGGCAGTGGCGCTTTCCGGACGAAGAGGACCGGAAGGGTCCCCGAGACCTCCGCTGGGAGCCACGCACCCACCCAAGGATACGGCTCCAGGAGGCGACGGAGGAGGGCGGCTGCTTGCCCTGGCCCGAGCTGTGCGTCCCCCGCCTTGGCCACAGCAGTGGACATTCCCAGAAGAACAAGCGCCCGAGAGCACTGAGAAATTTTCCCCCGAGAAAACTTGACCCTCGTCCTGGCAGCAGGACACCTCGGGAAGAAAGCCACCCAGCGGCCACCTGGGCGAGACCGGCTGCCCGAGCAGGCGCGCGGGGCCTCTGGCCGCTGGCCCCGGGCTGCCAGCCCCCACCCGGACTCCCAGCCGTGCCAGGAGAGCAGCGTGGAGACGCACGCCGGGGCCCTCGGCAGGCTCTTGGGGCTCCCGGAGGCGGCGGCTAGCGTCTACGGCCATACCACCCTGAACGCGCCTGATCTCGTCTGATCTCGGAAGCTAAGCAGGGTCGGGCCTGGTTAGTACTTGGATGGGAGACCGCCTGGGAATACCGGGTGCTGTAGGCTTTTGCTCCTCCCTCCCTCGCTGCTCCTTTTGTCTTCGGGGACTTCGCCACCACCCCCCCACCACCACCACCACCCCCAGCACCACCACCACCACCACCACAACGACCCACCGTGACCACGACCCCGACCCCGTCCGGGCCACCCGCCAGACCCACGCACACCGAATCCTCACAGCTACGTCCCCGAATCCTCTCCCCTCCCCACACTCTCCTGGGGCGCGCGCCCGCGACACGGGTCACCAGCGAGGTTGGTCCCAGGCCACGTTTGGGACCGCTCCCCAACTGCCCTCCAGGCGGGCGGGGAGGGACGTGCGGAAGCCATGAGAAAGTGGGTCCTGCACCCCAGCGGGCCCCACAGCGGGACGCGCCACACCTGGGCTCGCCACAAGGTGGTGCACTGGGTCCAGGGCAAGACGCCAGGGGACAGAGAAGCAGGGAGCCTCAGTCGGGTGCTGCTCCACGTCGCGCTCCGTCGCTCAACCCAAGACAGGGCAGCCAGCGCGCGACCTCTACGTGGGATCCCGCCTCCCACGGCAGAGCCTGCGGTCACAGGGACAGAGGGCGCAGGCCGCCAGAGCTCCGGATGCCAGCGGCAGCTCCCCGTCCCGCTCAAAGGGAGGGAGGGCTGCCGCTGGCGCCCAGTCGCCTGTGCCACCCTCCGGGTCTCAAAGCACTCCTCAGTCAGCTCAAGGACCGGGGCCACCTGGCCTTCGGGGTCACATGGGCTTGGGCACGACGGAAGGGACCGCTTGCCCCCGTGGAACAGACATTCTCCCCGTGGACAACCTCAGGTGCCGGGACCCTCTGCTCCGCCTTGGAAAACCCACCTTCTGCAATGTATGCCCAACGCAATCAGGCCGAGCAGATTGACCCCCTCGCCCGGCCCCATTGTGTGATGGGGCTCTGTGCGTGAGGGCTTGCTCTTCCCCACCTACACCAGGCACGGCATCTAACACACACACACACACACACACACACACCAGGCAGAGACACCCAGACCACGCACGAACGCACGGGGATGCACCCTCCTCTCCCCCACCCCACACACGAGCAGCCGAAGGACAAGAGGGTATGGCTGGGGCCTGAGCGGGAACAAGCGAAGCCTTGGTTTGCGGCCCCTCGGCCAACTGCATCAGGATTTTTGTCTGGGCTCGGAGGCCAGAGGATCTCTGCCATTTGCTAGCAGGGCCAGGGATGGCAGGAGGGTGGGTACGGGGCTCAGCCAGGGCCAGTTCTGCTGGCACGATCCTGTAGCACGTGGCCGCGTAGCACGGGGCCGGGTCTGAAGGAGGCCAAGCAGGGGCACAAGACCCAGCAGCGGCACAGGGAAGAGGCCCAGGGCACCCAGGAGCAGACGAGAACCGGGAGTCGTGCGTGCTTGGCGTGGCCACCGGCCCCGTGATGCCCGAGGACTCGAGTGCTCAGCCCCGTGTAGTGGCCGCGAAGGCCTGCCTGGGAGAAACGCCCGGGGAGGCCGGCAGGAACCCGGGATCGGAAGGGATGTGGAGGGGCCCCGGGTCGGAGGAGATGGCTTTGGCTGTGTTTATTTTTGTTTCTTCTTCCCAAGATCCCGGGTGTGAAAGGGGCCAGAGGTGAAGTCCTGGGCTGGAAAGCCTCACGATTCAGCCCCGCAGCCCCAGGCCCTGAGTGTGGAGGAGGGCGGAGCGGGTCGGCGAAGGGCGCGGCTGCCGTTTTCCTGATGGGCTGGAGGGGCAGTGGCGCTTTCCGGACGAAGAGGACCGGAAGGGTCCCCGAGACCTCCGCTGGGAGCCACGCACCCACCGAAGGATACGGCTCCAGGAGGCGACGGAGGAGGGTGGCTGCTTGCCCTGGCCCGAGCTGTGCGTCCCCCGCCTTGGCCACAGCAGTGAACATTCCCAGAAGAACAAGCGCCCGAGAGCACTGAGAAATTTTCCCCCGAGAAAACTTGACCCTCGTCCTGGCAGCAGGACACCTCGGGAAGAAAGCCACCCAGCGGCCACCTGGGCGAGACCGGCTGCCCGAGCAGGCGCGCGGGGCCTCTGGCCGCTGGCCCCGGGCTGCCAGCCCCCACCCGGACTCCCAGCCGTGCCAGGAGAGCAGCGTGGAGACGCACGCCGGGGCCCTCGGCAGGCTCTTGGGGCTCCCGCAGGCGGCGGCTAGCGTCTACGGCCATACCACCCTGAACGCGCCCGATCTCGTCTGATCTCGGAAGCTAAGCAGGGTCGGGCCTGGTTAGTACTTGGATGCGAGACCGCCTGGGAATACCGGGTGCTGTAGGCTTTTGCTCCTCCCTCCCTCGCTGCTCCTTTTGTCTTCGGGGACTTCGCCACCACCCCCCCCACCACCACCACCCCCAGCACCACCACCACCACCACCACAACGACCCACCGTGACCACAACCCCGACCCCGTCCGGGCCACCCGCCAGACCCACGCACACCGAATCCTCACAGCTACGGCCCCGAATCCTCTCCCCCCCCACACTCTCCTGGGGCGCGCGCCCGCGACACGGGTAACCAGCGAGGTTGGTCCCAGGCCACGTTGGGGACCGCTCCCCAACTGCCCTCCAGGCGGGCGGGGAGTGACGTGCGGAAGCCATGAGAAAGTGGGTCCTGCACCCCTGCGGGCCCCACAGCGGGACGCGCCACACCTGGGCTCGCCACAAGGTGGTGCACTGGGTCCAGGGCAAGACGCCAGGGGACAGAGAAGCAGGGAGCCTCAGTCGGGTGCTGCTCCACGTCGCGCTCCGTCGCTCAACCCAAGACAGGGCAGCCAGCGCGCGACCTCTACGTGGGATCCCGCCTCCCACGGCAGAGCCTGCGGTCACAGGGACAGAGGGCGCAGGCCGCCAGAGCTCCGGATGCCAGCGGCAGCTCCCCGTCCCGCTCAAAGGGAGGGAGGGCCGCCGCTGTCGCCCAGTCGCCTGTGCCACCCTCCGGGTCTCAAAGCACTCCTCAGTCAGCTCAAGGACTGGGGCCACCTGGCCTTCGGGGTCACATGGGCTTGGGCACGACGGAAGGGACCGCTTGCCCCCGTGGAACAGACATTCTCCCCGTGGACAACCTCAGGTCCCGGGACCCTCTGCTCCGCCTTGGAAAACCCACCTTCTGCAATGTATGCCCAACGCAATCAGGCCGAGAAGATTGACCCCCTCGGCCCGGGCCCAGTGTGTGATGGGGCTCTGTGCGTGAGGGCTTGCTCTTCCCCACCTACACCAGGCACGGCATCTAACACACACACACACACACACACACACACAAACACCACGCAGAGACACCCAGACCACGCACGCACGCACGGGGACGCACCCTCCTCTCCCCCACCCCACACACGAGCAGCCGAAGGACAAGAGGGTATGGCTGGGGCCTGAGCCGGAACAAGCGAAGCCTTGGTTTGCGGCCCCTCGGCCAACTGCATCAGGATTTTTGTCTGGGCTCGGAGGCCAGAGGATCTCTGCCATTTGCTAGCAGGGCCAGGGATGGCAGGAGGGTGGGTACGGGGCTCAGCCAGGGACAGTTCTGCTGGCACGATCCTGTAGCACGTGGCCGCGTAGCATGGGGCCGGGTCTGAAGGAGGCCAAGCAGGGGCACAAGACCCAGCAGCGGCACAGGGAAGAGGCCCAGGGCACCCAGGTGCAGACGAGACCCGGGAGTCGTGCGTGCTTGGCGTGGCCGCGGGCCCCGTGACGCCCGAGGACTCGAGTGCTCAGCCCCGTGTAGTGGCCGCGAATGCCTGCCTGGGAGAAACGCCCGGGGATGCCGGCAGGAACGCGGGATCGGAAGGGATGTGGAGGGGCCCCGGGTCGGAGGAGATGGCTTTGGCTGTGTTTGGTTTTGTTTCTTCTTAACAAGATCCCGGGTGTGAAAGGGGCCAGAGGTGAAGTCCTGGGCTGGAAAGCCTCACGATTCAGCCCCGCAGCCCCAGGCCCTGAGCGTGGAGGAGGGCGGAGCGGGTCGGCGAAGGGCGCGGCTGCCGTTTTCCTGATGGGCTGGAGGGGCAGTGGCGCTTTCCGGACGAAGAGGACCGGAAGGGTCCCCGAGACCTCCGCTGGGAGCCACGCACCCACCCAAGGATACGGCTCCAGGAGGCGACGGAGGAGGGCGGCTGCTTGCCCTTGCCCGAGCTGTGCCTCCCCCGCCTTGGCCACAGCAGTGAACATTCCCAGAAGAACAAGCGCCCGAGAGCACTGAGAAATTTTCCCCCGAGAAAACTTGACCCTCGTCCTGGCAGCAGGACACCTCGGGAAGAAAGCCACCCAGCGGCCACCTGGGCGAGACCGGCTGCCCGAGCAGACGCGCGGGGCCTCTGGCCGCTGGCCCCGGGCTGCCAGCCCCCACCCGGACTCCCAGCCGTGCCAGGAGAGCAGCGTGGAGACGCACGCCGGGGCCCTCGGCAGGCTCTTGGGGCTCCCGGAGGCGGCGGCTAGCGTCTACGGCCATACCACCCTGAACGCGCCCGATCTCGTCTGATCTCGGAAGCTAAGCAGGGTCGGGCCTGGTTAGTACTTGGATGCGAGACCGCCTGGGAATACTGGGTGCTGTAGGCTTTTGCTCCTCCCTCCCTCGCTGCTCCTTTTGTCTTCGGGGACTTCGCCACCACCCCCCCCACCACCACCACCCCCAGCACCACCACCACCACCACCACAACGACCCACCGTGACCACAACCCCGACCCCGTCTGGGCCACCCGCCAGACCCACGCACACCGAATCCTCACAGCTACGTCCCCGAATCCTCTCCCCCCCCACACTCTCCTGGGGCGCGCGCCCGCGACACGGGTAACCAGCGAGGTTGGTCCCAGGCCACGTTGGGGACCGCTCCCCAACTGCCCTCCAGGCGGGCGGGGAGGGACGTGCGGAAGCCATGAGAAAGTGGGTCCTGCACCCCAGCGGGCCCCACAGCGGGACGCGCCACACCTGGGCTCGCCACAAGGTGGTGCACTGGGTCCAGGGCAAGACGCCAGGGGACAGAGAAGCAGGGAGCCTCAGTCGGGTGCTGCTCCACGTCGCGCTCCGTCGCTCAACCCAAGACAGGGCAGCCAGCGCGCGACCTCTACGTGGGATCCCGCCTCCCACGGCAGAGCCTGCGGTCACAGGGACAGAGGGCGCAGGCCGCCAGAGCTCCGGATGCCAGAGGCAGCTCCCCGTCCCGCTCAAAGGGAGGGAGGGCCGCCGCTGGCGCCCAGTCGCCTGTGCCACCCTCCGGGTCTCAAAGCACTCCTCAGTCAGCTCAAGGACCGGGGCCACCTGGCCTTCGGGGTCACATGGGCTTGGGCACGACGGAAGGGACCGCTTGCCCCCGTGGAACAGACATTCTCCCCGTGGACAACCTCAGGTGCCGGGACCCTCTGCTCCGCCTTGGAAAACCCACCTTCTGCAATGTATGCCCAACGCAATCAGGCCGAGCAGATTGACCCCCTCGCCCGGCCCCAGTGTGTGATGGGGCTCTGTGCGTGAGGGCTTGCTCTTCCCCACCTACACCAGGCACGGCATCTAACACACACACACACACACACACACACACCACGCAGAGACACCCAGACCACGCACGCACGCACGGGGATGCACCCTCCTCTCCCCCACCCCACACACGAGCAGCCGAAGGACAAGAGGGTATGGCTGGGGCCTGAGCGGGAACAAGCGAAGCCTTGGTTTGCGGCCCCTCGGCCAACTGCATCAGGATTTTTGTCTGGGCTCGGAGGCCAGAGGATCTCTGCCATTTGCTAGCAGGGCCAGGGATGGCAGGAGGGTGGGTACGGGGCTCAGCCAGGGCCAGTTCTGCTGGCACGATCCTGTAGCACGTGGCCACGTAGCACGGGGCCGGGTCTGAAGGAGGCCAAGCAGGGGCACAAGACCCAGCAGCGGCACAGGGAAGAGGCCCAGGGCACCCAGGAGCAGACGAGACCCGGGAGTCGTGCGTGCTTGGCGTGGCCGCGGGCCCCGTGACGCCCGAGGACTCGAGTGCTCAGCCCCGTGTAGTGGCCGCGAAGGCCTGCCTGGGAGAAACGCCCCGGGAGGCCGGCAGGAACCCGGGATCGGAAGGGATGTGGAGGGGCCCCGGGTCGGAGGAGATGGCTTTGGCTGTGTTTGGTTTTGTTTCTTCTTAACAAGATCCCGGGTGTGAAAGGGGCCAGAGGTGAAGTCCTGGGCTGGAAAGCCTCACGATTCAGCCCCGCAGCCCCAGGCCCTGAGCGTGGAGGAGGGCGGAGCGGGTCGGCGAAGGGCGCGGCTGCCGTTTTCCTGATGGGCTGGAGGGGCAGTGGCGCTTTCCGGACGAAGAGGACCGGAAGGGTCCCCGAGACCTCCGCTGGGAGCCACGCACCCACCCAAGGATACGGCTCCAGGAGGCGACGGAGGAGGGCGGCTGCTTGCCCTGGCCCGAGCTGTGCGTCCCCCGCCTTGGCCACAGCAGTGAACATTCCCAGAAGAACAAGCGCCCGAGAGCACTGAGAAATTTTCCCCCGAGAAAACTTGACCCTCGTCCTGGCAGCAGGACACCTCGGGAAGAAAGCCACCCAGCGGCCACCTGGGCGAGACCGGCTGCCCGAGCAGACGCGCGGGTCCTCTGGCCGCTGGCCCCGGGCTGCCAGCCCCCACCCGGACTCCCAGCCGTGCCAGGAGAGCAGCGTGGAGACGCACGCCGGGGCCCTCGGCAGGCTCTTGGGGCTCCCGGAGGCGGCGGCTAGCGTCTACGGCCATACCACCCTGAACGCGCCCGATCTCGTCTGATCTCGGAAGCTAAGCAGGGTCGGGCCTGGTTAGTACTTGGATGCGAGACCGCCTGGGAATACCGGGTGCTGTAGGCTTTTGCTCCTCCCTCCCTCGCTGCTCCTTTTGTCTTCGGGGACTTCGCCACCACCCCCCCCACCACCACCACCACCCCCAGCACCACCACCACCACCACCACCACAACGACCCACCGTGACCACGACCCCGACCCCGTCCGGGCCACCCGCCAGACCCACTCACACCGAATCCTCACAGCTACGTCCCCGAATCCTCTCCCCTCCCCACACTCTCCTGGGGCGCGCGCCCGCGACACGGGTCACCAGCGAGGTTGGTCCCAGGCCACGTTGGGGACCGCTCCCCAACTGCCCTCCAGGCGGGCGGGGAGGGACGTGCGGAAGCCATGAGAAAGTGGGTCCTGCACCCCAGCGGGCCCCACAGCGGGACGCGCCACACCTGGGCTCGCCACAAGGTGGTGCACTGGGTCCAGGGCAAGACGCCAGGGGACAGAGAAGCAGGGAGCCTCAGTCGGGTGCTGCTCCACGTCGCGCTCCGTCGCTCAACTCAAGACAGGGCAGCCAGCGCGCGACCTCTACGTGGGATCCCGCCTCCCACGGCTGAGCCTGCGGTCACAGGGACAGAGGGCGCAGGCCGCCAGAGCTCCGGATGCCAGCGGCAGCTCCCCGTCCCGATCAAAGGGAGGGAGGGCCGCCGCTGGCGCCCAGTCGCCTGTGCCACCCTCCGGGTCTCAAAGCACTCCTCAGTCAGCTCAAGGACCGGGGCCACCTGGCCTTCGGGGTCACATGGGCTTGGGCACGACGGAAGGGACCGCTTGCCCCCGTGGAACAGACATTCTCCCCGTGGACAACCTCAGGTGCCGGGACCCTCTGCTCCGCCTTGGAAAACCCACCTTCTGCAATGTATGCCCAACGCAATCAGGCCGAGCAGATTGACCCCCTCGGCCCGGCCCCAGTGTGTGATGGGGCTCTGTGCGTGAGGGCTTGCTCTTCCCCACCTACACCAGGCACGGCATCTAACACACACACACACACACACACGCACACACACACACACACACCACGCAGAGACACCCAGACCACGCACGCACGCACGGGGACGCACCCTCCTCTCCCCCACCCCACACACGAGCAGCCGAAGGACAAGAGGGTATGGCTGGGGCCTGAGCGGGAACAAGCGAAGCCTTGGTTTGCGGCCCCTCGGCCAACTGCATCAGGATTTTTGTCTGGGCTCGGAGGCCAGAGGATCTCTGCCATTTGCTAGCAGGGCCAGGGATGGCAGGAGGGTGGGTACGGGGCTCAGCCAGGGACAGTTCTGCTGGAACGATCCTGTAGCACGTGGCCGCGTAGCACGGGGTCGGGTCTGAAGGAGGCCAAGCAGGGGCACAAGACCCAGCAGCGGCACAGGGAAGAGGCCCAGGGCACCCAGGAGCAGACGAGACCCGGGAGTCGTGCGTGCTTGGCGTGGCCGCGGGCCCAGTTACGCCCGAGGACTCGAGTGCTCAGCCCCGTGTAGTGGCCGCGAAGGCCTGCCTGGGAGAAACGCCCCGGGAGGCCGGCAGGAACCCGGGATCGGAAGGGATGTGGAGGGGCCCCGGGTCGGAGGAGATGGCTTTGGCTGTGTTTGGTTTTGTTTCTTCTTCCCAAGATCCCGGGTGTGAAAGGGGCCAGAGGTGAAGTCCTGGGCTGGAAAGCCTCACGATTCAGCCCCGCAGCCCCAGGCCCTGAGTGTGGAGGAGGGAGGAGCGGGTCGGCGAAGGGCGCGGCTGCCGTTTTCCTGATGGGCTGGAGGGGCAGTGGCGCTTTCCGGACGAAGAGGGCCGGAAGGGTCCCCGAGACCTCCGCTGGGAGCCACGCACCCACCCAAGGATACGGCTCCAGGAGGCGACGGAGGAGGGCGGCTGCTTGCCCTGGCCCGAGCTGTGCGTCCCCCGCCTTGGCCACAGCAGTGGACATTCCCAGAAGAACAAGCGCCCGAGAGCACTGAGAAATTTTCCCCCGAGAAAACTTGACCCTCGTCCTGGCAGCAGGACACCTCGGGAAGAAAGCCACCCAGCGGCCACCTGGGCGAGACCGGCTGCCCGAGCAGGCGCGCGGGGCCTCTGGCCGCTGGCCCCGGGCTGCCAGCCCCCACCCGGACTCCCAGCCGTGCCAGCAGAGCAGCGTGGAGACGCACGCCGGGGCCCTCGGCAGGCTCTTGGGGCTCCCGGAGGCGGCGGCTAGCGTCTACGGCCATACCACCCTGAACGCGCCCGATCTGGTCTGATCTCGGAAGCTAAGCAGGGTCGGGCCTGGTTAGTACTTGGATGGGAGACCGCCTGGGAATACCGGGTGCTGTAGGCTTTTGCTCCTCCCTCCCTCGCTGCTCCTTTTGTCTTCGGGGACTTCGCCACCACCCCCCCCCCCACCACCACCCCCAGCACCACAACCACCACCACCACCACAACGACCCACCGTGACCACGACCCCGACCCCGTCCGGGCCACCCGCCAGACCCACGCACACCGAATCCTCACAGCTACGTCCCCGAATCCTCTCCCCTCCCCACACTCTCCTGGGGCGCGCGCCCGTGACACGGGTCACCAGCGAGGTTGGTCCCCGGCCACGTTGGGGACCGCTGCCCAACTGCCCTCCAGGCGGGCGGGGAGGGACGTGCGGAAGCCATGAGAAAGTGGGTCCTGCACCCCAGCGGGCCCCACAGCGGGACGCGCCACACCTCGGCTCGCCACAAGGTGGTGCACTGGGTCCAGGGCAAGACGCCAGGGGACAGAGAAGAAGGGAGCCTCAGTCGGGTGCTGCTCCACGTCGCGCTCCGTCGCTCAACTCAAGACAGGGCAGCCAGCGCGCGACCTCTACGTGGGATCCCGCCTCCCACGGCTGAGCCTGCGGTCACAGGGACAGAGGGCGCAGGCCGCCAGAGCTCGGGATGCCAGCGGCAGCTCCCCGTCCCGCTCAAAGGGAGTGAGGGCCGCCGCTGGCGCCCAGTCGCCTGTGCCACCCTCCGGGTCTCAAAGCACTCCTCAGTCAGCTCAAGGACCGGGGCCACCTGGCCTTCGGGGTCACATGGGCTTGGGCACGACGGAAGGGACCGCTTGCCCCCGTGGAACAGACATTCTCCCCGTGGACAACCTCAGGTGCCGGGACCCTCTGCTCCGCCTTGGAAAACCCACCTTCTGCAATGTATGCCCAACGCAATCAGGCCGAGCAGATTGACCCCCTCGGCCCGGCCCCAGTGTGTGATGGGGCTCTGTGCGTGAGGGCTTGCTCTTCCCCACCTACACCAGGCACGGCATCTAACACACACACACACACACACACACACACACACACACACACACCACGCAGAGACACCCAGACCACGCACGCACGCACGGGGACGCACCCTCCTCTCCCCCACCCCACACACGAGCAGCCGAAGGACAAGAGGGTATGGCTGGGGCCTGAGCGGGAACAAGCGAAGCCTTGGTTTGCGGCCCCTCGGCCAACTGCATCAGGATTTTTGTCTGGGCTCGGAGGCCAGAGGATCTCTGCCATTTGCTAGCAGGGCCAGGGATGGCAGGAGGGTGGGTACGGGGCTCAGCCAGGGCCAGTTCTGCTGGCACGATCCTGTAGCACGTGGCCGCGTAGCACGGGGCCGGGTCTGAAGGAGGCCAAGCAGGGGCACAAGACCCAGCAGCGGCACAGGGAAGAGGCCCAGGGCACCCAGGAGCAGACGAGACCCGGGAGTCGTGCGTGCTTGGCGTGGCCGCGGGCCCCGTGACGCCCGAGGACTCGAGTGCTCAGCCCCGTGTAGTGGCCGCGAAGGCCTGCCTGGGAGAAACGCCCTGGGAGGCCGGCAGGAACCCGGGATCGGAAGGGATGTGGAGGGGCCCCGGGTCGGAGGAGATGGCTTTGGCTGTGTTTGGTTTTGTTTCTTCTTCCCAAGATCCCGGGTGTGAAAGGGGCCAGAGGTGAAGTCCTGGGCTGGAAAGCCTCACGATTCAGCCCCGCAGCCCCAGGCCCTGAGTGTGGAGGAGGGCGGAGCGGGTCGGCGAAGGGCGCGGCTGCCGTTTTCCTGATGGGCTGGAGGGGCAGTGGCGCTTTCCGGACGAAGAGGGCCGGAAGGGTCCCCGAGACCTCCGCTGGGAGCCACGCACCCACCCAAGGATACGGCTCCAGGAGGCGACGGAGGAGGGCGGCTGCTTGCCCTGGCCCGAGCTGTGCGTCCCCCGCCTTGGCCACAGCAGTGGACATTCCCAGAAGAACAAGCGCCCGAGAGCACTGAGAAATTTTCCCCCGAGAAAACTTGACCCTCGTCCTGGCAGCAGGACACCTCGGGAAGAAAGCCACCCAGCGGCCACCTGGGCGAGACCGGCTGCCCGAGCAGGCGCGCGGGGCCTCTGGCCGCTGGCCCCGGGCTGCCAGCCCCCACCCGGACTCCCAGCCGTGCCAGGAGAGCAGCGTGGAGACGCACGCCGGGGCCCTCGGCAGGCTCTTGGGGCTCCCGGAGGCGGCGGCTAGCGTCTACGGCCATACCACCCTGAACGCGCCCGATCTCGTCTGATCTCGGAAGCTAAGCAGGGTCGGGCCTGTTTAGTACTTGGATGGGAGACCGCCTGGGAATACCGGGTGCTGTAGGCTTTTGCTCCTCCCTCCCTCGCTGCTCCTTTTGTCTTCGGGGACTTCGCCACAACCCACCCCCACCACCACCACCCCCAGCACCACCACCACCACCACCACAACGACCCACCGTGACCACGACCCCGACCCCGTCCGGGCCACCCGCCAGACCCACGCACACCGAATCCTCACAGCTACGTCCCCGAATCCTCTCCCCTCCCCACACTCTCCTGGGGCGCGCGCCCGCGACACGGGTCACCAGCGAGGTTGGTCCCAGGACACGTTGGGGACCGCTCCCCAACTGCCCTCCAGGCGGGCGGGGAGGGACGTGCGGAAGCCATGAGAAAGTGGGTCCTGCACCCCAGCGGGCCCCACAGCGGGACGCGCCACACCTGGGCTCGCCACAAGGTGGTGCACTGGGTCCAGGGCAAGACGCCAGGGGACAGAGAAGCAGGGAGCCTCAGTCGGGTGCTGCTCCACGTCGCGCTCCGTCGCTCAACTCAAGACAGGGCAGCCAGCGCGCGACCTCTACGTGGGATCCCGCCTCCCACGGCTGAGCCTGCGGTCACAGGGACAGAGGGCGCAGGCCGCCAGAGCTCCGGATGCCAGCGGCAGCTCCCCGTCCCGATCAAAGGGAGGGAGGGCCGCCGCTGGCGCCCAGTCGCCTGTGCCACCCTCCGGGTCTCAAAGCACTCCTCAGTCAGCTCAAGGACCGGGGCCACCTGGCCTTCGGGGTCACATGGGCTTGGGCACGACGGAAGGGACCACTTGCCCCCGTGGAACAGACATTCTCCCCGTGGACAACCTCAGGTGCCGGGACCCTCTGCTCCGCCTTGGAAAACCCACCTTCTGCAATGTATGCCCAACGCAATCAGGCCGAGCAGATTGACCCCCTCGGCCCGGCCCCAGTGTGTGATGGGGCTCTGTGCGTGAGGGCTTGCTCTTCCCCACCTACACCAGGCACGGCATCTAACACACACACACACACACACACGCACACACACACACACACACCACGCAGAGACACCCAGACCACGCACGCACGCACGGGGACGCACCCTCCTCTCCCCCACCCCACACACGAGCAGCCGAAGGACAAGAGGGTATGGCTGGGGCCTGAGCGGGAACAAGCGAAGCCTTGGTTTGCGGCCCCTCGGCCAACTGCATCAGGATTTTTGTCTGGGCTCGGAGGCCAGAGGATCTCTGCCATTTGCTAGCAGGGCCAGGGATGGCAGGAGGGTGGGTACGGGGCTCAGCCAGGGCCAGTTCTGCTGGCACGATCCTGTAGCACGTGGCCGCGTAGCACGGGGCCGGGTCTGAAGGAGGCCAAGCAGGGGCACAAGACCCAGCAGCGGCACAGGGAAGAGGCCCAGGGCACCCAGGAGCAGACGAGACCCGGGAGTCGTGCGTGCTTGGCGTGGCCGCGGGCCCCGTGACGCCCGAGGACTCGAGTGCTCAGCCCCGTGTAGTGGCCGCGAAGGCCTGCCTGGGAGAAACGCCCCGGGAGGCCGGCAGGAACCCGGGATCGGAAGGGATGTGGAGGGGCCCCGGGTCGGAGGAGATGGCTTTGGCTGTGTTTGGTTTTGTTTCTTCTTCCCAAGATCCCGGGTGTGAAAGGGGCCAGAGGTGAAGTCCTGGGCTGGAAAGCCTCACGATTCAGCCCCGCAGCCCCAGGCCCTGAGTGTGGAGGAGGGCGGAGCGGGTCGGCGAAGGGCGCGGCTGCCGTTTTCCTGATGGGCTGGAGGGGCAGTGGCGCTTTCCGGACGAAGAGGGCCGGAAGGGTCCCCGAGACCTCCGCTGGGAGCCACGCACCCACCCAAGGATACGGCTCCAGGAGGCGACGGAGGAGGGCGGCTGCTTGCCCTGGCCCGAGCTGTGCGTCCCCCGCCTTGGCCACAGCAGTGGACATTCCCAGAAGAACAAGCGCCCGAGAGCACTGAGAAATTTTCCCCCGAGAAAACTTGACCCTCGTCCTGGCAGCAGGACACCTCGGGAAGAAAGCCACCCAGCGGCCACCTGGGCGAGACCGGCTGCCCGAGCAGGCGCGCGGGGCCTCTGGCCGCTGGCCCCGGGCTGCCAGCCCCCACCCGGACTCCCAGCCGTGCCAGGAGAGCAGCGTGGAGACGCACGCCGGGGCCCTCGGCAGGCTCTTGGGGCTCCCGGAGGCGGCGGCTAGCGTCTACGGCCATACCACCCTGAACGCGCCCGATCTCGTCTGATCTCGGAAGCTAAGCAGGGTCGGGCCTGGTTAGTACTTGGATGGGGGACCGCCTGGGAATACCGGGTGCTGTAGGCTTTTGCTCCTCCCTCCCTCGCTGCTCCTTTTGTCTTCGGGGACTTCACCACCACCCCCCCCACCACCACCACCACCCCCAGCACCACCACCACCACCACCACCACAACGACCCACCGTGACCACGACCCCGACCCCGTCCGGGCCACCCGCCAGACCCACGCACACCGAATCCTCACAGCTACGTCCCCGAATCCTCTCCCCTCCCCACACTCTCCTGGGGCGCGCGCCCGCGACACGGGTCACCAGCGAGGTTGGTCCCAGGCCACGTTGGGGACCGCTCCCCAACTGCCCTCCAGGCGGGCGGGGAGGGACGTGCGGAAGCCATGAGAAAGTGGGTCCTGCACCCCAGCGGGCCCCACAGCGGGACGCGCCACACCTGGGCTCGCCACAAGGTGGTGCACTGGGTCCAGGGCAAGACGCCAGGGGACAGAGAAGCAGGGAGCCTCAGTCGGGTGCTGCTCCACGTCGCGCTCCGTCGCTCAACCCAAGACAGGGCAGCCAGCGCGCGAACTCTACGTGGGATCCCGCCTCCCACGGCAGAGCCTGCGGTCACAGGGACAGAGGGCGCAGGCCGCCAGAGCTCCGGATGCCAGCGGCAGCTCCCCGTCCCGCTCAAAGGGAGGGAGGGCCGCCGCTGGCGCCCAGTCGCCTGTGCCACCCTCCGGGTCTCAAAGCACTCCTCAGTCAGCTCAAGGACCGGGGCCACCTGGCCTTCGGGGTCACATGGGCTTGGGCACGACGGAAGGGACCGCTTGCCCCCGTGGAACAGACATTCTCCCTGTGGACAACCTCAGGTGCTGGGAACCTCTGCTCCGCCTTGGAAAACCCACCTTCTGCAATGTATGCCCAACGCAATCAGGCCGAGCAGATTGACCCCCTCGGCCCGGCCCCAGTGTGTGATGGGGCTCTGTGCGTGAGGGCTTGCTCTTCCCCACCTACACCAGGCACGGCATCTAACACACAAACACACACACACACACACCACGCAGAGACACCCAGACCACGCACGCACGCACGGGGACGCACCCTCCTCTCCCCCACCCCACACACGAGCAGCCGAAGGACAAGAGGGTATGGCTGGGGCCTGAGCGGGAACAAGCGAAGCCTTGGTTTGCGGCCCCTCGGCCAACTGCATCAGGATTTTTGTCTGGGCTCGGAGGCCAGAGGATCTCTGCCATTTGCTAGCAGGGCCAGGGATGGCAGGAGGGTGGGTACGGGGCTCAGCCAGGGCCAGTTCTGCTGGCACGATCCTGTAGCACGTGGCCGCGTAGCACGGGGCCGGGTCTGAAGGAGGCCAAGCAGGGGCACAAGACCCAGCAGCGGCACAGGGAAGAGGCCCAGGGCACCCAGGAGCAGACGAGACCCGGGAGTCGTGCGTGCTTGGCGTGGCCGCGGGCCCCGTGACGCCCGAGGACTCGAGTGCTCAGCCCCGTGTAGTGGCCGCGAAGGCCTGCCTGGGAGAAACGCCCCGGGAGGCCGGCAGGAACCCGGGATCGGAAGGGATGTGGAGGGGCCCCGGGTCGGAGGAGATGGCTTTGGCTGTGTTTGGTTTTGTTTCTTCTTCCCAAGATCCCGGGTGTGAAAGGGGCCAGAGGTGAAGTCCTGGGCTGGAAAGCCTCACGATTCAGCCCCGCAGCCCCAGGCCCTGAGTGTGGAGGAGGGCGGAGCGGGTCGGCGAAGGGCGCGGCTGCCGTTTTCCTGATGGGCTGGAGGGGCAGTGGCGCTTTCCGGACGAAGAGGACCGGAAGGGTCCCCGAGACCTCCGCTGGGAGCCACGCACCCACCCAAGGATACGGCTCCAGGAGGCGACGGAGGAGGGCGGCTGCTTGCCCTGGCCCGAGCTGTGCGTCCCCCGCCTTGGCCACAGCAGTGGACATTCCCAGAAGAACAAGCGCCCGAGAGCACTGAGAAATTTTCCCCCGAGAAAACTTGACCCTCGTCCTGGCAGCAGGACACCTCGGGAAGAAAGCCACCCAGCGGCCACCTGGGCGAGACCGGCTGCCCGAGCAGGCGCGCGGGGCCTCTGGCCGCTGGCCCCGGGCTGCCAGCCCCCACCCGGACTCCCAGCCGTGCCAGGAGAGCAGCGTGGAGACGCACGCCGGGGCCCTCGGCAGGCTCTTGGGGCTCCCGGAGGCGGCGGCTAGCGTCTACGGCCATACCACCCTGAACGCGCCCGATCTCGTCTGATCTCGGAAGCTAAGCAGGGTCGGGCCTGGTTAGTACTTGGATGGGAGACCGCCTGGGAATACCGGGTGCTGTAGGCTTTTGCTCCTCCCTCCCTCGCTGCTCCTTTTGTCTTCGGGGACTTCGCCACCACCCCCCCCACCACCACCACCACCCCCAGCACCACCACCACCACCACCACCACAACGACCCACCGTGACCACGACCCCGACCCCGTCCGGGCCACCCGCCAGACCCACGCACACCGAATCCTCACAGCTACGTCCCCGAATCCTCTCCCCTCCCCACACTCTCCTGGGGCGCGCGCCCGCGACACGGGTCACCAGCGAGGTTGGTCCCAGGCCACGTTGGGGACCGCTCCCCAACTGCCCTCCAGGCGGGCGGGGAGGGACGTGCGGAAGCCATGAGAAAGTGGGTCCTGCACCCCAGCGGGCCCCACAGCGGGACGCGCCACACCTGGGCTCGCCACAAGGTGGTGCACTGGGTCCAGGGCAAGACGCCAGGGGACAGAGAAGCAGGGAGCCTCAGTCGGGTGCTGCTCCACGTCGCGCTCCGTCGCTCAACCCAAGACAGGGCAGCCAGCGCGCGACCTCTACGTGGGATCCCGCCTCCCACGGCAGAGCCTGCGGTCACAGGGACAGAGGGCGCAGGCCGCCAGAGCTCCGGATGCCAGCGGCAGCTCCCCGTCCCGCTCAAAGGGAGGGAGGGCCGCCGCTGGCGCCCAGTCGCCTGTGCCACCCTCCGGGTCTCAAAGCACTCCTCAGTCAGCTCAAGGACCGGGGCCACCTGGCCTTCGGGGTCACATGGGCTTGGGCACGACGGAAGGGACCGCTTGCCCCCGTGGAACAGACATTCTCCCCGTGGACAACCTCAGGTGCCGGGACCCTCTGCTCCGCCTTGGAAAACCCACCTTCTGCAATGTATGCCCAACGCAATCAGGCCGAGCAGATTGACCCCCTCGGCCCGGCCCCAGTGTGTGATGGGGCTCTGTGCGTGAGGGCTTGCTCTTCCCCACCTACACCAGGCACGGCATCTAACACACACACACACACACACACACACCACGCAGAGACACCCAGACCACGCACGCACGCACGGGGACGCACCCTCCTCTCCCCCACCCCACACACGAGCAGCCGAAGGACAAGAGGGTATGGCTGGGGCCTGAGCGGGAACAAGCGAAGCCTTGGTTTGCGGCCCCTCGGCCAACTGCATCAGGATTTTTGTCTGGGCTCGGAGGCCAGAGGATCTCTGCCATTTGCTAGCAGGGCCAGGGATGGCAGGAGGGTGGGTACGGGGCTCAGCCAGGGCCAGTTCTGCTGGCACGATCCTGTAGCACGTGGCCGCGTAGCACGGGGCCGGGTCTGAAGGAGGCCAAGCAGGGGCACAAGACCCAGCAGCGGCACAGGGAAGAGGCCCAGGGCACCCAGGAGCAGACGAGACCCGGGAGTCGTGCGTGCTTGGCGTGGCCGCGGGCCCCGTGACGCCCGAGGACTCGAGTGCTCAGCCCCGTGTAGTGGCCGCGAAGGCCTGCCTGGGAGAAACGCCCCGGGAGGCCGGCAGGAACCCGGGATCGGAAGGGATGTGGAGGGGCCCCGGGTCGGAGGAGATGGCTTTGGCTGTGTTTGGTTTTGTTTCTTCTTCCCAAGATCCCGGGTGTGAAAGGGGCCAGAGGTGAAGTCCTGGGCTGGAAAGCCTCACGATTCAGCCCCGCAGCCCCAGGCCCTGAGTGTGGAGGAGGGCGGAGCGGGTCGGCGAAGGGCGCGGCTGCCGTTTTCCTGATGGGCTGGAGGGGCAGTGGCGCTTTCCGGACGAAGAGGACCGGAAGGGTCCCCGAGACCTCCGCTGGGAGCCACGCACCCACCCAAGGATACGGCACCAGGAGGCGACGGAGGAGGGCGGCTGCTTGCCCTGGCCCGAGCTGTGCGTCCCCCGCCTTGGCCACAGCAGTGGACATTCCCAGAAGAACAAGCGCCCGAGAGCACTGAGAAATTTTCCCCCGAGAAAACTTGACCCTCGTCCTGGCAGCAGGACACCTCGGGAAGAAAGCCACCCAGCGGCCACCTGGGCGAGACCGGCTGCCCGAGCAGGCGCGCGGGGCCTCTGGCCGCTGGCCCCGGGCTGCCAGCCCCCACCCGGACTCCCAGCCGTGCCAGGAGAGCAGCGTGGAGACGCACGCCGGGGCCCTCGGCAGGCTCTTGGGGCTCCCGGAGGCGGCGGCTAGCGTCTACGGCCATACCACCCTGAACGCGCCCGATCTCGTCTGATCTCGGAAGCTAAGCAGGGTCGGGCCTGGTTAGTACTTGGATGGGAGACCGCCTGGGAATACCGGGTGCTGTAGGCTTTTGCTCCTCCCTCCCTCGCTGCTCCTTTTGTCTTCGGGGACTTCGCCACCACCCCCCCCACCACCACCACCACCCCCAGCACCACCACCACCACCACCACCACAACGACCCACCGTGACCACGACCCCGACCCCGTCCGGGCCACCCGCCAGACCCACGCACACCGAATCCTCACAGCTACGTCCCCGAATCCTCTCCCCTCCCCACACTCTCCTGGGGCGCGCGCCCGCGACACGGGTCACCAGCGAGGTTGGTCCCAGGCCACGTTGGGGACCGCTCCCCAACTGCCCTCCAGGCGGGCGGGGAGGGACGTGCGGAAGCCATGAGAAAGTGGGTCCTGCACCCCAGCGGGCCCCACAGCGGGACGCGCCACACCTGGGCTCGCCACAAGGTGGTGCACTGGGTCCAGGGCAAGACGCCAGGGGACAGAGAAGCAGGGAGCCTCAGTCGGGTGCTGCTCCACGTCGCGCTCCGTCGCTCAACCCAAGACAGGGCAGCCAGCGCGCGACCTCTACGTGGGATCCCGCCTCCCACGGCAGAGCCTGCGGTCACAGGGACAGAGGGCGCAGGCCGCCAGAGCTCCGGATGCCAGCGGCAGCTCCCCGTCCCGCTCAAAGGGAGGGAGGGCCGCCGCTGGCGCCCAGTCGCCTGTGCCACCCTCCGGGTCTCAAAGCACTCCTCAGTCAGCTCAAGGACCAGGGCCACCTGGCCTTCGGGGTCACATGGGCTTGGGCACGACGGAAGGGACCGCTTGCCCCCGTGGAACAGACATTCTCCCCGTGGACAACCTCAGGTGCCGGGACCCTCTGCTCCGCCTTGGAAAACCCACCTTCTGCAATGTATGCCCAACGCAATCAGGCCGAGCAGATTGACCCCCTCGGCCCGGCCCCAGTGTGTGATGGGGCTCTGTGCGTGAGGGCTTGCTCTTCCCCACCTACACCAGGCACGGCATCTAACACACACACACACACACACACACACCACGCAGAGACACCCAGACCACGCACGCACGCACGGGGACGCACCCTCCTCTCCCCCACCCCACACACGAGCAGCCGAAGGACAAGAGGGTATGGCTGGGGCCTGAGCGGGAACAAGCGAAGCCTTGGTTTGCGGCCCCTCGGCCAACTGCATCAGGATTTTTGTCTGGGCTCGGAGGCCAGAGGATCTCTGCCATTTGCTAGCAGGGCCAGGGATGGCAGGAGGGTGGGTACGGGGCTCAGCCAGGGCCAGTTCTGCTGGCACGATCCTGTAGCACGTGGCCGCGTAGCACGGGGCCGGGTCTGAAGGAGGCCAAGCAGGGGCACAAGACCCAGCAGCGGCACAGGGAAGAGGCCCAGGGCACCCAGGAGCAGACGAGACCCGGGAGTCGTGCGTGCTTGGCGTGGCCGCGGGCCCCGTGACGCCCGAGGACTCGAGTGCTCAGCCCCGTGTAGTGGCCGCGAAGGCCTGCCTGGGAGAAACGCCCCGGGAGGCCGGCAGGAACCCGGGATCGGAAGGGATGTGGAGGGGCCCCGGGTCGGAGGAGATGGCTTTGGCTGTGTTTGGTTTTGTTTCTTCTTCCCAAGATCCCGGGTGTGAAAGGGGCCAGAGGTGAAGTCCTGGGCTGGAAAGCCTCACGATTCAGCCCCGCAGCCCCAGGCCCTGAGTGTGGAGGAGGGCGGAGCGGGTCGGCGAAGGGCGCGGCTGCCGTTTTCCTGATGGGCTGGAGGGGCAGTGGCGCTTTCCGGACGAAGAGGACCGGAAGGGTCCCCGAGACCTCCGCTGGGAGCCACGCACCCACCCAAGGATACGGCTCCAGGAGGCGACGGAGGAGGGCGGCTGCTTGCCCTGGCCCGAGCTGTGCGTCCCCCGCCTTGGCCACAGCAGTGGACATTCCCAGAAGAACAAGCGCCCGAGAGCACTGAGAAATTTTCCCCCGAGAAAACTTGACCCTCGTCCTGGCAGCAGGACACCTCGGGAAGAAAGCCACCCAGCGGCCACCTGGGCGAGACCGGCTGCCCGAGCAGGCGCGCGGGGCCTCTGGCCGCTGGCCCCGGGCTGCCAGCCCCCACCCGGACTCCCAGCCGTGCCAGGAGAGCAGCGTGGAGACGCACGCCGGGGCCCTCGGCAGGCTCTTGGGGCTCCCGGAGGCGGCGGCTAGCGTCTACGGCCATACCACCCTGAACGCGCCCGATCTCGTCTGATCTCGGAAGCTAAGCAGGGTCGGGCCTGGTTAGTACTTGGATGGGAGACCGCCTGGGAATACCGGGTGCTGTAGGCTTTTGCTCCTCCCTCCCTCGCTGCTCCTTTTGTCTTCGGGGACTTCGCCACCACCCCCCCCACCACCACCACCACCCCCAGCACCACCACCACCACCACCACCACAACGACCCACCGTGACCACGACCCCGACCCCGTCCGGGCCACCCGCCAGACCCACGCACACCGAATCCTCACAGCTACGTCCCCGAATCCTCTCCCCTCCCCACACTCTCCTGGGGCGCGCGCCCGCGACACGGGTCACCAGCGAGGTTGGTCCCAGGCCACGTTGGGGACCGCTCCCCAACTGCCCTCCAGGCGGGCGGGGAGGGACGTGCGGAAGCCATGAGAAAGTGGGTCCTGCACCCCAGCGGGCCCCACAGCGGGACGCGCCACACCTGGGCTCGCCACAAGGTGGTGCACTGGGTCCAGGGCAAGACGCCAGGGGACAGAGAAGCAGGGAGCCTCAGTCGGGTGCTGCTCCACGTCGCGCTCCGTCGCTCAACCCAAGACAGGGCAGCCAGCGCGCGACCTCTACGTGGGATCCCGCCTCCCACGGCAGAGCCTGCGGTCACAGGGACAGAGGGCGCAGGCCGCCAGAGCTCCGGATGCCAGCGGCAGCTCCCCGTCCCGCTCAAAGGGAGGGAGGGCCGCCGCTGGCGCCCAGTCGCCTGTGCCACCCTCCGGGTCTCAAAGCACTCCTCAGTCAGCTCAAGGACCGGGGCCACCTGGCCTTCGGGGTCACATGGGCTTGGGCACGACGGAAGGGACCGCTTGCCCCCGTGGAACAGACATTCTCCCCGTGGACAACCTCAGGTGCCGGGACCCTCTGCTCCGCCTTGGAAAACCCACCTTCTGCAATGTATGCCCAACGCAATCAGGCCGAGCAGATTGACCCCCTCGGCCCGGCCCCAGTGTGTGATGGGGCTCTGTGCGTGAGGGCTTGCTCTTCCCCACCTACACCAGGCACGGCATCTAACACACACACACACACACACACACACACACACACACACACACACCACGCAGAGACACCCAGACCACGCACGCACGCACGGGGACGCACCCTCCTCTCCCCCACCCCACACACGAGCAGCCGAAGGACAAGAGGGTATGGCTGGGGCCTGAGCGGGAACAAGCGAAGCCTTGGTTTGCGGCCCCTCGGCCAACTGCATCAGGATTTTTGTCTGGGCTCGGAGGCCAGAGGATCTCTGCCATTTGCTAGCAGGGCCAGGGATGGCAGGAGGGTGGGTACGGGGCTCAGCCAGGGCCAGTTCTGCTGGCACGATCCTGTAGCACGTGGCCGCGTAGCACGGGGCCGGGTCTGAAGGAGGCCAAGCAGGGGCACAAGACCCAGCAGCGGCACAGGGAAGAGGCCCAGGGCACCCAGGAGCAGACGAGACCCGGGAGTCGTGCGTGCTTGGCGTGGCCGCGGGCCCCGTGACGCCCGAGGACTCGAGTGCTCAGCCCCGTGTAGTGGCCGCGAAGGCCTGCCTGGGAGAAACGCCCCGGGAGGCCGGCAGGAACCCGGGATCGGAAGGGATGTGGAGGGGCCCCGGGTCGGAGGAGATGGCTTTGGCTGTGTTTGGTTTTGTTTCTTCTTCCCAAGATCCCGGGTGTGAAAGGGGCCAGAGGTGAAGTCCTGGGCTGGAAAGCCTCACGATTCAGCCCCGCAGCCCCAGGCCCTGAGTGTGGAGGAGGGCGGAGCGGGTCGGCGAAGGGCGCGGCTGCCGTTTTCCTGATGGGCTGGAGGGGCAGTGGCGCTTTCCGGACGAAGAGGACCGGAAGGGTCCCCGAGACCTCCGCTGGGAGCCACGCACCCACCCAAGGATACGGCTCCAGGAGGCGACGGAGGAGGGCGGCTGCTTGCCCTGGCCCGAGCTGTGCGTCCCCCGCCTTGGCCACAGCAGTGGACATTCCCAGAAGAACAAGCGCCCGAGAGCACTGAGAAATTTTCCCCCGAGAAAACTTGACCCTCGTCCTGGCAGCAGGACACCTCGGGAAGAAAGCCACCCAGCGGCCACCTGGGCGAGACCGGCTGCCCGAGCAGGCGCGCGGGGCCTCTGGCCGCTGGCCCCGGGCTGCCAGCCCCCACCCGGACTCCCAGCCGTGCCAGGAGAGCAGCGTGGAGACGCACGCCGGGGCCCTCGGCAGGCTCTTGGGGCTCCCGGAGGCGGCGGCTAGCGTCTACGGCCATACCACCCTGAACGCGCCCGATCTCGTCTGATGTCGGAAGCTAAGCAGGGTCGGACCTGGTTAGTACTTGGATGGGAGACCGCCTGGGAATACCGGGTGCTGTAGGCTTTTGCTCCTCCCTCCCTCGCTGCTCCTTTTGTCTTCGGGGACTTCGCCACCACCCCCCCACCACCACCACCACCCCCAGCACCACCACCACCACCACCACAACGACCCACCGTGACCACGACCCCGACCCCGTCCGGGCCACCCGCCAGACCCACGCACACCGAATCCTCACAGCTACGTCCCCGAATCCTCTCCCCTCCCCACACTCTCCTGGGGCGCGCGCCCGCGACACGGGTCACCAGCGAGGTTGGTCCCAGGCCACGTTGGGGACCGCTCCCCAACTGCCCT
This sequence comes from Castor canadensis, assembly GCF_047511655.1. Classification (NCBI taxonomy): domain Eukaryota; kingdom Metazoa; phylum Chordata; class Mammalia; order Rodentia; family Castoridae; genus Castor; species Castor canadensis. Next base: position 89,253,295 of record NC_133395.1, read on the forward strand.
CCAGGCGGGCGGGGAGGGACGTGCGGAAGCCATGAGAAAGTGGGTCCTGCACCCCAGCGGGCCCCACAGCGGGACGCGCCACACCTGGGCTCGCCACAAGGTGGTGCACTGGGTCCAGGGCAAGACGCCAGGGGACAGAGAAGCAGGGAGCCTCAGTCGGGTGCTGCTCCACGTCGCCCTCCGTCGCTCAACCCAAGACAGGGCAGCCAGCGCGCGACCTCTACGTGGGATCCCGCCTCCCACGGCAGAGCCTGCGGTCACAGGGACAGAGGGCGCAGGCCGCCAGAGCTCCGGATGCCAGCGGCAGCTCCCCGTCCCGCTCAAAGGGAGGGAGGGCCGCCGCTGGCGCCCAGTCGCCTGTGCCACCCTCCGGGTCTCAAAGCACTCCTCAGTCAGCTCAAGGACCGGGGCCACCTGGCCTTCGGGGTCACATGGGCTTGGGCACGACGGAAGGGACCACTTGCCCCCGTGGAACAGACATTCTCCCCGTGGACAACCTCAGGTGCCGGGACCCTCTGCTCCGCCTTGGAAAACCCACCTTCTGCAATGTATGCCCAACGCAATCAGGCCGAGCAGATTGACCCCCTCGGCCCGGCCCCAGTGTGTGATGGGGCTCTGTGCGTGAGGGCTTGCTCTTCCCCACCTACACCAGGCACGGCATCTAACACACACACACACACACACACACACCACGCAGAGACACCCAGACCACGCACGCACGCACGGGGACGCACCCTCCTCTCCCCCACCCCACACACGAGCAGCCGAAGGACAAGAGGGTATGGCTGGGGCCTGAGCGGGAACAAGCGAAGCCTTGGTTTGCGGCCCCTCGGCCAACTGCATCAGGATTTTTGTCTGGGCTCGGAGGCCAGAGGATCTCTGCCATTTGCTAGCAGGGCCAGGGATGGCAGGAGGGTGGGTACGGGGCTCAGCCAGGGCCAGTTCTGCTGGCACGATCCTGTAGCACGTGGCCGCGTAGCACGGGGCCGGGTCTGAAGGAGGCCAAGCAGGGGCACAAGACCCAGCAGCGGCACAGGGAAGAGGCCCAGGGCACCCAGGAGCAGACGAGACCCGGGAGTCGTGCGTGCTTGGCGTGGCCGCGGGCCCCGTGACGCCCGAGGACTCGAGTGCTCAGCCCCGTGTAGTGGCCGCGAAGGCCTGCCTGGGAGAAACGCCCCGGGAGGCCGGCAGGAACCCGGGATCGGAAGGGATGTGGAGGGGCCCCGGGTCGGAGGAGATGGCTTTGGCTGTGTTTGGTTTTGTTTCTTCTTCCCAAGATCCCGGGTGTGAAAGGGGCCAGAGGTGAAGTCCTGGGCTGGAAAGCCTCACGATTCAGCCCCGCAGCCCCAGGCCCTGAGTGTGGAGGAGGGCGGAGCGGGTCGGCGAAGGGCGCGGCTGCCGTTTTCCTGATGGGCTGGAGGGGCAGTGGCGCTTTCCGGACGAAGAGGACCGGAAGGGTCCCCGAGACCTCCGCTGGGAGCCACGCACCCACCCAAGGATACGGCTCCAGGAGGCGACGGAGGAGGGCGGCTGCTTGCCCTGGCCCGAGCTGTGCGTCCCCCGCCTTGGCCACAGCAGTGGACATTCCCAGAAGAACAAGCGCCCGAGAGCACTGAGAAATTTTCCCCCGAGAAAACTTGACCCTCGTCCTGGCAGCAGGACACCTCGGGAAGAAAGCCACCCAGCGGCCACCTGGGTGAGACCGGCTGCCCGAGCAGGCGCGCGGGGCCTCTGGCCGCTGGCCCCGGGCTGCCAGCCCCCACCCGGACTCCCAGCCGTGCCAGGAGAGCAGCGTGGAGACGCACGCCGGGGCCCTCGGCAGGCTCTTGGGGCTCCCGGAGGCGGCGGCTAGCGTCTACGGCCATACCACCCTGAACGCGCCCGATCTCGTCTGATCTTGGAAGCTAAGCAGGGTCGGGCCTGGTTAGTACTTGGATGGGAGACCGCCTGGGAATACCGGGTGCTGTAGGCTTTTGCTCCTCCCTCCCTCGCTGCTCCTTTTGTCTTCGGGGACTTCGCCACCACCCCCCCCACCACCACCACCACCCCCAGCACCACCACCACCACCACCACAACGACCCACCGTGACCACGACCCCGACCCCGTCCGGGCCACCCGCCAGACCCACGCACACCGAATCCTCACAGCTACGTCCCCGAATCCTCTCCCCTCCCCACACTCTCCTGGGGCGCGCGCCCGCGACACGGGTCACCAGCGAGGTTGGTCCCAGGCCACGTTGGGGACCGCTCCCCAACTGCCCTCCAGGCGGGCGGGGAGGGACGTGCGGAAGCCATGAGAAAGTGGGTCCTGCACCCCAGCGGGCCCCACAGCGGGACGCGCCACACCTGGGCTCGCCACAAGGTGGTGCACTGGGTCCAGGGCAAGACGCCAGGGGACAGAGAAGCAGGGAGCCTCAGTCGGGTGCTGCTCCACGTCGAGCTCCGTCGCTCAACCCAAGACAGGGCAGCCAGCGCGCGACCTCTACGTGGGATCCCGCCTCCCACGGCAGAGCCTGCGGTCACAGGGACAGAGGGCGCAGGCCGCCAGAGCTCCGGATGCCAGCGGCAGCTCCCCATCCCGCTCAAAGGGAGGGAGGGCCGCCGCTGGCGCCCAGTCGCCTGTGCCACCCTCCGGGTCTCAAAGCACTCCTCAGTCAGCTCAAGGACCGGGGCCACCTGGCCTTCGGGGTCACATGGGCTTGGGCACGACGGAAGGGACCGCTTGCCCCCGTGGAACAGACATTCTCCCCGTGGACAACCTCAGGTGCCGGGACCCTCTGCTCCGCCTTGGAAAACCCACCTTCTGCAATGTATGCCCAACGCAATCAGGCCGAGCAGATTGACCCCCTCGGCCCGGCCCCAGTGTGTGATGGGGCTCTGTGCGTGAGGGCTTGCTCTTCCCCACCTACACCAGGCACGGCATCTAACACACACACACACACACACACACACACACACACACACCACACAGAGACACCCAGACCACGCACGCACGCACGGGGACGCACCCTCCGCTCCCCCACCCCACACACGAGCAGCCGAAGGACAAGAGGGTATGGCTGGGGCCTGAGCGGGAACAAGCGAAGCCTTGGTTTGCGGCCCCTCGGCCATCTGCATCAGGATTTTTGTCTGGGCTCGGAGGCCAGAGGATCTCTGCCATTTGCTAGCAGGGCCAGGGATGGCAGGAGGGTGGGTACGGGGCTCAGCGAGGGCCAGTTCTGCTGGCACGATCCTGTAGCACGTGGCCGCGTAGCACGGGGCCGGGTCTGATGGAGGCCAAGCAGGGGCACAAGACCCAGCAGCGGCACAGGGAAGAGGCCCAGGGCACCCAGGAGCAGACGAGACCCGGGAGTCGTGCGTGCTTGGCGTGGCCGCGGGCCCCGTGACGCCCGAGGACTCGAGTGCTCAGCCCCGTGTAGTGGCCGCGAAGGCCTGCCTGGGAGAAACGCCCCGGGAGGCCGGCAGGAACCCGGGATCGGAAGGGATGTGGAGGGGCCCCGGGTCGGAGGAGATGTCTTTGGCTGTGTTCGGTTTTGTTTCTTCTTCCCAAGATCCCAGGTGTGAAAGGGGCCAGAGGTGAAGTCCTGGGCTGGAAAGCCTCACGATTCAGCCCCGCAGCCCCAGGCCCTGAGTGTGGAGGAAGGCGGAGCGGGTCGGCGAAGGGCGCGGCTGCCGTTTTCCTGATTTGCTGGAGGGGCAGTGTCGCTTTCCGGACGGAGAGGACCGGAAGGGTCCCCGAGACCTCCGCTGGGAGCCACGCACCCACCCAAGGATACGGCTCCAGGAGGCGACGGAGGAGGGCGGCTGCTTGCCCTGGCCCGAGCTGTGCGTCCCCCGCCTTGGCCACAGCAGTGAACATTCCCAGAAGAACAAGCGCCCGAGAGCACTGAGAAATTTTCCCCCGAGAAAACTTGACCCTCGTCCTGGCAGCAGGACACCTCTGGAAGAAAGCCACCCAGCGGCCACCTGGGCGAGACCGGCTGCCCGAGCAGGCGTGCGGGGCCTCTGGCCGCTGGCCCCGGGCTGCCAGCCCCCACCCGGACTCCCAGCCGTGCCAGGAGAGCAGCGTGGAGACGCACGCCGGGGCCCTCGGCAGGCTCTTGGGGCTCCCGGAGGCGGCGGCTAGCGTCTACGGCCATACCACCCTGAACGCGCCCGATCTCGTCTGATCTCGGAAGCTAAGCAGGGTCGGGCCTGGTTAGTACTTGGATGGGAGACCGCCTGGGAATACCGGGTGCTGTAGGCTTTTGCTCCTCCCTCCCTCGCTGCTCCTTTTGTCTTCGGGGACTTCGCCACCACCCCCCCCACCACCACCACCACCCCCAGCACCACCACCACCACCACCACCACAACGACCCACCGTGACCACGACCCCGACCCCGTTCGGGCCACCCGCCACACCCACGCACACCGAATCCTCACAGCTACGTCCCCGAATCCTCTCCCCTCCCCACACTCTCCTGGGGCGCGCGCCCGCGACACGGGTCACCAGCGAGTTTGGTCCCAGGCCACGTTGGGGACCGCTCCCCAACTGCCCTCCAGGCGGGCGGGGAGGGACGTGCGGAAGCCATGAGAAAGTGGGTCCTGCACCCCAGCGGGCCCCACAGCGGGACGCGCCACACCTGGGCTCGCCACAAGGTGGTGCACTGGGTCCAGGGCAAGACGCCAGGGGACAGAGAAGCAGGGAGCCTCAGTCGGGTGCTGCTCCACGTCGCGCTCCGTCGCTCAACCCAAGACAGGGCAGCCAGCGCGCGACCTCTACGTGGGATCCCGCCTCCCACGGCAGAGCCTGCGGTCACAGGGACAGAGGGCGCAGGCCGCCAGAGCTCCGGATGCCAGCGGCAGCTCCCCGTCCCGCTCAAAGGGAGGGAGGGCCGCCGCTGGCGCCCAGTCGCCTGTGCCACCCTCCGGGTCTCAAAGCACTCCTCAGTCAGCTCAAGGACCGGGGCCACCTGGCCTTCGGGGTCACATGGGCTTGGGCACGACGGAAGGGACCGCTTGCCCCCGTGGAACAGACATTCTCCCCGTGGACAACCTCAGGTGCCGGGACCCTCTGCTCCGCCTTGGAAAACCCACCTTCTGCAATGTATGCCCAACGCAATCAGGCCGAGCAGATTGACCCCCTCGGCCCGGCCCCAGTGTGTGATGGGGCTCTGTGCGTGAGGGCTTGCTCTTCCCCACCTACACCAGGCACGGCATCTAACACACACACACACACACACACACACCACGCAGAGACACCCAGACCACGCACGCACGCACGGGGACGCACCCTCCTCTCCCCCACCCCACACACGAGCAGCCGAAGGACAAGAGGGTATGGCTGGGGCCTGAGCGGGAACAAGCGAAGCCTTGGTTTGCGGCCCCTCGGCCAATTGCATCAGGATTTTTGTCTGGGCTCGGAGGCCAGAGGATCTCTGCCATTTGCTAGCAGGGCCAGGGATGGCAGGAGGGTGGGTACGGGACTCAGCCAGGGCCAGTTCTGCTGGCACGATCCTGTAGCACGTGGCCGCGTAGCACGGGGCCGGGTCTGAAGGAGGCCAAGCAGGGGCACAAGACCCAACAGCGGCACAGGGAAGAGGCCCAGGGCACCCAGGAGCAGACGAGACCCGGGAGTCGTGCGTGCTTGGTGTGGCCGCGGGCCCCGTGACGCCCGAGGACTCGAGTGCTCAGCCCCGTGTAGTGGCCGCGAAGGCCTGCCTGGGAGAAACGCCCCGGGAGGCCGGCAGGAACCCGGGATCGGAAGGGATGTGGAGGGGCCCCGGGTCGGAGGAGATGGCTTTGGCTGTGTTCGGTTTTGTTTCTTCTTCCCAAGATCCCAGGTGTGAAAGGGGCCAGAGGTGAAGTCCTGGGCTGGAAAGCCTCACGATTCAGCCCCGCAGCCCCAGGCCCTGAGTGTGGAGGAAGGCGGAGCGGGTCGGCGAAGGGCGCGGCTGCCGTTTTCCTGATTTGCTGGAGGGGCAGTGTCGCTTTCCGGACGGAGAGGACCGGAAGGGTCCCCGAGACCTCCGCTGGGAGCCACGCACCCACCCAAGGATACGGCTCCAGGAGGCGACGGAGGAGGGCGGCTGCTTGCCCTGGCCCGAGCTGTGCGTCCCCCGCCTTGGCCACAGCAGTGAACATTCCCAGAAGAACAAGCGCCCGAGAGCACTGAGAAATTTTCCCCCGAGAAAACTTGACCCTCGTCCTGGCAGCAGGACACCTCTGGAAGAAAGCCACCCAGCGGCCACCTGGGCGAGACCGGCTGCCCGAGCAGGCGTGCGGGGCCTCTGGCCGCTGGCCCCGGGCTGCCAGCCCCCACCCGGACTCCCAGCCGTGCCAGGAGAGCAGCGTGGAGACGCACGCCGGGGCCCTCGGCAGGCTCTTGGGGCTCCCGGAGGCGGCGGCTAGCGTCTACGGCCATACCACCCTGAACGCGCCCGATCTCGTCTGATCTCGGAAGCTAAGCAGGGTCGGGCCTGGTTAGTACTTGGATGGGAGACCGCCTGGGAATACCGGGTGCTGTAGGCTTTTGCTCCTCCCTCCCTCGCTGCTCCTTTTGTCTTCGGGGACTTCGCCACCACCCCCCCCACCACCACCACCACCCCCAGCACCACCACCACCACCACCACCACAACGACCCACCGTGACCACGACCCCGACCCCGTTCGGGCCACCCGCCACACCCACGCACACCGAATCCTCACAGCTACGTCCCCGAATCCTCTCCCCTCCCCACACTCTCCTGGGGCGCGCGCCCGCGACACGGGTCACCAGCGAGTTTGGTCCCAGGCCACGTTGGGGACCGCTCCCCAACTGCCCTCCAGGCGGGCGGGGAGGGACGTGCGGAAGCCATGAGAAAGTGGGTCCTGCACCCCAGCGGGCCCCACAGCGGGACGCGCCACACCTGGGCTCGCCACAAGGTGGTGCACTGGGTCCAGGGCAAGACGCCAGGGGACAGAGAAGCAGGGAGCCTCAGTCGGGTGCTGCTCCACGTCGCGCTCCGTCGCTCAACCCAAGACAGGGCAGCCAGCGCGCGACCTCTACGTGGGATCCCGCCTCCCACGGCAGAGCCTGCGGTCACAGGGACAGAGGGCGCAGGCCGCCAGAGCTCCGGATGCCAGCGGCAGCTCCCCGTCCCGCTCAAAGGGAGGGAGGGCCGCCGCTGGCGCCCAGTCGCCTGTGCCACCCTCCGGGTCTCAAAGCACTCCTCAGTCAGCTCAAGGACCGGGGCCACCTGGCCTTCGGGGTCACATGGGCTTGGGCACGACGGAAGGGACCGCTTGCCCCCGTGGAACAGACATTCTCCCCGTGGACAACCTCAGGTGCCGGGACCCTCTGCTCCGCCTTGGAAAACCCACCTTCTGCAATGTATGCCCAACGCAATCAGGCCGAGCAGATTGACCCCCTCGGCCCGGCCCCAGTGTGTGATGGGGCTCTGTGCGTGAGGGCTTGCTCTTCCCCACCTACACCAGGCACGGCATCTAACACACACACACACACACACACACACCACGCAGAGACACCCAGACCACGCACGCACGCACGGGGACGCACCCTCCTCTCCCCCACCCCACACACGAGCAGCCGAAGGACAAGAGGGTATGGCTGGGGCCTGAGCGGGAACAAGCGAAGCCTTGGTTTGCGGCCCCTCGGCCAATTGCATCAGGATTTTTGTCTGGGCTCGGAGGCCAGAGGATCTCTGCCATTTGCTAGCAGGGCCAGGGATGGCAGGAGGGTGGGTACGGGACTCAGCCAGGGCCAGTTCTGCTGGCACGATCCTGTAGCACGTGGCCGCGTAGCACGGGGCCGGGTCTGAAGGAGGCCAAGCAGGGGCACAAGACCCAGCAGCGGCACAGGGAAGAGGCCCAGGGCACCCAGGAGCAGACGAGACCCGGGAGTCGTGCGTGCTTGGTGTGGCCGCGGGCCCCGTGACGCCCGAGGACTCGAGTGCTCAGCCCCGTGTAGTGGCCGCGAAGGCCTGCCTGGGAGAAACGCCCCGGGAGGCCGGCAGGAACCCGGGATCGGAAGGGATGTGGAGGGGCCCCGGGTCGGAGGAGATGGCTTTGGCTGTGTTTGGTTTTGTTTCTTCTTCCCAAGATCCCGGGTGTGAAAGGGGCCAGAGGTGAAGTCCTGGGCTGGAAAGCCTCACGATTCAGCCCCGCAGCCCCAGGCCCTGAGTGTGGAGGAGGGCGGAGCGGGTCGGCGAAGGGCGCGGCTGCCGTTTTCCTGATGGGCTGGAGGGGCAGTGGCGCTTTCCGGACGAAGAGGACCGGAAGGGTCCCCGAGACCTCCGCTGGGAGCCACGCACCCACCCAAGGATACGGCTCCAGGAGGCGACGGAGGAGGGCGGCTGCTTGCCCTGGCCCGAGCTGTGCGTCCCCCGCCTTGGCCACAGCAGTGGACATTCCCAGAAGAACAAGCGCCCGAGAGCACTGAGAAATTTTCCCCCGAGAAAACTTGACCCTCGTCCTGGCAGCAGGACACCTCGGGAAGAAAGCCACCCAGCGGCCACCTGGGCGAGACCGGCTGCCCGAGCAGGCGCGCGGGGCCTCTGGCCGCTGGCCCCGGGCTGCCAGCTCCCACCCGGACTCCCAGCCGTGCCAGGAGAGCAGCGTGGAGACGCACGCCGGGGCCCTCGGCAGGCTCTTGGGGCTCCCGGAGGCGGCGGCTAGCGTCTACGGCCATACCACCCTGAACGCGCCCGATCTCGTCTGATCTCGGAAGCTAAGCAGGGTCGGGCCTGGTTAGTACTTGGATGGGAGACCGCCTGGGAATACCGGGTGCTGTAGGCTTTTGCTCCTCCCTCCCTCGCTGCTCCTTTTGTCTTCGGGGACTTCGCCACCACCCCCCCCACCACCACCACCACCCCCAGCACCACCACCACCACCACCACCACAACGACCCACCGTGACCACGACCCCGACCCCGTCCGGGCCACCCGCCAGACCCACGCACACCGAATCCTCACAGCTACGTCCCCGAATCCTCTCCCCTCCCCACACTCTCCTGGGGCGCGCGCCCGCGACACGGGTCACCAGCGAGGTTGGTCCCAGGCCACGTTGGGGACCGCTCCCCAACTGCCCTCCAGGCGGGCGGGGAGGGACGTGCGGAAGCCATGAGAAAGTGGGTCCTGCACCCCAGCGGGCCCCACAGCGGGACGCGCCACACCTGGGCTCGCCACAAGGTGGTGCACTGGGTCCAGGGCAAGACGCCAGGGGACAGAGAAGCAGGGAGCCTCAGTCGGGTGCTGCTCCACGTCGCGCTCCGTCGCTCAACCCAAGACAGGGCAGCCAGCGCGCGACCTCTACGTGGGATCCCGCCTCCCACGGCAGAGCCTGCGGTCACAGGGACAGAGGGCGCAGGCCGCCAGAGCTCCGGATGCCAGCGGCAGCTCCCCGTCCCGCTCAAAGGGAGGGAGGGCCGCCGCTGGCGCCCAGTCGCCTGTGCCACCCTCCGGGTCTCAAAGCACTCCTCAGTCAGCTCAAGGACCGGGGCCACCTGGCCTTCGGGGTCACATGGGCTTGGGCACGACGGAAGGGACCGCTTGCCCCCGTGGAACAGACATTCTCCCCGTGGACAACCTCAGGTGCCGGGACCCTCTGCTCCGCCTTGGAAAACCCACCTTCTGCAATGTATGCCCAACGCAATCAGGCCGAGCAGATTGACCCCCTCGGCCCGGCCCCAGTGTGTGATGGGGCTCTGTGCGTGAGGGCTTGCTCTTCCCCACCTACACCAGGCACGGCATCTAACACACACACACACACACACACACACCACGCAGAGACACCCAGACCACGCACGCACGCACGGGGACGCACCCTCCTCTCCCCCACCCCACACACGAGCAGCCGAAGGACAAGAGGGTATGGCTGGGGCCTGAGCGGGAACAAGCGAAGCCTTGGTTTGCGGCCCCTCGGCCAACTGCATCAGGATTTTTGTCTGGGCTCGGAGGCCAGAGGATCTCTGCCATTTGCTAGCAGGGCCAGGGATGGCAGGAGGGTGGGTACGGGGCTCAGCCAGGGCCAGTTCTGCTGGCACGATCCTGTAGCACGTGGCCGCGTAGCATGGGGCCGGGTCTGAAGGAGGCCAAGCAGGGGCACAAGACCCAGCAGCGGCACAGGGAAGAGGCCCAGGGCACCCAGGAGCAGACGAGAACCGGGAGTCGTGCGTGCTTGGCGTGGCCGCGGGCCCCGTGACGCCCGAGGACTCGAGTGCTCAGCCCCGTGTAGTGGCCGCGAAGGCCTGCCTGGGAGAAACGCCACGGGAGGCCGGCAGGAACCCGGGATCGGAAGGGATGTGGAGGGGCCCCGGGTCGGAGGAGATGGCTTTGGCTGTGTTTGGTTTTGTTTCTTCTTCCCAAGATCCCGGGTGTGAAAGGGGCCAGAGGTGAAGTCCTGGGCTGGAAAGCCTCACGATTCAGCCCCGCAGCCCCAGGCCCTGAGTGTGGAGGAGGGCGGAGCGGGTCGGCGAAGGGCGCGGCTGCCGTTTTCCTGATGGGCTGGAGGGGCAGTGGCGCTTTCCGGACGAAGAGGACCGGAAGGGTCCCCGAGACCTCCGCTGGGAGCCACGCACCCACCCAAGGATACGGCTCCAGGAGGCGACGGAGGAGGGCGGCTGCTTGCCCTGGCCCGAGCTGTGCGTCCCCCGCCTTGGCCACAGCAGTGGACATTCCCAGAAGAACAAGCGCCCGAGAGCACTGAGAAATTTTCCCCCGAGAAAACTTGACCCTCGTCCTGGCAGCAGGACACCTCGGGAAGAAAGCCACCCAGCGGCCACCTGGGCGAGACCGGCTGCCCGAGCAGGCGCGCGGGGCCTCTGGCCGCTGGCCCCGGGCTGCCAGCCCCCACCCGGACTCCCAGCCGTGCCAGGAGAGCAGCGTGGAGACGCACGCCGGGGCCCTCGGCAGGCTCTTGGGGCTCCCGGAGGCGGCGGCTAGCATCTACGGCCATACCACCCTGAACGCGCCCGATCTCGTCTGATCTCGGAAGCTAAGCAGGGTCGGGCCTGGTTAGTACTTGGATGGGAGACCGCCTGGGAATACCAGGTGCTGTAGGCTTTTGCTCCTCCCTCCCTCGCTGCTCCTTTTGTCTTCGGGGACTTCGCCACCACCCCCCCACCACCACCACCACCCCCAGCACCACCACCACCACCACCACAACGACCCACCGTGACCACGACCCCGACCCCGTCCGGGCCACCCGCCAGACCCACGCACACCGAATCCTCACAGCTACGTCCCCGAATCCTCTCCCCTCCCCACACTCTCCTGGGGCGCGCGCCCGCGACACGGGTCACCAGCGAGGTTGGTCCCAGGCCACGTTGGGGACCGCTCCCCAACTGCCCTCCAGGCGGGCGGGGAGGGACGTGCGGAAGCCATGAGAAAGTGGGTCCTGCACCCCAGCGGGCCCCACAGCGGGACGCGCCACACCTGGGCTCGCCACAAGGTGGTGCACTGGGTCCAGGGCAAGACGCCAGGGGACAGAGAAGCAGGGAGCCTCAGTCGGGTGCTGCTCCACGTCGCGCTCCGTCGCTCAACCCAAGACAGGGCAGCCAGCGCGCGACCTCTACGTGGGATCCCGCCTCCCACGGCAGAGCCTGCGGTCACAGGGACAGAGGGCGCAGGCTGCCAGAGCTCCGGATGCCAGCGGCAGCTCCCCGTCCCGCTCAAACGGAGGGAGGGCCGCCGCTGGCGCCCAGTCGCCTGTGCCACCCTCCGGGTCTCAAAGCACTCCTCAGTCAGCTCAAGGACCGGGGCCACCTGGCCTTCGGGGTCACATGGGCTTGGGCACGACGGAAGGGACCGCTTGCCCCCGTGGAACAGACATTCTCCCCGTGGACAACCTCAGGTGCTGGGACCCTCTGCTCCGCCTTGGAAAACCCACCTTCTGCAATGTATGCCCAACGCAACCAGGCCGAGCAGATTGACCCCCTCGGCCCGGCCCCAGTGTGTGATGGGGCTCTGTGCGTGAGGGCTTGCTCTTCCCCACCTACACCAGGCACGGCATCTAACACACACACACACACACACACACACACCACGCAGAGACACCCAGACCACGCACGCACGCACGGGGACGCACCCTCCTCTCCCCCACCCCACACACGAGCAGCCGAAGGACAAGAGGGTATGGCTGGGGCCTGAGCGGGAACAAGCGAAGCCTTGGTTTGCGGCCCCTCGGCCAACTGCATCAGGATTTTTGTCTGGGCTCGGAGGCCAGAGGATCTCTGCCATTTGCTAGCAGGGCCAGGGATGGCAGGAGGGTGGGTACGGGGCTCAGCCAGGGCCAGTTCTGCTGGCACGATCCTGTAGCACGTGGCCGCGTAGCACGGGGCCGGGTCTGAAGGAGGCCAAGCAGGGGCACAAGACCCAGCAGCGGCACAGGGAAGAGGCCCAGGGCACCCAGGAGCAGACGAGACCCGGGAGTCGTGCGTGCTTGGCGTGGCCGCGGGCCCCGTGACGCCCGAGGACTCGAGTGCTCAGCCCCGTGTAGTGGCCGCGAAGGCCTGCCTGGGAGAAACGCCCCGGGAGGCCGGCAGGAACCCGGGATCGGAAGGGATGTGGAGGGGCCCCGGGTCGGAGGAGATGGCTTTGGCTGTGTTTGGTTTTGTTTCTTCTTCCCAAGATCCCGGGTGTGAAAGGGGCCAGAGGTGAAGTCCTGGGCTGGAAAGCCTCACGATTCAGCCCCGCAGCCCCAGGCCCTGAGTGTGGAGGAGGGCGGAGCGGGTCGGCGAAGGGCGCGGCTGCCGTTTTCCTGATGGGCTGGAGGGGCAGTGGCGCTTTCCGGACGAAGAGGACCGGAAGGGTCCCCGAGACCTCCGCTGGGAGCCACGCACCCACCCAAGGATACGGCTCCAGGAGGCGACGGAGGAGGGCGGCTGCTTGCCCTGGCCCGAGCTGTGCGTCCCCCGCCTTGGCCACAGCAGTGGACATTCCCAGAAGAACAAGCGCCCGAGAGCACTGAGAAATTTTCCCCCGAGAAAACTTGACCCTCGTCCTGGCAGCAGGACACCTCGGGAAGAAAGCCACCCAGCGGCCACCTGGGCGAGACCGGCTGCCCGAGCAGGCGCGCGGGGCCTCTGGCCGCTGGCCCCGGGCTGCCAGCCCCCACCCGGACTCCCAGCCGTGCCAGGAGAGCAGCGTGGAGACGCACGCCGGGGCCCTCGGCAGGCTCTTGGGGCTCCCGGAGGCGGCGGCTAGCGTCTACGGCCATACCAGCCTGAACGCGCCCGATCTCGTCTGATCTCGGAAGCTAAGCAGGGTCGGGCCTGGTTAGTACTTGGATGGGAGACCGCCTGGGAATACCGGGTGCTGTAGGCTTTTGCTCCTCCCTCCCTCGCTGCTCCTTTTGTCTTCGGGGACTTCGCCACCACCCCCCCCACCACCACCACCACCCCCAGCACCACCACCACCACCACCACCACAACGACCCACCGTGACCACGACCCCGACCCCGTCCGGGCCACCCGCCAGACCCACGCACACCGAATCCTCACAGCTACGTCCCCGAATCCTCTCCCCTCCCCACACTCTCCTGGGGCGCGCGCCCGCGACACGGGTCACCAGCGAGGTTGGTCCCAGGCCACGTTGGGGACCGCTCCCCAACTGCCCTCCAGGCGGGCGGGGAGGGACGTGCGGAAGCCATGAGAAAGTGGGTCCTGCACCCCAGCGGGCCCCACAGCGGGACGCGCCACACCTGGGCTCGCCACAAGGTGGTGCACTGGGTCCAGGGCAAGACGCCAGGGGACAGAAAAGCAGGGAGCCTCAGTCGGGTGCTGCTCCACGTCGTGCTCCGTCGCTCAACCCAAGACAGGGCAGCCAGCGCGCGACCTCTACGTGGGATCCCGCCTCCCACGGCAGAGCCTGCGGTCACAGGGACAGAGGGCGCAGGCCGCCAGAGCTCCGGATGCCAGCGGCAGCTCCCCGTCCCGCTCAAAGGGAGGGAGGGCCGCCGCTGGCGCCCAGTCGCCTGTGCCACCCTCCGGGTCTCAAAGCACTCCTCAGTCAGCTCAAGGACCGGGGCCACCTGGCCTTCGGGGTCACATGGGCTTGGGAACGACGGAAGGGACCGCTTGCCCCCGTGGAACAGACATTCTCCCCGTGGACAACCTCAGGTGCCGGGACCCTCTGCTCCGCCTTGGAAAACCCACCTTCTGCAATGTATGCCCAACGCAATCAGGCCGAGCAGATTGACCCCCTCGGCCCGGCCCCAGTGTGTGATGGGGCTCTGTGCGTGAGGGCTTGCTCTTCCCCACCTACACCAGGCACGGCATCTAACACACACACACACACACACACACACACACACACACACACACACACCACGCAGAGACACCCAGACCACGCACGCACGCACGGGGACGCACCCTCCTCTCCCCCACCCCACACACGAGCAGCCGAAGGACAAGAGGGTATGGCTGGGGCCTGAGCGGGAACAAGCGAAGCCTTGGTTTGCGGCCCCTCGGCCAACTGCATCAGGATTTTTGTCTGGGCTCGGAGGCCAGAGGATCTCTGCCATTTGCTAGCAGGGCCAGGGATGGCAGGAGGGTGGGTACGGAGCTCAGCCAGGGCCAGTTCTGCTGGCACGATCCTGTAGCACGTGGCCGCGTAGCACGGGGCCGGGTCTGAAGGAGGCCAAGCAGGGGCACAAGACCCAGCAGCGGCACAGGGAAGAGGCCCAGGGCACCCAGGAGCAGACGAGACCCGGGAGTCGTGCGTGCTTGGCGTGGCCGCGGGCCCCGTGACGCCCGAGGACTCGAGTGCTCAGCCCCGTGTAGTGGCCGCGAAGGCCTGCCTGGGAGAAACGCCCCGGGAGGCCGGCAGGAACCCGGGATCGGAAGGGATGTGGAGGGGCCCCGGGTCGGAGGAGATGGCTTTGGCTGTGTTTGGTTTTGTTTCTTCTTCCCAAGATCCCGGGTGTGAAAGGGGCCAGAGGTGAAGTCCTGGGCTGGAAAGCCTCACGATTCAGCCCCGCAGCCCCAGGCCCTGAGTGTGGAGGAGGGCGGAGCGGGTCGGCGAAGGGCGCGGCTGCCGTTTTCCTGATGGGCTGGAGGGGCAGTGGCGCTTTCCGGACGAAGAGGACCGGAAGGGTCCCCGAGACCTCCGCTGGGAGCCACGCACCCACCCAAGGATACGGCTCCAGGAGGCGACGGAGGAGGGCGGCTGCTTGCCCTGGCCCGAGCTGTGCGTCCCCCGCCTTGGCCACAGCAGTGGACATTCCCAGAAGAACAAGCGCCCGAGAGCACTGAGAAATTTTCCCCCGAGAAAACTTGACCCTCGTCCTGGCAGCAGGACACCTCGGGAAGAAAGCCACCCAGCGGCCACCTGGGCGAGACCGGCTGCCCGAGCAGGCGCGCGGGGCCTCTGGCCGCTGGCCCCGGGCTGCCAGCCCCCACCCGGACTCCCAGCCATGCCAGGAGAGCAGCGTGGAGACGCACGCCGGGGCCCTCGGCAGGCTCTTGGGGCTCCCGGAGGCGGCGGCTAGCGTCTACGGCCATACCACCCTGAACGCGCCCGATCTCGTCTGATGTCGGAAGCTAAGCAGGGTCGGACCTGGTTAGTACTTGGATGGGAGACCGCCTGGGAATACCGGGTGCTGTAGGCTTTTGCTCCTCCCTCCCTCGCTGCTCCTTTTGTCTTCGGGGACTTCGCCACCACCCCCCCCCCACCACCACCACCCCCAGCACCACCACCACCACCACCACAACGACCCACCGTGACCACGACCCCGACCAAGTCCGGGTCACCCGCCAGACCCACGCACACCGAATCCTCACAGCTACGTCCCCGAATCCTCTCCCCTCCCCACACTCTCCTGGGGCGCGCGCCCGCGACACGGGTCACCAGCGAGGTTGGTCCCAGGCCACGTTGGGGACCGCTCCCCAACTGCCCTCCAGGCGGGCGGGGAGGGACGTGCGGAAGCCATGAGAAAGTGGGTCCTGCACCCCAGCGGGCCCCACAGCGGGACGCGCCACACCTGGGCTCGCCACAAGGTGGTGCACTGGGTCCAGGGCAAGACGCCAGGGGACAGAGAAGCAGGGAGCCTCAGTCGGGTGCTGCTCCACGTCGCCCTCCGTCGCTCAACCCAAGACAGGGCAGCCAGCGCGCGACCTCTACGTGGGATCCCGCCTCCCACGGCAGAGCCTGCGGTCACAGGGACAGAGGGCGCAGGCCGCCAGAGCTCCGGATGCCAGCGGCAGCTCCCCGTCCCGCTCAAAGGGAGGGAGGGCCGCCGCTGGCGCCCAGTCGCCTGTGCCACCCTCCGGGTCTCAAAGCACTCCTCAGTCAGCTCAAGGACCGGGGCCACCTGGCCTTCGGGGTCACATGGGCTTGGGCACGACGGAAGGGACCGCTTGCCCCCGTGGAACAGACATTCTCCCCGTGGACAACCTCAGGTGCCGGGACCCTCTGCTCCGCCTTGGAAAACCCACCTTCTGCAATGTATGCCCAACGCAATCAGGCCGAGCAGATTGACCCCCTCGGCCCGGCCCCAGTGTGTGATGGGGCTCTGTGCGTGAGGGCTTGCTCTTCCCCACCTACACCAGGCACGGCATCTAACACACACACACACACACACACACACCACGCAGAGACACCCAGACCACGCACGCACGCACGGGGACGCACCCTCCTCTCCCCCACCCCACACACGAGCAGCCGAAGGACAAGAGGGTATGGCTGGGGCCTGAGCGGGAACAAGCGAAGCCTTGGTTTGCGGCCCCTCGGCCAACTGCATCAGGATTTTTGTCTGGGCTCGGAGGCCAGAGGATCTCTGCCATTTGCTAGCAGGGCCAGGGATGGCAGGAGGGTGGGTACGGGGCTCAGCCAGGGCCAGTTCTGCTGGCACGATCCTGTAGCACGTGGCCGCGTAGCACGGGGCCGGGTCTGAAGGAGGCCAAGCAGGGGCACAAGACCCAGCAGCGGCACAGGGAAGAGGCCCAGGGCACCCAGGAGCAGACGAGACCCGGGAGTCGTGCGTGCTTGGCGTGGCCGCGGGCCCCGTGACGCCCGAGGACTCGAGTGCTCAGCCCCGTGTAGTGGCCGCGAAGGCCTGCCTGGGAGAAACGCCCCGGGAGGCCGGCAGGAACCCGGGATCGGAAGGGATGTGGAGGGGCCCCGGGTCGGAGGAGATGGCTTTGGCTGTGTTTGGTTTTGTTTCTTCTTCCCAAGATCCCGGGTGTGAAAGGGGCCAGAGGTGAAGTCCTGGGCTGGAAAGCCTCACGATTCAGCCCCGCAGCCCCAGGCCCTGAGTGTGGAGGAGGGCGGAGCGGGTCGGCGAAGGGCGCGGCTGCCGTTTTCCTGATGGGCTGGAGGGGCAGTGGCGCTTTCCGGACGAAGAGGACCGGAAGGGTCCCCGAGACCTCCGCTGGGAGCCACGCACCCACCCAAGGATACGGCTCCAGGAGGCGACGGAGGAGGGCGGCTGCTTGCCCTGGCCCGAGCTGTGCGTCCCCCGCCTTGGCCACAGCAGTGGACATTCCCAGAAGAACAAGCGCCCGAGAGCACTGAGAAATTTTCCCCCGAGAAAACTTGACCCTCGTCCTGGCAGCAGGACACCTCGGGAAGAAAGCCACCCAGCGGCCACCTGGGCGAGACCGGCTGCCCGAGCAGGCGCGCGGGGCCTCTGGCCGCTGGCCCCGGGCTGCCAGCCCCCACCCGGACTCCCAGCCGTGCCAGGAGAGCAGCGTGGAGACGCACGCCGGGGCCCTCGGCAGGCTCTTGGGGCTCCCGGAGGCGGCGGCTAGCGTCTACGGCCATACCACCCTGAACGCGCCCGATCTCGTCTGATGTCGGAAGCTAAGCAGGGTCGGACCTGGTTAGTACTTGGATGGGAGACCGCCTGGGAATACCGGGTGCTGTAGGCTTTTGCTCCTCCCTCCCTCGCTGCTCCTTTTGTCTTCGGGGACTTCGCCACCACCCCCCCCCCACCACCACCACCCCCAGCACCACCACCAGCACCACCACAACGACCCACCGTGACCACGACCCCGACCCCGTCCGGGCCACCCGCCAGACCCACGCACACCGAATCCTCACAGCTACGTCCCCGAATCCTCTCCCCTCCCCACACTCTCCTGGGGCGCGCGCCCGCGACACGGGTCACCAGCGAGGTTGGTCCCAGGCCACGTTGGGGACCGCTCCCCAACTGCCCTCCAGGCGGGCGGGGAGGGACGTGCGGAAGCCATGAGAAAGTGGGTCCTGCACCCCAGCGGGCCCCACAGCGGGACGCGCCACACCTGGGCTCGCCACAAGGTGGTGCACTGGGTCCAGGGCAAGACGCCAGGGGACAGAGAAGCAGGGAGCCTCAGTCGGGTGCTGCTCCACGTCGCCCTCCGTCGCTCAACCCAAGACAGGGCAGCCAGCGCGCGACCTCTACGTGGGATCCCGCCTCCCACGGCAGAGCCTGCGGTCACAGGGACAGAGGGCGCAGGCCGCCAGAGCTCCGGATGCCAGCGGCAGCTCCCCGTCCCGCTCAAAGGGAGGGAGGGCCGCCGCTGGCGCCCAGTCGCCTGTGCCACCCTCCGGGTCTCAAAGCACTCCTCAGTCAGCTCAAGGACCGGGGCCACCTGGCCTTCGGGGTCACATGGGCTTGGGCACGACGGAAGGGACCGCTTGCCCCCGTGGAACAGACATTCTCCCCGTGGACAACCTCAGGTGCCGGGACCCTCTGCTCCGCCTTGGAAAACCCACCTTCTGCAATGTATGCCCAACGCAATCAGGCCGAGCAGATTGACCCCCTCGGCCCGGCCCCAGTGTGTGATGGGGCTCTGTGCGTGAGGGCTTGCTCTTCCCCACCTACACCAGGCACGGCATCTAACACACACACACACACACACACACACCACGCAGAGACACCCAGACCACGCACGCACGCACGGGGACGCACCCTCCTCTCCCCCACCCCACACACGAGCAGCCGAAGGACAAGAGGGTATGGCTGGGGCCTGAGCGGGAACAAGCGAAGCCTTGGTTTGCGGCCCCTCGGCCAACTGCATCAGGATTTTTGTCTGGGCTCGGAGGCCAGAGGATCTCTGCCATTTGCTAGCAGGGCCAGGGATGGCAGGAGGGTGGGTACGGGGCTCAGCCAGGGCCAGTTCTGCTGGCACGATCCTGTAGCACGTGGCCGCGTAGCACGGGGCCGGGTCTGAAGGAGGCCAAGCAGGGGCACAAGACCCAGCAGCGGCACAGGGAAGAGGCCCAGGGCACCCAGGAGCAGACGAGACCCGGGAGTCGTGCGTGCTTGGCGTGGCCGCGGGCCCCGTGACGCCCGAGGACTCGAGTGCTCAGCCCCGTGTAGTGGCCGCGAAGGCCTGCCTGGGAGAAACGCCCCGGGAGGCCGGCAGGAACCCGGGATCGGAAGGGATGTGGAGGGGCCCCGGGTCGGAGGAGATGGCTTTGGCTGTGTTTGGTTTTGTTTCTTCTTCCCAAGATCCCGGGTGTGAAAGGGGCCAGAGGTGAAGTCCTGGGCTGGAAAGCCTCACGATTCAGCCCCGCAGCCCCAGGCCCTGAGTGTGGAGGAGGGCGGAGCGGGTCGGCGAAGGGCGCGGCTGCCGTTTTCCTGATGGGCTGGAGGGGCAGTGGCGCTTTCCGGACGAAGAGGACCGGAAGGGTCCCCGAGACCTCCGCTGGGAGCCACGCACCCACCCAAGGATACGGCTCCAGGAGGCGACGGAGGAGGGCGGCTGCTTGCCCTGGCCCGAGCTGTGCGTCCCCCGCCTTGGCCACAGCAGTGGACATTCCCAGAAGAACAAGCGCCCGAGAGCACTGAGAAATTTTCCCCCGAGAAAACTTGACCCTCGTCCTGGCAGCAGGACACCTCGGGAAGAAAGCCACCCAGCGGCCACCTGGGCGAGACCGGCTGCCCGAGCAGGCGCGCGGGGCCTCTGGCCGCTGGCCCCGGGCTGCCAGCCCCCACCCGGACTCCCAGCCGTGCCAGGAGAGCAGCGTGGAGACGCACGCCGGGGCCCTCGGCAGGCTCTTGGGGCTCCCGGAGGCGGCGGCTAGCGTCTACGGCCATACCACCCTGAACGCGCCCGATCTCGTCTGATCTCGGAAGCTAAGCAGGGTCGGGCCTGGTTAGTACTTGGATGGGAGACCGCCTGGGAATACCGGGTGCTGTAGGCTTTTGCTCCTCCCTCCCTCGCTGCTCCTTTTGTCTTCGGGGACTTCGCCACCACCCCCCCCACCACCACCACCACCCCCAGCACCACCACCACCACCACCACCACAACGACCCACCGTGACCACGACCCCGACCCCGTCCGGGCCACCCGCCAGACCCACGCACACCGAATCCTCACAGCTACGTCCCCGAATCCTCTCCCCTCCCCACACTCTCCTGGGGCGTGCGCCCGCGACACGGGTCACCAGCGAGGTTGGTCCCAGGCCACGTTGGGGACCGCTCCCCAACTGCCCTCCAGGCGGGCGGGGAGGGACGTGCGGAAGCCATGAGAAAGTGGGTCCTGCACCCCAGCGGGCCCCACAGCGGGACGCGCCACACCTGGGCTCGCCACAAGGTGGTGCACTGGGTCCAGGGCAAGACGCCAGGGGACAGAGAAGCAGGGAGCCTCAGTCGGGTGCTGCTCCACGTCGCCCTCCGTCGCTCAACCCAAGACAGGGCAGCCAGCGCGCGACCTCTACGTGGGATCCCGCCTCCCACGGCAGAGCCTGCGGTCACAGGGACAGAGGGCGCAGGCCGCCAGAGCTCCGGATGCCAGCGGCAGCTCCCCGTCCCGCTCAAAGGGAGGGAGGGCCGCCGCTGGCGCCCAGTCGCCTGTGCCACCCTCCGGGTCTCAAAGCACTCCTCAGTCAGCTCAAGGACCGGGGCCACCTGGCCTTCGGGGTCACATGGGCTTGGGCACGATGGAAGGGACCGCTTGCCCCCGTGGAACAGACATTCTCCCCGTGGACAACCTCAGGTGCCGGGACCCTCTGCTCCGCCTTGGAAAACCCACCTTCTGCAATGTATGCCCAACGCAATCAGGCCGAGCAGATTGACCCCCTCGGCCCGGCCCCAGTGTGTGATGGGGCTCTGTGCGTGAGGGCTTGCTCTTCCCCACCTACACCAGGCACGGCATCTAACACACACACACACACACACACACACACACCACGCAGAGACACCCAGACCACGCACGCACGCACGGGGACGCACCCTCCTCTCCCCCACCCCACACACGAGCAGCCGAAGGACAAGAGGGTATGGCTGGGGCCTGAGCGGGAACAAGCGAAGCCTTGGTTTGCGGCCCCTCGGCCAACTTCATCAGGATTTTTGTCTGGGCTCGGAGGCCAGAGGATCTCTGCCATTTGCTAGCAGGGCCAGGGATGGCAGGAGGGTGGGTACGGGGCTCAGCCAGGGCCAGTTCTGCTGGCACGATCCTGTAGCACGTGGCCGCGTAGCACGGGGCCGGGTCTGAAGGAGGCCAAGCAGGGGCACAAGACCCAGCAGCGGCACAGGGAAGAGGCCCAGGGCACCCAGGAGCAGACGAGACCCGGGAGTCGTGCGTGCTTGGCGTGGCCGCGGGCCCCGTGACGCCCGAGGACTCGAGTGCTCAGCCCCGTGTAGTGGCCGCGAAGGCCTGCCTGGGAGAAACGCCCCGGGAGGCCGGCAGGAACCCGGGATCGGAAGGGATGTGGAGGGGCCCCGGGTCGGAGGAGATGGCTTTGGCTGTGTTTGGTTTTGTTTCTTCTTCCCAAGATCCCGGGTGTGAAAGGGGCCAGAGGTGAAGTCCTGGGCTGGAAAGCCTCACGATTCAGCCCCGCAGCCCCAGGCCCTGAGTGTGGAGGAGGGCGGAGCGGGTCGGCGAAGGGCGCGGCTGCCGTTTTCCTGATGGGCTGGAGGGGCAGTGGCGCTTTCCGGACGAAGAGGACCGGAAGGGTCCCCGAGACCTCCGCTGGGAGCCACGCACCCACCCAAGGATACGGCTCCAGGAGGCGACGGAGGAGGGCGGCTGCTTGCCCTGGCCCGAGCTGTGCGTCCCCCGCCTTGGCCACAGCAGTGGACATTCCCAGAAGAACAAGCGCCCGAGAGCACTGAGAAATTTTCCCCCGAGAAAACTTGACCCTCGTCCTGGCAGCAGGACACCTCGGGAAGAAAGCCACCCAGCGGCCACCTGGGCGAGACCGGCTGCCCGAGCAGGCGCGCGGGGCCTCTGGCCGCTGGCCCCGGGCTGCCAGCCCCCACCCGGACTCCCAGCCGTGCCAGGAGAGCAGCGTGGAGACGCACGCCGGGGCCCTCGGCAGGCTCTTGGGGCTCCCGGAGGCGGCGGCTAGCGTCTACGGCCATACCACCCTGAACGCGCCCGATCTCGTCTGATCTCGGAAGCTAAGCAGGGTCGGGCCTGGTTAGTACTTGGATGGGAGACCGCCTGGGAATACCGGGTGCTGTAGGCTTTTGCTCCTCCCTCCCTCGCTGCTCCTTTTGTCTTCGGGGACTTCGCCACCACCCCCCCCACCACCACCACCACCCCCAGCACCACCACCACCACCACCACCACAACGACCCACCGTGACCACGACCCCGACCCCGTCCGGGCCACCCGCCAGACCCACGCACACCGAATCCTCACAGCTACGTCCCCGAATCCTCTCCCCTCCCCACACTCTCCTGGGGCGCGCGCCCGCGACACGGGTCACCAGCGAGGTTGGTCCCAGGCCACGTTGGGGACCGCTCCCCAACTGCCCTCCAGGCGGGCGGGGAGGGACGTGCGGAAGCCATGAGAAAGTGGGTCCTGCACCCCAGCGGGCCCCACAGCGGGACGCGCCACACCTGGGCTCGCCACAAGGTGGTGCACTGGGTCCAGGGCAAGACGCCAGGGGACAGAGAAGCAGGGAGCCTCAGTCGGGTGCTGCTCCACGTCGCCCTCCGTCGCTCAACCCAAGACAGGGCAGCCAGCGCGCGACCTCTACGTGGGATCCCGCCTCCCACGGCAGAGCCTGCGGTCACAGGGACAGAGGGCGCAGGCCGCCAGAGCTCCGGATGCCAGCGGCAGCTCCCCGTCCCGCTCAAAGGGAGGGAGGGCCGCCGCTGGCGCCCAGTCGCCTGTGCCACCCTCCGGGTCTCAAAGCACTCCTCAGTCAGCTCAAGGACCGGGGCCACCTGGCCTTCGGGGTCACATGGGCTTGGGCACGACGGAAGGGACCGCTTGCCCCCGTGGAACAGACATTCTCCCCGTGGACAACCTCAGGTGCCGGGACCCTCTGCTCCGCCTTGGAAAACCCACCTTCTGCAATGTATGCCCAACGCAATCAGGCCGAGCAGATTGACCCCCTCGGCCCGGCCCCAGTGTGTGATGGGGCTCTGTGCGTGAGGGCTTGCTCTTCCCCACCTACACCAGGCACGGCATCTAACACACACACACACACACACACACACACCACGCAGAGACACCCAGACCACGCACGCACGCACGGGGACGCACCCTCCTCTCCCCCACCCCACACACGAGCAGCCGAAGGACAAGAGGGTATGGCTGGGGCCTGAGCGGGAACAAGCGAAGCCTTGGTTTGCGGCCCCTCGGCCAACTGCATCAGGATTTTTGTCTGGGCTCGGAGGCCAGAGGATCTCTGCCATTTGCTAGCAGGGCCAGGGATGGCAGGAGGGTGGGTACGGGGCTCAGCCAGGGCCAGTTCTGCTGGCACGATCCTGTAGCACGTGGCCGCGTAGCACGGGGCCGGGTCTGAAGGAGGCCAAGCAGGGGCACAAGACCCAGCAGCGGCACAGGGAAGAGGCCCAGGGCACCCAGGAGCAGACGAGACCCGGGAGTCGTGCGTGCTTGGCGTGGCCGCGGGCCCCGTGACGCCCGAGGACTCGAGTGCTCAGCCCCGTGTAGTGGCCGCGAAGGCCTGCCTGGGAGAAACGCCCCGGGAGGCCGGCAGGAACCCGGGATCGGAAGGGATGTGGAGGGGCCCCGGGTCGGAGGAGATGGCTTTGGCTGTGTTTGGTTTTGTTTCTTCTTCCCAAGATCCCGGGTGTGAAAGGGGCCAGAGGTGAAGTCCTGGGCTGGAAAGCCTCACGATTCAGCCCCGCAGCCCCAGGCCCTGAGTGTGGAGGAGGGCGGAGCGGGTCGGCGAAGGGCGCGGCTGCCGTTTTCCTGATGGGCTGGAGGGGCAGTGGCGCTTTCCGGACGAAGAGGACCGGAAGGGTCCCCGAGACCTCCGCTGGGAGCCACGCACCCACCCAAGGATACGGCTCCAGGAGGCGACGGAGGAGGGCGGCTGCTTGCCCTGGCCCGAGCTGTGCGTCCCCCGCCTTGGCCACAGCAGTGGACATTCCCAGAAGAACAAGCGCCCGAGAGCACTGAGAAATTTTCCCCCGAGAAAACTTGACCCTCGTCCTGGCAGCAGGACACCTCGGGAAGAAAGCCACCCAGCGGCCACCTGGGCGAGACCGGCTGCCCGAGCAGGCGCGCGGGGCCTCTGGCCGCTGGCCCCGGGCTGCCAGCCCCCACCCGGACTCCCAGCCGTGCCAGGAGAGCAGCGTGGAGACGCACGCCGGGGCCCTCGGCAGGCTCTTGGGGCTCCCGGAGGCGGCGGCTAGCGTCTACGGCCATACCACCCTGAACGCGCCCGATCTCGTCTGATCTCGGAAGCTAAGCAGGGTCGGGCCTGGTTAGTACTTGGATGGGAGACCGCCTGGGAATACCGGGTGCTGTAGGCTTTTGCTCCTCCCTCCCTCGCTGCTCCTTTTGTCTTCGGGGACTTCGCCACCACCCCCCCCACCACCACCACCACCCCCAGCACCACCACCACCACCACCACCACAACGACCCACCGTGACCACGACCCCGACCCCGTCCGGGCCACCCGCCAGACCCACGCACACCGAATCCTCACAGCTACGTCCCCGAATCCTCTCCCCTCCCCACACTCTCCTGGGGCGCGCGCCCGCGACACGGGTCACCAGCGAGGTTGGTCCCAGGCCACGTTGGGGACCGCTCCCCAACTGCCCTCCAGGCGGGCGGGGAGGGACGTGCGGAAGCCATGAGAAAGTGGGTCCTGCACCCCAGCGGGCCCCACAGCGGGACGCGCCACACCTGGGCTCGCCACAAGGTGGTGCACTGGGTCCAGGGCAAGACGCCAGGGGACAGAGAAGCAGGGAGCCTCAGTCGGGTGCTGCTCCACGTCGCCCTCCGTCGCTCAACCCAAGACAGGGCAGCCAGCGCGCGACCTCTACGTGGGATCCCGCCTCCCACGGCAGAGCCTGCGGTCACAGGGACAGAGGGCGCAGGCCGCCAGAGCTCCGGATGCCAGCGGCAGCTCCCCGTCCCGCTCAAAGGGAGGGAGGGCCGCCGCTGGCGCCCAGTCGCCTGTGCCACCCTCCGGGTCTCAAAGCACTCCTCAGTCAGCTCAAGGACCGGGGCCACCTGGCCTTCGGGGTCACATGGGCTTGGGCACGACGGAAGGGACCGCTTGCCCCCGTGGAACAGACATTCTCCCCGTGGACAACCTCAGGTGCCGGGACCCTCTGCTCCGCCTTGGAAAACCCACCTTCTGCAATGTATGCCCAACGCAATCAGGCCGAGCAGATTGACCCCCTCGGCCCGGCCCCAGTGTGTGATGGGGCTCTGTGCGTGAGGGCTTGCTCTTCCCCACCTACACCAGGCACGGCATCTAACACACACACACACACACACACACACACCACGCAGAGACACCCAGACCACGCACGCACGCACGGGGACGCACCCTCCTCTCCCCCACCCCACACACGAGCAGCCGAAGGACAAGAGGGTATGGCTGGGGCCTGAGCGGGAACAAGCGAAGCCTTGGTTTGCGGCCCCTCGGCCAACTGCATCAGGATTTTTGTCTGGGCTCGGAGGCCAGAGGATCTCTGCCATTTGCTAGCAGGGCCAGGGATGGCAGGAGGGTGGGTACGGGGCTCAGCCAGGGCCAGTTCTGCTGGCACGATCCTGTAGCACGTGGCCGCGTAGCACGGGGCCGGGTCTGAAGGAGGCCAAGCAGGGGCACAAGACCCAGCAGCGGCACAGGGAAGAGGCCCAGGGCACCCAGGAGCAGACGAGACCCGGGAGTCGTGCGTGCTTGGCGTGGCCGCGGGCCCCGTGACGCCCGAGGACTCGAGTGCTCAGCCCCGTGTAGTGGCCGCGAAGGCCTGCCTGGGAGAAACGCCCCGGGAGGCCGGCAGGAACCCGGGATCGGAAGGGATGTGGAGGGGCCCCGGGTCGGAGGAGATGGCTTTGGCTGTGTTTGGTTTTGTTTCTTCTTCCCAAGATCCCGGGTGTGAAAGGGGCCAGAGGTGAAGTCCTGGGCTGGAAAGCCTCACGATTCAGCCCCGCAGCCCCAGGCCCTGAGTGTGGAGGAGGGCGGAGCGGGTCGGCGAAGGGCGCGGCTGCCGTTTTCCTGATGGGCTGGAGGGGCAGTGGCGCTTTCCGGACGAAGAGGACCGGAAGGGTCCCCGAGACCTCCGCTGGGAGCCACGCACCCACCCAAGGATACGGCTCCAGGAGGCGACGGAGGAGGGCGGCTGCTTGCCCTGGCCCGAGCTGTGCGTCCCCCGCCTTGGCCACAGCAGTGGACATTCCCAGAAGAACAAGCGCCCGAGAGCACTGAGAAATTTTCCCCCGAGAAAACTTGACCCTCGTCCTGGCAGCAGGACACCTCGGGAAGAAAGCCACCCAGCGGCCACCTGGGCGAGACCGGCTGCCCGAGCAGGCGCGCGGGGCCTCTGGCCGCTGGCCCCGGGCTGCCAGCCCCCACCCGGACTCCCAGCCGTGCCAGGAGAGCAGCGTGGAGACGCACGCCGGGGCCCTCGGCAGGCTCTTGGGGCTCCCGGAGGCGGCGGCTAGCGTCTACGGCCATACCACCCTGAACGCGCCCGATCTCGTCTGATCTCGGAAGCTAAGCAGGGTCGGGCCTGGTTAGTACTTGGATGGGAGACCGCCTGGGAATACCGGGTGCTGTAGGCTTTTGCTCCTCCCTCCCTCGCTGCTCCTTTTGTCTTCGGGGACTTCGCCACCACCCCCCCCACCACCACCACAACCCCCAGCACCACCACCACCACCACCACCACAACGACCCACCGTGACCACGACCCCGACCCCGTCCGGGCCACCCGCCAGACCCACGCACACCGAATCCTCACAGCTACGTCCCCGAATCCTCTCCCCTCCCCACACTCTCCTGGGGCGCGCGCCCGCGACACGGGTCACCAGCGAGGTTGGTCCCAGGCCACGTTGGGGACCGCTCCCCAACTGCCCTCCAGGCGGGCGGGGAGGGACGTGCGGAAGCCATGAGAAAGTGGGTCCTGCACCCCAGCGGGCCCCACAGCGGGACGCGCCACACCTGGGCTCGCCACAAGGTGGTGCACTGGGTCCAGGGCAAGACGCCAGGGGACAGAGAAGCAGGGAGCCTCAGTCGGGTGCTGCTCCACGTCGCGCTCCGTCGCTCAACCCAAGACAGGGCAGCCAGCGCGCGACCTCTACGTGGGATCCCGCCTCCCACGGCAGAGCCTGCGGTCACAGGGACAGAGGGCGCAGGCCGCCAGAGCTCCGGATGCCAGCGGCAGCTCCCCGTCCCGCTCAAAGGGAGGGAGGGCCGCCGCTGGCGCCCAGTCGCCTGTGCCACCCTCCGGGTCTCAAAGCACTCCACAGTCAGCTCAAGGACCGGGGCCACCTGGCCTTCGGGGTCACATGGGCTTGGGCACGACGGAAGGGACCGCTTGCCCCCGTGGAACAGACATTCTCCCCGTGGACAACCTCAGGTGCCGGGACCCTCTGCTCCGCCTTGGAAAACCCACCTTCTGCAATGTATGCCCAACGCAATCAGGCCGAGCAGATTGACCCCCTCGGCCCGGCCCCAGTGTGTGATGGGGCTCTGTGCGTGAGGGCTTGCTCTTCCCCACCTACACCAGGCACGGCATCTAACACACACACACACACACACACACACACACCACGCAGAGACACCCAGACCACGCACGCACGCACGGGGACGCACCCTCCTCTCCCCCACCCCACACACGAGCAGCCGAAGGACAAGAGGGTATGGCTGGGGCCTGAGCGGGAACAAGCGAAGCCTTGGTTTGCGGCCCCTCGGCCAACTGCATCAGGATTTTTGTCTGGGCTCGGAGGCCAGAGGATCTCTGCCATTTGCTAGCAGGGCCAGGGATGGCAGGAGGGTGGGTACGGGGCTCAGCCAGGGCCAGTTCTGCTGGCACGATCCTGTAGCACGTGGCCGCGTAGCACGGGGCCGGGTCTGAAGGAGGCCAAGCAGGGGCACAAGACCCAGCAGCGGCACAGGGAAGAGGCCCAGGGCACCCAGGAGCAGACGAGACCCGGGAGTCGTGCGTGCTTGGCGTGGCCGCGGGCCCCGTGACGCCCGAGGACTCGAGTGCTCAGCCCCGTGTAGTGGCCGCGAAGGCCTGCCTGGGAGAAACGCCCCGGGAGGCCGGCAGGAACCCGGGATCGGAAGGGATGTGGAGGGGCCCCGGGTCGGAGGAGATGGCTTTGGCTGTGTTTGGTTTTGTTTCTTCTTCCCAAGATCCCGGGTGTGAAAGGGGCCAGAGGTGAAGTCCTGGGCTGGAAAGCCTCACGATTCAGCCCCGCAGCCCCAGGCCCTGAGTGTGGAGGAGGGCGGAGCGGGTCGGCGAAGGGCGCGGCTGCCGTTTTCCTGATGGGCTGGAGGGGCAGTGGCGCTTTCCGGACGAAGAGGACCGGAAGGGTCCCCGAGACCTCCGCTGGGAGCCACGCACCCACCCAAGGATACGGCTCCAGGAGGCGACGGAGGAGGGCGGCTGCTTGCCCTGGCCCGAGCTGTGCGTCCCCCGCCTTGGCCACAGCAGTGGACATTCCCAGAAGAACAAGCGCCCGAGAGCACTGAGAAATTTTCCCCCGAGAAAACTTGACCCTCGTCCTGGCAGCAGGACACCTCGGGAAGAAAGCCACCCAGCGGCCACCTGGGCGAGACCGGCTGCCCGAGCAGGCGCGCGGGGCCTCTGGCCGCTGGCCCCGGGCTGCCAGCCCCCACCCGGACTCCCAGCCGTGCCAGGAGAGCAGCGTGGAGACGCACGCCGGGGCCCTCGGCAGGCTCTTGGGGCTCCCGGAGGCGGCGGCTAGCGTCTACGGCCATACCACCCTGAACGCGCCCGATCTCGTCTGATCTCGGAAGCTAAGCAGGGTCGGGCCTGGTTAGTACTTGGATGGGAGACCGCCTGGGAATACCGGGTGCTGTAGGCTTTTGCTCCTCCCTCCCTCGCTGCTCCTTTTGTCTTCGGGGACTTCGCCACCACCCCCCCACCACCACCACCACCCCCAACACCACCACCACCACCACCACAACGACCCACCGTGACCACGACCCCGACCCCGTCCGGGCCACCCGCCAGACCCACGCACACCGAATCCTCACAGCTACGTCCCCGAATCCTCTCCCCTCCCCACACTCTCCTGGGGCGCGCGCCCGCGACACGGGTCACCAGCGAGGTTGGTCCCAGGCCACGTTGGGGACCGCTCCCCAACTGCCCTCCAGGCGGGCGGGGAGGGACGTGCGGAAGCCATGAGAAAGTGGGTCCTGCACCCCAGCGGGCCCCACAGCGGGACGCGCCACACCTGGGCTCGCCACAAGGTGGTGCACTGGGTCCAGGGCAAGACGCCAGGGGACAGAGAAGCAGGGAGCCTCAGTCGGGTGCTGCTCCACGTCGCGCTCCGTCGCTCAACCCAAGACAGGGCAGCCAGCGCGCGACCTCTACGTGGGATCCCGCCTCCCACGGCAGAGCCTGCGGTCACAGGGACAGAGGGCGCAGGCCGCCAGAGCTCCGGATGCCAGCGGCAGCTCCCCGTCCCGCTCAAAGGGAGGGAGGGCCGCCGCTGGCGCCCAGTCGCCTGTGCCACCCTCCGGGTCTCAAAGCACTCCACAGTCAGCTCAAGGACCGGGGCCACCTGGCCTTCGGGGTCACATGGGCTTGGGCACGACGGAAGGGACCGCTTGCCCCCGTGGAACAGACATTCTCCCCGTGGACAACCTCAGGTGCCGGGACCCTCTGCTCCGCCTTGGAAAACCCACCTTCTGCAATGTATGCCCAACGCAATCAGGCCGAGCAGATTGACCCCCTCGGCCCGGCCCCAGTGTGTGATGGGGCTCTGTGCGTGAGGGCTTGCTCTTCCCCACCTACACCAGGCACGGCATCTAACACACACACACACACACACACACACCACGCAGAGACACCCAGACCACGCACGCACGCACGGGGACGCACCCTCCTCTCCCCCACCCCACACACGAGCAGCCGAAGGACAAGAGGGTATGGCTGGGGCCTGAGCGGGAACAAGCGAAGCCTTGGTTTGCGGCCCCTCGGCCAACTGCATCAGGATTTTTGTCTGGGCTCGGAGGCCAGAGGATCTCTGCCATTTGCTAGCAGGGCCAGGGATGGCAGGAGGGTGGGTACGGGGCTCAGCCAGGGCCAGTTCTGCTGGCACGATCCTGTAGCACGTGGCCGCGTAGCACGGGGCCGGGTCTGAAGGAGGCCAAGCAGGGGCACAAGACCCAGCAGCGGCACAGGGAAGAGGCCCAGGGCACCCAGGAGCAGACGAGACCCGGGAGTCGTGCGTGCTTGGCGTGGCCGCGGGCCCCGTGACGCCCGAGGACTCGAGTGCTCAGCCCCGTGTAGTGGCCGCGAAGGCCTGCCTGGGAGAAACGCCCCGGGAGGCCGGCAGGAACCCGGGATCGGAAGGGATGTGGAGGGGCCCCGGGTCGGAGGAGATGGCTTTGGCTGTGTTTGGTTTTGTTTCTTCTTCCCAAGATCCCGGGTGTGAAAGGGGCCAGAGGTGAAGTCCTGGGCTGGAAAGCCTCACGATTCAGCCCCGCAGCCCCAGGCCCTGAGTGTGGAGGAGGGCGGAGCGGGTCGGCGAAGGGCGCGGCTGCCGTTTTCCTGATGGGCTGGAGGGGCAGTGGCGCTTTCCGGACGAAGAGGACCGGAAGGGTCCCCGAGACCTCCGCTGGGAGCCACGCACCCACCCAAGGATACGGCTCCAGGAGGCGACGGAGGAGGGCGGCTGCTTGCCCTGGCCCGAGCTGTGCATCCCCCGCCTTGGCCACAGCAGTGGACATTCCCAGAAGAACAAGCGCCCGAGAGCACTGAGAAATTTTCCCCCGAGAAAACTTGACCCTCGTCCTGGCAGCAGGACACCTCGGGAAGAAAGCCACCCAGCGGCCACCTGGGCGAGACCGGCTGCCCGAGCAGGCGCGCGGGGCCTCTGGCCGCTGGCCCCGGGCTGCCAGCCCCCACCCGGACTCCCAGCCGTGCCAGGAGAGCAGCGTGGAGACGCACGCCGGGGCCCTCGGCAGGCTCTTGGGGCTCCCGGAGGCGGCGGCTAGCGTCTACGGCCATACCACCCTGAACGCGCCCGATCTCGTCTGATCTCGGAAGCTAAGCAGGGTCGGGCCTGGTTAGTACTTGGATGGGAGACCGCCTGGGAATACCGGGTGCTGTAGGCTTTTGCTCCTCCCTCCCTCGCTGCTCCTTTTGTCTTCGGGGACTTCGCCACCACCCCCCCCCCACCACCACCACCCCCAGCACCACCACCACCACCACCACAACGACACACCGTGACCACGACCCCGACCCCGTCCGGGCCACCCGCCAGACCCACGCACACCGAATCCTCACAGCTACGTCCCCGAATCCTCTCCCCTCCCCACACTCTCCTGGGGCGCGCGCCCGCGACACGGGTCACCAGCGAGGTTGGTCCCAGGCCACGTTGGGGACCGCTCCCCAACTGCCCTCCAGGCGGGCGGGGAGGGACGTGCGGAAGCCATGAGAAAGTGGGTCCTGCACCCCAGCGGGCCCCACAGCGGGACACGCCACACCTGGGCTCGCCACAAGGTGGTGCACTGGGTCCAGGGCAAGACGCCAGGGGACAGAGAAGCAGGGAGCCTCAGTCGGGTGCTGCTCCACGTCGCCCTCCGTCGCTCAACCCAAGACAGGGCAGCCAGCGCGCGACCTCTACGTGGGATCCCGCCTCCCACGGCAGAGCCTGCGGTCACAGGGACAGAGGGCGCAGGCCGCCAGAGCTCCGGATGCCAGCGGCAGCTCCCCGTCCCGCTCAAAGGGAGGGAGGGCCGCCGCTGGCGCCCAGTCGCCTGTGCCACCCTCCGGGTCTCAAAGCACTCCTCAGTCAGCTCAAGGACCGGGGCCACCTGGCCTTCGGGGTCACATGGGCTTGGGCACGACGGAAAGGACCGCTTGCCCCCGTGGAACAGACATTCTCCCCGTGGACAACCTCAGGTGCCGGGACCCTCTGCTCCGCCTTGGAAAACCCACCTTCTGCAATGTATGCCCAACGCAATCAGGCCGAGCAGATTGACCCCCTCGGCACGGCCCCAGTGTGTGATGGGGCTCTGTGCGTGAGGGCTTGCTCTTCCCCACCTACACCAGGCACGGCATCTAACACACACACACACACACACACACACCACGCAGAGACACCCAGACCACGCACGCACGCACGGGGACGCACCCTCCTCTCCCCCACCCCACACACGAGCAGCCGAAGGACAAGAGGGTATGGCTGGGGCCTGAGCGGGAACAAGCGAAGCCTTGGTTTGCGGCCCCTCGGCCAACTGCATCAGGATTTTTGTCTGGGCTCGGAGGCCAGAGGATCTCTGCCATTTGCTAGCAGGGCCAGGGATGGCAGGAGGGTGGGTACGGGGCTCAGCCAGGGCCAGTTCTGCTGGCACGATCCTGTAGCACGTGGCCGCGTAGCACGGGGCCGGGTCTGAAGGAGGCCAAGCAGGGGCACAAGACCCAGCAGCGGCACAGGGAAGAGGCCCAGGGCACCCAGGAGCAGACGAGACCCGGGAGTCGTGCGTGCTTGGCGTGGCCGCGGGCCCCGTGACGCCCGAGGACTCGAGTGCTCAGCCCCGTGTAGTGGCCGCGAAGGCCTGCCTGGGAGAAACGCCCCGTGAGGCCGGCAGGAACCCGGGATCGGAAGGGATGTGGAGGGGCCCCGGGTCGGAGGAGATGGCTTTGGCTGTGTTTGGTTTTGTTTCTTCTTCCCAAGATCCCGGGTGTGAAAGGGGCCAGAGGTGAAGTCCTGGGCTGGAAAGCCTCACGATTCAGCCCCGCAGCCCCAGGCCCTGAGTGTGGAGGAGGGCGGAGCGGGTCGGCGAAGGGCGCGGCTGCCGTTTTCCTGATGGGCTGGAGGGGCAGTGGCGCTTTCCGGACGAAGAGGACCGGAAGGGTCCCCGAGACCTCCGCTGGGAGCCACGCACCCACCCAAGGATACGGCTCCAGGAGGCGACGGAGGAGGGCGGCTGCTTGCCCTGGCCCGAGCTGTGCGTCCCCCGCCTTGGCCACAGCAGTGGACATTCCCAGAAGAACAAGCGCCCGAGAGCACTGAGAAATTTTCCCCCGAGAAAACTTGACCCTCGTCCTGGCAGCAGGACACCTCGGGAAGAAAGCCACCCAGCGGCCACCTGGGCGAGACCGGCTGCCCGAGCAGGCGCGCGGGGCCTCTGGCCGCTGGCCCCGGGCTGCCAGCCCCCACCCGGACTCCCAGCCGTGCCAGGAGAGCAGCGTGGAGACGCACGCCGGGGCCCTCGGCAGGCTCTTGGGGCTCCCGGAGGCGGCGGCTAGCGTCTACGGCCATACCACCCTGAACGCGCCCGATCTCGTCTGATCTCGGAAGCTAAGCAGGGTCGGGCCTGGTTAGTACTTGGATGGGAGACCGCCTGGGAATACCGGGTGCTGTAGGCTTTTGCTCCTCCCTCCCTCGCTGCTCCTTTTGTCTTCGGAGACTTCGCCACCACCCCCCCCACCACCACCACCACCCCCAGCACCACCACCACCACCACCACCACAACGACCCACCGTGACCACGACCCCGACCCCGTCCGGGCCACCCGCCAGACCCACGCACACCGAATCCTCACAGCTACGTCCCCGAATCCTCTCCCCTCCCCACACTCTCCTGGGGCGCGCGCCCGCGACACGGGTCACCAGCGAGGTTGGTCCCAGGCCACGTTGGGGACCGCTCCCCAACTGCCCTCCAGGCGGGCGGGGAGGGACGTGCGGAAGCCATGAGAAAGTGGGTCCTGCACCCCAGCGGGCCCCACAGCGGGACGCGCCACACCTGGGCTCGCCACAAGGTGGTGCACTGGGTCCAGGGCAAGATGCCAGGGGACAGAGAAGCAGGGAGCCTCAGTCGGGTGCTGCTCCACGTCGCGCTCCGTCGCTCAACCCAAGACAGGGCAGCCAGCGCGCGACCTCTACGTGGGATCCCGCCTCCCACGGCAGAGCCTGCGGTCACAGGGACAGAGGGCGCAGGCCGCCAGAGCTCCGGATGCCAGCGGCAGCTCCCCGTCCCGCTCAAAGGGAGGGAGGGCCGCCGCTGGCGCCCAGTCGCCTGTGCCACCCTCCGGGTCTCAAAGCACTCCTCAGTCAGCTCAAGGACCGGGGCCACCTGGCCTTCGGGGTCACATGGGCTTGGGCACGACGGAAGGGACCGCTTGCCCCCGTGGAACAGACATTCTCCCCGTGGACAACCTCAGGTGCCGGGACCCTCTGCTCCGCCTTGGAAAACCCACCTTCTGCAATGTATGCCCAACGCAATCAGGCCGAGCAGATTGACCCCCTCGGCCCGGCCCCAGTGTGTGATGGGGCTCTGTGCGTGAGGGCTTGCTCTTCCCCACATACACCAGGCACGGCATCTAACACACACACACACACACACACACACACACACACACACACACACACCACGCAGAGACACCCAGACCACGCACGCACGCACGGGGACGCACCCTCCTCTCCCCCACCCCACACACGAGCAGCCGAAGGACAAGAGGGTATGGCTGGGGCCTGAGCGGGAACAAGCGAAGCCTTGGTTTGCGGCCCCTCGGCCAACTGCATCAGGATTTTTGTCTGGGCTCGGAGGCCAGAGGATCTCTGCCATTTGCTAGCAGGGCCAGGGATGGCAGGAGGGTGGGTACGGGACTCAGCCAGGGCCAGTTCTGCTGGCACGATCCTGTAGCACGTGGCCGCGTAGCACGGGGCCGGGTCTGAAGGAGGCCAAGCAGGGGCACAAGACCCAGCAGCGGCACAGGGAAGAGGCCCAGGGCACCCAGGAGCAGACGAGACCCGGGAGTCGTGCGTGCTTGGCGTGGCCGCGGGCCCCGTGACGCCCGAGGACTCGAGTGCTCAGCCCCGTGTAGTGGCCGCGAAGGCCTGCCTGGGAGAAACGCCCCGGGAGGCCGGCAGGAACCCGGGATCGGAAGGGATGTGGAGGGGCCCCGGGTCGGAGGAGATGGCTTTGGCTGTGTTTGGTTTTGTTTCTTCTTCCCAAGATCCCGGGTGTGAAAGGGGCCAGAGGTGAAGTCCTGGGCTGGAAAGCCTCACGATTCAGCCCCGCAGCCCCAGGCCCTGAGTGTGGAGGAGGGCGGAGCGGGTCGGCGAAGGGCGCAGCTGCCGTTTTCCTGATGGGCTGGAGGGGCAGTGGCGCTTTCCGGACGAAGAGGACCGGAAGGGTCCCCGAGACCTCCGCTGGGAGCCACGCACCCACCCAAGGATACGGCTCCAGGAGGCGACGGAGGAGGGCGGCTGCTTGCCCTGGCCCGAGCTGTGCGTCCCCCGCCTTGGCCACAGCAGTGGACATTCCCAGAAGAACAAGCGCCCGAGAGCACTGAGAAATTTTCCCCCGAGAAAACTTGACCCTCGTCCTGGCAGCAGGACACCTCGGGAAGAAAGCCACCCAGCGGCCACCTGGGCGAGACTGGCTGCCCGAGCAGGCGCGCGGGGCCTCTGGCCGCTGGCCCCGGGCTGCCAGCCCCCACCCGGACTCCCAGCCGTGCCAGGAGAGCAGCGTGGAGACGCACGCCGGGGCCCTCGGCAGGCTCTTGGGGCTCCCGGAGGCGGCGGCTAGCGTCTACGGCCATACCACCCTGAACGCGCCCGATCTCGTCTGATGTCGGAAGCTAAGCAGGGTCGGACCTGGTTAGTACTTGGATGCGAGACCGCCTGGGAATACCGGGTGCTGTAGGCTTTTGCTCCTCCCTCCCTCGCTGCTCCTTTTGTCTTCGGGGACTTCGCCACCACCCCCCCCCACCACCACCACCCCCAGCACCACCACCACCACCACCACAACGACCCACCGTGACCACGACCCCGACCCCGTCCGGGCCACCCGCCAGACCCACGCACACCGAATCCTCACAGCTACGTCCCCGAATCCTCTCCCCTCCCCACACTCTCCTGGGGCGCGCGCCCGCGACACGGGTCACCAGCGAGGTTGGTCCCAGGCCACGTTGGGGACCGCTCCCCAACTGCCCTCCAGGCGGGCGGGGAGGGACGTGCGGAAGCCATGAGAAAGTGGGTCCTGCACCCCAGCGGGCCCCACAGCGGGACGCGCCACACCTGGGCTCGC
Source organism: Castor canadensis (assembly GCF_047511655.1). Classification (NCBI taxonomy): domain Eukaryota; kingdom Metazoa; phylum Chordata; class Mammalia; order Rodentia; family Castoridae; genus Castor; species Castor canadensis. Next base: position 89,289,651 of record NC_133395.1, read on the forward strand.
CACAAGGTGGTGCACTGGGTCCAGGGCAAGACGCCAGGGGACAGAGAAGCAGGGAGCCTCAGTCGGGTGCTGCTCCACGTCGCCCTCCGTCGCTCAACCCAAGACAGGGCAGCCAGCGCGCGACCTCTACGTGGGATCCCGCCTCCCACGGCAGAGCCTGCGGTCACAGGGACAGAGGGCGCAGGCCGCCAGAGCTCCGGATGCCAGCGGCAGCTCCCCGTCCCGCTCAAAGGGAGGGAGGGCCGCCGCTGGCGCCCAGTCGCCTGTGCCACCCTCCGGGTCTCAAAGCACTCCTCAGTCAGCTCAAGGACCGGGGCCACCTGGCCTTCGGGGTCACATGGGCTTGGGCACGACGGAAGGGACCGCTTGCCCCCGTGGAACAGACATTCTCCCCGTGGACAACCTCAGGTGCCGGGACCCTCTGCTCCGCCTTGGAAAACCCACCTTCTGCAATGTATGCCCAACGCAATCAGGCCGAGCAGATTGACCCCCTCGGCCCGGCCCCAGTGTGTGATGGGGCTCTGTGCGTGAGGGCTTGCTCTTCCCCACCTACACCAGGCACGGCATCTAACACACAAACACACACACACACACACCACGCAGAGACACCCAGACCACGCACGCACGCACGGGGACGCACCCTCCTCTCCCCCACCCCACACACGAGCAGCCGAAGGACAAGAGGGTATGGCTGGGGCCTGAGCGGGAACAAGCGAAGCCTTGGTTTGCGGCCCCTCGGCCAACTGCATCAGGATTTTTGTCTGGGCTCGGAGGCCAGAGGATCTCTGCCATTTGCTAGCAGGGCCAGGGATGGCAGGAGGGTGGGTACGGGGCTCAGCCAGGGCCAGTTCTGCTGGCACGATCCTGTAGCACGTGGCCGCGTAGCACGGGGCCGGGTCTGAAGGAGGCCAAGCAGGGGCACAAGACCCAGCAGCGGCACAGGGAAGAGGCCCAGGGCACCCAGGAGCAGACGAGACCCGGGAGTCGTGCGTGCTTGGCGTGGCCGCGGGCCCCGTGACGCCCGAGGACTCGAGTGCTCAGCCCCGTGTAGTGGCCGCGAAGGCCTGCCTGGGAGAAACGCCCCGGGAGGCCGGCAGGAACCCGGGATCGGAAGGGATGTGGAGGGGCCCCGGGTCGGAGGAGATGGCTTTGGCTGTGTTTGGTTTTGTTTCTTCTTCCCAAGATCCCGGGTGTGAAAGGGGCCAGAGGTGAAGTCCTGGGCTGGAAAGCCTCACGATTCAGCCCCGCAGCCCCAGGCCCTGAGTGTGGAGGAGGGCGGAGCGGGTCGGCGAAGGGCGCGGCTGCCGTTTTCCTGATGGGCTGGAGGGGCAGTGGCGCTTTCCGGACGAAGAGGACCGGAAGGGTCCCCGAGACCTCCGCTGGGAGCCACGCACCCACCCAAGGATACGGCTCCAGGAGGCGACGGAGGAGGGCGGCTGCTTGCCCTGGCCCGAGCTGTGCGTCCCCCGCCTTGGCCACAGCAGTGGACATTCCCAGAAGAACAAGCGCCCGAGAGCACTGAGAAATTTTCCCCCGAGAAAACTTGACCCTCGTCCTGGCAGCAGGACACCTCGGGAAGAAAGCCACCCAGCGGCCACCTGGGCGAGACCGGCTGCCCGAGCAGGCGCGCGGGGCCTCTGGCCGCTGGCCCCGGGCTGCCAGCCCCCACCCGGACTCCCAGCCGTGCCAGGAGAGCAGCGTGGAGACGCACGCCGGGGCCCTCGGCAGGCTCTTGGGGCTCCCGGAGGCGGCGGCTAGCGTCTACGGCCATACCACCCTGAACGCGCCCGATCTCGTCTGATCTCGGAAGCTAAGCAGGGTCGGGCCTGGTTAGTACTTGGATGGGAGACCGCCTGGGAATACCGGGTGCTGTAGGCTTTTGCTCCTCCCTCCCTCGCTGCTCCTTTTGTCTTCGGGGACTTCGCCACCACCCCCCCCACCACCACCACCACCCCCAGCACCACCACCACCACCACCACCACAACGACCCACCGTGACCACGACCCCGACCCCGTCCGGGCCACCCGCCAGACCCACGCACACCGAATCCTCACAGCTACGTCCCCGAATCCTCTCCCCTCCCCACACTCTCCTGGGGCGCGCGCCCGCGACACGGGTCACCAGCGAGGTTGGTCCCAGGCCACGTTGGGGACCGCTCCCCAACTGCCCTCCAGGCGGGCGGGGAGGGACGTGCGGAAGCCATGAGAAAGTGGGTCCTGCACCCCAGCGGGCCCCACAGCGGGACGCGCCACACCTGGGCTCGCCACAAGGTGGTGCACTGGGTCCAGGGCAAGACGCCAGGGGACAGAGAAGCAGGGAGCCTCAGTCGGGTGCTGCTCCACGTCGCGCTCCGTCGCTCAACCCAAGACAGGGCAGCCAGCGCGCGACCTCTACGTGGGATCCCGCCTCCCACGGCAGAGCCTGCGGTCACAGGGACAGAGGGCGCAGGCCGCCAGAGCTCCGGATGCCAGCGGCAGCTCCCCGTCCCGCTCAAAGGGAGGGAGGGCCGCCGCTGGCGCCCAGTCGCCTGTGCCACCCTCCGGGTCTCAAAGCACTCCTCAGTCAGCTCAAGGACCGGGGCCACCTGGCCTTCGGGGTCACATGGGCTTGGGCACGACGGAAGGGACCGCTTGCCCCCGTGGAACAGACATTCTCCCCGTGGACAACCTCAGGTGCCGGGACCCTCTGCTCCGCCTTGGAAAACCCACCTTCTGCAATGTATGCCCAACGCAATCAGGCCGAGCAGATTGACCCCCTCGGCCCGGCCCCAGTGTGTGATGGGGCTCTGTGCGTGAGGGCTTGCTCTTCCCCACCTACACCAGGCACGGCATCTAACACACACACACACACACACACACCACGCAGAGACACCCAGACCACGCACGCACGCACGGGGACGCACCCTCCTCTCCCCCACCCCACACACGAGCAGCCGAAGGACAAGAGGGTATGGCTGGGGCCTGAGCGGGAACAAGCGAAGCCTTGGTTTGCGGCCCCTCGGCCAACTGCATCAGGATTTTTGTCTGGGCTCGGAGGCCAGAGGATCTCTGCCATTTGCTAGCAGGGCCAGGGATGGCAGGAGGGTGGGTACGGGGCTCAGCCAGGGCCAGTTCTGCTGGCACGATCCTGTAGCACGTGGCCGCGTAGCACGGGGCCGGGTCTGAAGGAGGCCAAGCAGGGGCACAAGACCCAGCAGCGGCACAGGGAAGAGGCCCAGGGCACCCAGGAGCAGACGAGACCCGGGAGTCGTGCGTGCTTGGCGTGGCCGCGGGCCCCGTGACGCCCGAGGACTCGAGTGCTCAGCCCCGTGTAGTGGCCGCGAAGGCCTGCCTGGGAGAAACGCCCCGGGAGGCCGGCAGGAACCCGGGATCGGAAGGGATGTGGAGGGGCCCCGGGTCGGAGGAGATGGCTTTGGCTGTGTTTGGTTTTGTTTCTTCTTCCCAAGATCCCGGGTGTGAAAGGGGCCAGAGGTGAAGTCCTGGGCTGGAAAGCCTCACGATTCAGCCCCGCAGCCCCAGGCCCTGAGTGTGGAGGAGGGCGGAGCGGGTCGGCGAAGGGCGCGGCTGCCGTTTTCCTGATGGGCTGGAGGGGCAGTGGCGCTTTCCGGACGAAGAGGACCGGAAGGGTCCCCGAGACCTCCGCTGGGAGCCACGCACCCACCCAAGGATACGGCACCAGGAGGCGACGGAGGAGGGCGGCTGCTTGCCCTGGCCCGAGCTGTGCGTCCCCCGCCTTGGCCACAGCAGTGGACATTCCCAGAAGAACAAGCGCCCGAGAGCACTGAGAAATTTTCCCCCGAGAAAACTTGACCCTCGTCCTGGCAGCAGGACACCTCGGGAAGAAAGCCACCCAGCGGCCACCTGGGCGAGACCGGCTGCCCGAGCAGGCGCGCGGGGCCTCTGGCCGCTGGCCCCGGGCTGCCAGCCCCCACCCGGACTCCCAGCCGTGCCAGGAGAGCAGCGTGGAGACGCACGCCGGGGCCCTCGGCAGGCTCTTGGGGCTCCCGGAGGCGGCGGCTAGCGTCTACGGCCATACCACCCTGAACGCGCCCGATCTCGTCTGATCTCGGAAGCTAAGCAGGGTCGGGCCTGGTTAGTACTTGGATGGGAGACCGCCTGGGAATACCGGGTGCTGTAGGCTTTTGCTCCTCCCTCCCTCGCTGCTCCTTTTGTCTTCGGGGACTTCGCCACCACCCCCCCCACCACCACCACCACCCCCAGCACCACCACCACCACCACCACCACAACGACCCACCGTGACCACGACCCCGACCCCGTCCGGGCCACCCGCCAGACCCACGCACACCGAATCCTCACAGCTACGTCCCCGAATCCTCTCCCCTCCCCACACTCTCCTGGGGCGCGCGCCCGCGACACGGGTCACCAGCGAGGTTGGTCCCAGGCCACGTTGGGGACCGCTCCCCAACTGCCCTCCAGGCGGGCGGGGAGGGACGTGCGGAAGCCATGAGAAAGTGGGTCCTGCACCCCAGCGGGCCCCACAGCGGGACGCGCCACACCTGGGCTCGCCACAAGGTGGTGCACTGGGTCCAGGGCAAGACGCCAGGGGACAGAGAAGCAGGGAGCCTCAGTCGGGTGCTGCTCCACGTCGCGCTCCGTCGCTCAACCCAAGACAGGGCAGCCAGCGCGCGACCTCTACGTGGGATCCCGCCTCCCACGGCAGAGCCTGCGGTCACAGGGACAGAGGGCGCAGGCCGCCAGAGCTCCGGATGCCAGCGGCAGCTCCCCGTCCCGCTCAAAGGGAGGGAGGGCCGCCGCTGGCGCCCAGTCGCCTGTGCCACCCTCCGGGTCTCAAAGCACTCCTCAGTCAGCTCAAGGACCAGGGCCACCTGGCCTTCGGGGTCACATGGGCTTGGGCACGACGGAAGGGACCGCTTGCCCCCGTGGAACAGACATTCTCCCCGTGGACAACCTCAGGTGCCGGGACCCTCTGCTCCGCCTTGGAAAACCCACCTTCTGCAATGTATGCCCAACGCAATCAGGCCGAGCAGATTGACCCCCTCGGCCCGGCCCCAGTGTGTGATGGGGCTCTGTGCGTGAGGGCTTGCTCTTCCCCACCTACACCAGGCACGGCATCTAACACACACACACACACACACACACACCACGCAGAGACACCCAGACCACGCACGCACGCACGGGGACGCACCCTCCTCTCCCCCACCCCACACACGAGCAGCCGAAGGACAAGAGGGTATGGCTGGGGCCTGAGCGGGAACAAGCGAAGCCTTGGTTTGCGGCCCCTCGGCCAACTGCATCAGGATTTTTGTCTGGGCTCGGAGGCCAGAGGATCTCTGCCATTTGCTAGCAGGGCCAGGGATGGCAGGAGGGTGGGTACGGGGCTCAGCCAGGGCCAGTTCTGCTGGCACGATCCTGTAGCACGTGGCCGCGTAGCACGGGGCCGGGTCTGAAGGAGGCCAAGCAGGGGCACAAGACCCAGCAGCGGCACAGGGAAGAGGCCCAGGGCACCCAGGAGCAGACGAGACCCGGGAGTCGTGCGTGCTTGGCGTGGCCGCGGGCCCCGTGACGCCCGAGGACTCGAGTGCTCAGCCCCGTGTAGTGGCCGCGAAGGCCTGCCTGGGAGAAACGCCCCGGGAGGCCGGCAGGAACCCGGGATCGGAAGGGATGTGGAGGGGCCCCGGGTCGGAGGAGATGGCTTTGGCTGTGTTTGGTTTTGTTTCTTCTTCCCAAGATCCCGGGTGTGAAAGGGGCCAGAGGTGAAGTCCTGGGCTGGAAAGCCTCACGATTCAGCCCCGCAGCCCCAGGCCCTGAGTGTGGAGGAGGGCGGAGCGGGTCGGCGAAGGGCGCGGCTGCCGTTTTCCTGATGGGCTGGAGGGGCAGTGGCGCTTTCCGGACGAAGAGGACCGGAAGGGTCCCCGAGACCTCCGCTGGGAGCCACGCACCCACCCAAGGATACGGCTCCAGGAGGCGACGGAGGAGGGCGGCTGCTTGCCCTGGCCCGAGCTGTGCGTCCCCCGCCTTGGCCACAGCAGTGGACATTCCCAGAAGAACAAGCGCCCGAGAGCACTGAGAAATTTTCCCCCGAGAAAACTTGACCCTCGTCCTGGCAGCAGGACACCTCGGGAAGAAAGCCACCCAGCGGCCACCTGGGCGAGACCGGCTGCCCGAGCAGGCGCGCGGGGCCTCTGGCCGCTGGCCCCGGGCTGCCAGCCCCCACCCGGACTCCCAGCCGTGCCAGGAGAGCAGCGTGGAGACGCACGCCGGGGCCCTCGGCAGGCTCTTGGGGCTCCCGGAGGCGGCGGCTAGCGTCTACGGCCATACCACCCTGAACGCGCCCGATCTCGTCTGATCTCGGAAGCTAAGCAGGGTCGGGCCTGGTTAGTACTTGGATGGGAGACCGCCTGGGAATACCGGGTGCTGTAGGCTTTTGCTCCTCCCTCCCTCGCTGCTCCTTTTGTCTTCGGGGACTTCGCCACCACCCCCCCCACCACCACCACCACCCCCAGCACCACCACCACCACCACCACCACAACGACCCACCGTGACCACGACCCCGACCCCGTCCGGGCCACCCGCCAGACCCACGCACACCGAATCCTCACAGCTACGTCCCCGAATCCTCTCCCCTCCCCACACTCTCCTGGGGCGCGCGCCCGCGACACGGGTCACCAGCGAGGTTGGTCCCAGGCCACGTTGGGGACCGCTCCCCAACTGCCCTCCAGGCGGGCGGGGAGGGACGTGCGGAAGCCATGAGAAAGTGGGTCCTGCACCCCAGCGGGCCCCACAGCGGGACGCGCCACACCTGGGCTCGCCACAAGGTGGTGCACTGGGTCCAGGGCAAGACGCCAGGGGACAGAGAAGCAGGGAGCCTCAGTCGGGTGCTGCTCCACGTCGCGCTCCGTCGCTCAACCCAAGACAGGGCAGCCAGCGCGCGACCTCTACGTGGGATCCCGCCTCCCACGGCAGAGCCTGCGGTCACAGGGACAGAGGGCGCAGGCCGCCAGAGCTCCGGATGCCAGCGGCAGCTCCCCGTCCCGCTCAAAGGGAGGGAGGGCCGCCGCTGGCGCCCAGTCGCCTGTGCCACCCTCCGGGTCTCAAAGCACTCCTCAGTCAGCTCAAGGACCGGGGCCACCTGGCCTTCGGGGTCACATGGGCTTGGGCACGACGGAAGGGACCGCTTGCCCCCGTGGAACAGACATTCTCCCCGTGGACAACCTCAGGTGCCGGGACCCTCTGCTCCGCCTTGGAAAACCCACCTTCTGCAATGTATGCCCAACGCAATCAGGCCGAGCAGATTGACCCCCTCGGCCCGGCCCCAGTGTGTGATGGGGCTCTGTGCGTGAGGGCTTGCTCTTCCCCACCTACACCAGGCACGGCATCTAACACACACACACACACACACACACACACACACACACACACACACCACGCAGAGACACCCAGACCACGCACGCACGCACGGGGACGCACCCTCCTCTCCCCCACCCCACACACGAGCAGCCGAAGGACAAGAGGGTATGGCTGGGGCCTGAGCGGGAACAAGCGAAGCCTTGGTTTGCGGCCCCTCGGCCAACTGCATCAGGATTTTTGTCTGGGCTCGGAGGCCAGAGGATCTCTGCCATTTGCTAGCAGGGCCAGGGATGGCAGGAGGGTGGGTACGGGGCTCAGCCAGGGCCAGTTCTGCTGGCACGATCCTGTAGCACGTGGCCGCGTAGCACGGGGCCGGGTCTGAAGGAGGCCAAGCAGGGGCACAAGACCCAGCAGCGGCACAGGGAAGAGGCCCAGGGCACCCAGGAGCAGACGAGACCCGGGAGTCGTGCGTGCTTGGCGTGGCCGCGGGCCCCGTGACGCCCGAGGACTCGAGTGCTCAGCCCCGTGTAGTGGCCGCGAAGGCCTGCCTGGGAGAAACGCCCCGGGAGGCCGGCAGGAACCCGGGATCGGAAGGGATGTGGAGGGGCCCCGGGTCGGAGGAGATGGCTTTGGCTGTGTTTGGTTTTGTTTCTTCTTCCCAAGATCCCGGGTGTGAAAGGGGCCAGAGGTGAAGTCCTGGGCTGGAAAGCCTCACGATTCAGCCCCGCAGCCCCAGGCCCTGAGTGTGGAGGAGGGCGGAGCGGGTCGGCGAAGGGCGCGGCTGCCGTTTTCCTGATGGGCTGGAGGGGCAGTGGCGCTTTCCGGACGAAGAGGACCGGAAGGGTCCCCGAGACCTCCGCTGGGAGCCACGCACCCACCCAAGGATACGGCTCCAGGAGGCGACGGAGGAGGGCGGCTGCTTGCCCTGGCCCGAGCTGTGCGTCCCCCGCCTTGGCCACAGCAGTGGACATTCCCAGAAGAACAAGCGCCCGAGAGCACTGAGAAATTTTCCCCCGAGAAAACTTGACCCTCGTCCTGGCAGCAGGACACCTCGGGAAGAAAGCCACCCAGCGGCCACCTGGGCGAGACCGGCTGCCCGAGCAGGCGCGCGGGGCCTCTGGCCGCTGGCCCCGGGCTGCCAGCCCCCACCCGGACTCCCAGCCGTGCCAGGAGAGCAGCGTGGAGACGCACGCCGGGGCCCTCGGCAGGCTCTTGGGGCTCCCGGAGGCGGCGGCTAGCGTCTACGGCCATACCACCCTGAACGCGCCCGATCTCGTCTGATGTCGGAAGCTAAGCAGGGTCGGACCTGGTTAGTACTTGGATGGGAGACCGCCTGGGAATACCGGGTGCTGTAGGCTTTTGCTCCTCCCTCCCTCGCTGCTCCTTTTGTCTTCGGGGACTTCGCCACCACCCCCCCACCACCACCACCACCCCCAGCACCACCACCACCACCACCACAACGACCCACCGTGACCACGACCCCGACCCCGTCCGGGCCACCCGCCAGACCCACGCACACCGAATCCTCACAGCTACGTCCCCGAATCCTCTCCCCTCCCCACACTCTCCTGGGGCGCGCGCCCGCGACACGGGTCACCAGCGAGGTTGGTCCCAGGCCACGTTGGGGACCGCTCCCCAACTGCCCTCCAGGCGGGCGGGGAGGGACGTGCGGAAGCCATGAGAAAGTGGGTCCTGCACCCCAGCGGGCCCCACAGCGGGACGCGCCACACCTGGGCTCGCCACAAGGTGGTGCACTGGGTCCAGGGCAAGACGCCAGGGGACAGAGAAGCAGGGAGCCTCAGTCGGGTGCTGCTCCACGTCGCCCTCCGTCGCTCAACCCAAGACAGGGCAGCCAGCGCGCGACCTCTACGTGGGATCCCGCCTCCCACGGCAGAGCCTGCGGTCACAGGGACAGAGGGCGCAGGCCGCCAGAGCTCCGGATGCCAGCGGCAGCTCCCCGTCCCGCTCAAAGGGAGGGAGGGCCGCCGCTGGCGCCCAGTCGCCTGTGCCACCCTCCGGGTCTCAAAGCACTCCTCAGTCAGCTCAAGGACCGGGGCCACCTGGCCTTCGGGGTCACATGGGCTTGGGCACGACGGAAGGGACCACTTGCCCCCGTGGAACAGACATTCTCCCCGTGGACAACCTCAGGTGCCGGGACCCTCTGCTCCGCCTTGGAAAACCCACCTTCTGCAATGTATGCCCAACGCAATCAGGCCGAGCAGATTGACCCCCTCGGCCCGGCCCCAGTGTGTGATGGGGCTCTGTGCGTGAGGGCTTGCTCTTCCCCACCTACACCAGGCACGGCATCTAACACACACACACACACACACACACACCACGCAGAGACACCCAGACCACGCACGCACGCACGGGGACGCACCCTCCTCTCCCCCACCCCACACACGAGCAGCCGAAGGACAAGAGGGTATGGCTGGGGCCTGAGCGGGAACAAGCGAAGCCTTGGTTTGCGGCCCCTCGGCCAACTGCATCAGGATTTTTGTCTGGGCTCGGAGGCCAGAGGATCTCTGCCATTTGCTAGCAGGGCCAGGGATGGCAGGAGGGTGGGTACGGGGCTCAGCCAGGGCCAGTTCTGCTGGCACGATCCTGTAGCACGTGGCCGCGTAGCACGGGGCCGGGTCTGAAGGAGGCCAAGCAGGGGCACAAGACCCAGCAGCGGCACAGGGAAGAGGCCCAGGGCACCCAGGAGCAGACGAGACCCGGGAGTCGTGCGTGCTTGGCGTGGCCGCGGGCCCCGTGACGCCCGAGGACTCGAGTGCTCAGCCCCGTGTAGTGGCCGCGAAGGCCTGCCTGGGAGAAACGCCCCGGGAGGCCGGCAGGAACCCGGGATCGGAAGGGATGTGGAGGGGCCCCGGGTCGGAGGAGATGGCTTTGGCTGTGTTTGGTTTTGTTTCTTCTTCCCAAGATCCCGGGTGTGAAAGGGGCCAGAGGTGAAGTCCTGGGCTGGAAAGCCTCACGATTCAGCCCCGCAGCCCCAGGCCCTGAGTGTGGAGGAGGGCGGAGCGGGTCGGCGAAGGGCGCGGCTGCCGTTTTCCTGATGGGCTGGAGGGGCAGTGGCGCTTTCCGGACGAAGAGGACCGGAAGGGTCCCCGAGACCTCCGCTGGGAGCCACGCACCCACCCAAGGATACGGCTCCAGGAGGCGACGGAGGAGGGCGGCTGCTTGCCCTGGCCCGAGCTGTGCGTCCCCCGCCTTGGCCACAGCAGTGGACATTCCCAGAAGAACAAGCGCCCGAGAGCACTGAGAAATTTTCCCCCGAGAAAACTTGACCCTCGTCCTGGCAGCAGGACACCTCGGGAAGAAAGCCACCCAGCGGCCACCTGGGTGAGACCGGCTGCCCGAGCAGGCGCGCGGGGCCTCTGGCCGCTGGCCCCGGGCTGCCAGCCCCCACCCGGACTCCCAGCCGTGCCAGGAGAGCAGCGTGGAGACGCACGCCGGGGCCCTCGGCAGGCTCTTGGGGCTCCCGGAGGCGGCGGCTAGCGTCTACGGCCATACCACCCTGAACGCGCCCGATCTCGTCTGATCTTGGAAGCTAAGCAGGGTCGGGCCTGGTTAGTACTTGGATGGGAGACCGCCTGGGAATACCGGGTGCTGTAGGCTTTTGCTCCTCCCTCCCTCGCTGCTCCTTTTGTCTTCGGGGACTTCGCCACCACCCCCCCCACCACCACCACCACCCCCAGCACCACCACCACCACCACCACAACGACCCACCGTGACCACGACCCCGACCCCGTCCGGGCCACCCGCCAGACCCACGCACACCGAATCCTCACAGCTACGTCCCCGAATCCTCTCCCCTCCCCACACTCTCCTGGGGCGCGCGCCCGCGACACGGGTCACCAGCGAGGTTGGTCCCAGGCCACGTTGGGGACCGCTCCCCAACTGCCCTCCAGGCGGGCGGGGAGGGACGTGCGGAAGCCATGAGAAAGTGGGTCCTGCACCCCAGCGGGCCCCACAGCGGGACGCGCCACACCTGGGCTCGCCACAAGGTGGTGCACTGGGTCCAGGGCAAGACGCCAGGGGACAGAGAAGCAGGGAGCCTCAGTCGGGTGCTGCTCCACGTCGAGCTCCGTCGCTCAACCCAAGACAGGGCAGCCAGCGCGCGACCTCTACGTGGGATCCCGCCTCCCACGGCAGAGCCTGCGGTCACAGGGACAGAGGGCGCAGGCCGCCAGAGCTCCGGATGCCAGCGGCAGCTCCCCATCCCGCTCAAAGGGAGGGAGGGCCGCCGCTGGCGCCCAGTCGCCTGTGCCACCCTCCGGGTCTCAAAGCACTCCTCAGTCAGCTCAAGGACCGGGGCCACCTGGCCTTCGGGGTCACATGGGCTTGGGCACGACGGAAGGGACCGCTTGCCCCCGTGGAACAGACATTCTCCCCGTGGACAACCTCAGGTGCCGGGACCCTCTGCTCCGCCTTGGAAAACCCACCTTCTGCAATGTATGCCCAACGCAATCAGGCCGAGCAGATTGACCCCCTCGGCCCGGCCCCAGTGTGTGATGGGGCTCTGTGCGTGAGGGCTTGCTCTTCCCCACCTACACCAGGCACGGCATCTAACACACACACACACACACACACACACACACACACACACCACACAGAGACACCCAGACCACGCACGCACGCACGGGGACGCACCCTCCGCTCCCCCACCCCACACACGAGCAGCCGAAGGACAAGAGGGTATGGCTGGGGCCTGAGCGGGAACAAGCGAAGCCTTGGTTTGCGGCCCCTCGGCCATCTGCATCAGGATTTTTGTCTGGGCTCGGAGGCCAGAGGATCTCTGCCATTTGCTAGCAGGGCCAGGGATGGCAGGAGGGTGGGTACGGGGCTCAGCGAGGGCCAGTTCTGCTGGCACGATCCTGTAGCACGTGGCCGCGTAGCACGGGGCCGGGTCTGATGGAGGCCAAGCAGGGGCACAAGACCCAGCAGCGGCACAGGGAAGAGGCCCAGGGCACCCAGGAGCAGACGAGACCCGGGAGTCGTGCGTGCTTGGCGTGGCCGCGGGCCCCGTGACGCCCGAGGACTCGAGTGCTCAGCCCCGTGTAGTGGCCGCGAAGGCCTGCCTGGGAGAAACGCCCCGGGAGGCCGGCAGGAACCCGGGATCGGAAGGGATGTGGAGGGGCCCCGGGTCGGAGGAGATGTCTTTGGCTGTGTTCGGTTTTGTTTCTTCTTCCCAAGATCCCAGGTGTGAAAGGGGCCAGAGGTGAAGTCCTGGGCTGGAAAGCCTCACGATTCAGCCCCGCAGCCCCAGGCCCTGAGTGTGGAGGAAGGCGGAGCGGGTCGGCGAAGGGCGCGGCTGCCGTTTTCCTGATTTGCTGGAGGGGCAGTGTCGCTTTCCGGACGGAGAGGACCGGAAGGGTCCCCGAGACCTCCGCTGGGAGCCACGCACCCACCCAAGGATACGGCTCCAGGAGGCGACGGAGGAGGGCGGCTGCTTGCCCTGGCCCGAGCTGTGCGTCCCCCGCCTTGGCCACAGCAGTGAACATTCCCAGAAGAACAAGCGCCCGAGAGCACTGAGAAATTTTCCCCCGAGAAAACTTGACCCTCGTCCTGGCAGCAGGACACCTCTGGAAGAAAGCCACCCAGCGGCCACCTGGGCGAGACCGGCTGCCCGAGCAGGCGTGCGGGGCCTCTGGCCGCTGGCCCCGGGCTGCCAGCCCCCACCCGGACTCCCAGCCGTGCCAGGAGAGCAGCGTGGAGACGCACGCCGGGGCCCTCGGCAGGCTCTTGGGGCTCCCGGAGGCGGCGGCTAGCGTCTACGGCCATACCACCCTGAACGCGCCCGATCTCGTCTGATCTCGGAAGCTAAGCAGGGTCGGGCCTGGTTAGTACTTGGATGGGAGACCGCCTGGGAATACCGGGTGCTGTAGGCTTTTGCTCCTCCCTCCCTCGCTGCTCCTTTTGTCTTCGGGGACTTCGCCACCACCCCCCCCACCACCACCACCACCCCCAGCACCACCACCACCACCACCACCACAACGACCCACCGTGACCACGACCCCGACCCCGTTCGGGCCACCCGCCACACCCACGCACACCGAATCCTCACAGCTACGTCCCCGAATCCTCTCCCCTCCCCACACTCTCCTGGGGCGCGCGCCCGCGACACGGGTCACCAGCGAGTTTGGTCCCAGGCCACGTTGGGGACCGCTCCCCAACTGCCCTCCAGGCGGGCGGGGAGGGACGTGCGGAAGCCATGAGAAAGTGGGTCCTGCACCCCAGCGGGCCCCACAGCGGGACGCGCCACACCTGGGCTCGCCACAAGGTGGTGCACTGGGTCCAGGGCAAGACGCCAGGGGACAGAGAAGCAGGGAGCCTCAGTCGGGTGCTGCTCCACGTCGCGCTCCGTCGCTCAACCCAAGACAGGGCAGCCAGCGCGCGACCTCTACGTGGGATCCCGCCTCCCACGGCAGAGCCTGCGGTCACAGGGACAGAGGGCGCAGGCCGCCAGAGCTCCGGATGCCAGCGGCAGCTCCCCGTCCCGCTCAAAGGGAGGGAGGGCCGCCGCTGGCGCCCAGTCGCCTGTGCCACCCTCCGGGTCTCAAAGCACTCCTCAGTCAGCTCAAGGACCGGGGCCACCTGGCCTTCGGGGTCACATGGGCTTGGGCACGACGGAAGGGACCGCTTGCCCCCGTGGAACAGACATTCTCCCCGTGGACAACCTCAGGTGCCGGGACCCTCTGCTCCGCCTTGGAAAACCCACCTTCTGCAATGTATGCCCAACGCAATCAGGCCGAGCAGATTGACCCCCTCGGCCCGGCCCCAGTGTGTGATGGGGCTCTGTGCGTGAGGGCTTGCTCTTCCCCACCTACACCAGGCACGGCATCTAACACACACACACACACACACACACACCACGCAGAGACACCCAGACCACGCACGCACGCACGGGGACGCACCCTCCTCTCCCCCACCCCACACACGAGCAGCCGAAGGACAAGAGGGTATGGCTGGGGCCTGAGCGGGAACAAGCGAAGCCTTGGTTTGCGGCCCCTCGGCCAATTGCATCAGGATTTTTGTCTGGGCTCGGAGGCCAGAGGATCTCTGCCATTTGCTAGCAGGGCCAGGGATGGCAGGAGGGTGGGTACGGGACTCAGCCAGGGCCAGTTCTGCTGGCACGATCCTGTAGCACGTGGCCGCGTAGCACGGGGCCGGGTCTGAAGGAGGCCAAGCAGGGGCACAAGACCCAACAGCGGCACAGGGAAGAGGCCCAGGGCACCCAGGAGCAGACGAGACCCGGGAGTCGTGCGTGCTTGGTGTGGCCGCGGGCCCCGTGACGCCCGAGGACTCGAGTGCTCAGCCCCGTGTAGTGGCCGCGAAGGCCTGCCTGGGAGAAACGCCCCGGGAGGCCGGCAGGAACCCGGGATCGGAAGGGATGTGGAGGGGCCCCGGGTCGGAGGAGATGGCTTTGGCTGTGTTCGGTTTTGTTTCTTCTTCCCAAGATCCCAGGTGTGAAAGGGGCCAGAGGTGAAGTCCTGGGCTGGAAAGCCTCACGATTCAGCCCCGCAGCCCCAGGCCCTGAGTGTGGAGGAAGGCGGAGCGGGTCGGCGAAGGGCGCGGCTGCCGTTTTCCTGATTTGCTGGAGGGGCAGTGTCGCTTTCCGGACGGAGAGGACCGGAAGGGTCCCCGAGACCTCCGCTGGGAGCCACGCACCCACCCAAGGATACGGCTCCAGGAGGCGACGGAGGAGGGCGGCTGCTTGCCCTGGCCCGAGCTGTGCGTCCCCCGCCTTGGCCACAGCAGTGAACATTCCCAGAAGAACAAGCGCCCGAGAGCACTGAGAAATTTTCCCCCGAGAAAACTTGACCCTCGTCCTGGCAGCAGGACACCTCTGGAAGAAAGCCACCCAGCGGCCACCTGGGCGAGACCGGCTGCCCGAGCAGGCGTGCGGGGCCTCTGGCCGCTGGCCCCGGGCTGCCAGCCCCCACCCGGACTCCCAGCCGTGCCAGGAGAGCAGCGTGGAGACGCACGCCGGGGCCCTCGGCAGGCTCTTGGGGCTCCCGGAGGCGGCGGCTAGCGTCTACGGCCATACCACCCTGAACGCGCCCGATCTCGTCTGATCTCGGAAGCTAAGCAGGGTCGGGCCTGGTTAGTACTTGGATGGGAGACCGCCTGGGAATACCGGGTGCTGTAGGCTTTTGCTCCTCCCTCCCTCGCTGCTCCTTTTGTCTTCGGGGACTTCGCCACCACCCCCCCCACCACCACCACCACCCCCAGCACCACCACCACCACCACCACCACAACGACCCACCGTGACCACGACCCCGACCCCGTTCGGGCCACCCGCCACACCCACGCACACCGAATCCTCACAGCTACGTCCCCGAATCCTCTCCCCTCCCCACACTCTCCTGGGGCGCGCGCCCGCGACACGGGTCACCAGCGAGTTTGGTCCCAGGCCACGTTGGGGACCGCTCCCCAACTGCCCTCCAGGCGGGCGGGGAGGGACGTGCGGAAGCCATGAGAAAGTGGGTCCTGCACCCCAGCGGGCCCCACAGCGGGACGCGCCACACCTGGGCTCGCCACAAGGTGGTGCACTGGGTCCAGGGCAAGACGCCAGGGGACAGAGAAGCAGGGAGCCTCAGTCGGGTGCTGCTCCACGTCGCGCTCCGTCGCTCAACCCAAGACAGGGCAGCCAGCGCGCGACCTCTACGTGGGATCCCGCCTCCCACGGCAGAGCCTGCGGTCACAGGGACAGAGGGCGCAGGCCGCCAGAGCTCCGGATGCCAGCGGCAGCTCCCCGTCCCGCTCAAAGGGAGGGAGGGCCGCCGCTGGCGCCCAGTCGCCTGTGCCACCCTCCGGGTCTCAAAGCACTCCTCAGTCAGCTCAAGGACCGGGGCCACCTGGCCTTCGGGGTCACATGGGCTTGGGCACGACGGAAGGGACCGCTTGCCCCCGTGGAACAGACATTCTCCCCGTGGACAACCTCAGGTGCCGGGACCCTCTGCTCCGCCTTGGAAAACCCACCTTCTGCAATGTATGCCCAACGCAATCAGGCCGAGCAGATTGACCCCCTCGGCCCGGCCCCAGTGTGTGATGGGGCTCTGTGCGTGAGGGCTTGCTCTTCCCCACCTACACCAGGCACGGCATCTAACACACACACACACACACACACACAGCACGCAGAGACACCCAGACCACGCACGCACGCACGGGGACGCACCCTCCTCTCCCCCACCCCACACACGAGCAGCCGAAGGACAAGAGGGTATGGCTGGGGCCTGAGCGGGAACAAGCGAAGCCTTGGTTTGCGGCCCCTCGGCCAATTGCATCAGGATTTTTGTCTGGGCTCGGAGGCCAGAGGATCTCTGCCATTTGCTAGCAGGGCCAGGGATGGCAGGAGGGTGGGTACGGGACTCAGCCAGGGCCAGTTCTGCTGGCACGATCCTGTAGCACGTGGCCGCGTAGCACGGGGCCGGGTCTGAAGGAGGCCAAGCAGGGGCACAAGACCCAGCAGCGGCACAGGGAAGAGGCCCAGGGCACCCAGGAGCAGACGAGACCCGGGAGTCGTGCGTGCTTGGTGTGGCCGCGGGCCCCGTGACGCCCGAGGACTCGAGTGCTCAGCCCCGTGTAGTGGCCGCGAAGGCCTGCCTGGGAGAAACGCCCCGGGAGGCCGGCAGGAACCCGGGATCGGAAGGGATGTGGAGGGGCCCCGGGTCGGAGGAGATGGCTTTGGCTGTGTTTGGTTTTGTTTCTTCTTCCCAAGATCCCGGGTGTGAAAGGGGCCAGAGGTGAAGTCCTGGGCTGGAAAGCCTCACGATTCAGCCCCGCAGCCCCAGGCCCTGAGTGTGGAGGAGGGCGGAGCGGGTCGGCGAAGGGCGCGGCTGCCGTTTTCCTGATGGGCTGGAGGGGCAGTGGCGCTTTCCGGACGAAGAGGACCGGAAGGGTCCCCGAGACCTCCGCTGGGAGCCACGCACCCACCCAAGGATACGGCTCCAGGAGGCGACGGAGGAGGGCGGCTGCTTGCCCTGGCCCGAGCTGTGCGTCCCCCGCCTTGGCCACAGCAGTGGACATTCCCAGAAGAACAAGCGCCCGAGAGCACTGAGAAATTTTCCCCCGAGAAAACTTGACCCTCGTCCTGGCAGCAGGACACCTCGGGAAGAAAGCCACCCAGCGGCCACCTGGGCGAGACCGGCTGCCCGAGCAGGCGCGCGGGGCCTCTGGCCGCTGGCCCCGGGCTGCCAGCTCCCACCCGGACTCCCAGCCGTGCCAGGAGAGCAGCGTGGAGACGCACGCCGGGGCCCTCGGCAGGCTCTTGGGGCTCCCGGAGGCGGCGGCTAGCGTCTACGGCCATACCACCCTGAACGCGCCCGATCTCGTCTGATCTCGGAAGCTAAGCAGGGTCGGGCCTGGTTAGTACTTGGATGGGAGACCGCCTGGGAATACCGGGTGCTGTAGGCTTTTGCTCCTCCCTCCCTCGCTGCTCCTTTTGTCTTCGGGGACTTCGCCACCACCCCCCCCACCACCACCACCACCCCCAGCACCACCACCACCACCACCACCACAACGACCCACCGTGACCACGACCCCGACCCCGTCCGGGCCACCCGCCAGACCCACGCACACCGAATCCTCACAGCTACGTCCCCGAATCCTCTCCCCTCCCCACACTCTCCTGGGGCGCGCGCCCGCGACACGGGTCACCAGCGAGGTTGGTCCCAGGCCACGTTGGGGACCGCTCCCCAACTGCCCTCCAGGCGGGCGGGGAGGGACGTGCGGAAGCCATGAGAAAGTGGGTCCTGCACCCCAGCGGGCCCCACAGCGGGACGCGCCACACCTGGGCTCGCCACAAGGTGGTGCACTGGGTCCAGGGCAAGACGCCAGGGGACAGAGAAGCAGGGAGCCTCAGTCGGGTGCTGCTCCACGTCGCGCTCCGTCGCTCAACCCAAGACAGGGCAGCCAGCGCGCGACCTCTACGTGGGATCCCGCCTCCCACGGCAGAGCCTGCGGTCACAGGGACAGAGGGCGCAGGCCGCCAGAGCTCCGGATGCCAGCGGCAGCTCCCCGTCCCGCTCAAAGGGAGGGAGGGCCGCCGCTGGCGCCCAGTCGCCTGTGCCACCCTCCGGGTCTCAAAGCACTCCTCAGTCAGCTCAAGGACCGGGGCCACCTGGCCTTCGGGGTCACATGGGCTTGGGCACGACGGAAGGGACCGCTTGCCCCCGTGGAACAGACATTCTCCCCGTGGACAACCTCAGGTGCCGGGACCCTCTGCTCCGCCTTGGAAAACCCACCTTCTGCAATGTATGCCCAACGCAATCAGGCCGAGCAGATTGACCCCCTCGGCCCGGCCCCAGTGTGTGATGGGGCTCTGTGCGTGAGGGCTTGCTCTTCCCCACCTACACCAGGCACGGCATCTAACACACACACACACACACACACACACCACGCAGAGACACCCAGACCACGCACGCACGCACGGGGACGCACCCTCCTCTCCCCCACCCCACACACGAGCAGCCGAAGGACAAGAGGGTATGGCTGGGGCCTGAGCGGGAACAAGCGAAGCCTTGGTTTGCGGCCCCTCGGCCAACTGCATCAGGATTTTTGTCTGGGCTCGGAGGCCAGAGGATCTCTGCCATTTGCTAGCAGGGCCAGGGATGGCAGGAGGGTGGGTACGGGGCTCAGCCAGGGCCAGTTCTGCTGGCACGATCCTGTAGCACGTGGCCGCGTAGCATGGGGCCGGGTCTGAAGGAGGCCAAGCAGGGGCACAAGACCCAGCAGCGGCACAGGGAAGAGGCCCAGGGCACCCAGGAGCAGACGAGAACCGGGAGTCGTGCGTGCTTGGCGTGGCCGCGGGCCCCGTGACGCCCGAGGACTCGAGTGCTCAGCCCCGTGTAGTGGCCGCGAAGGCCTGCCTGGGAGAAACGCCACGGGAGGCCGGCAGGAACCCGGGATCGGAAGGGATGTGGAGGGGCCCCGGGTCGGAGGAGATGGCTTTGGCTGTGTTTGGTTTTGTTTCTTCTTCCCAAGATCCCGGGTGTGAAAGGGGCCAGAGGTGAAGTCCTGGGCTGGAAAGCCTCACGATTCAGCCCCGCAGCCCCAGGCCCTGAGTGTGGAGGAGGGCGGAGCGGGTCGGCGAAGGGCGCGGCTGCCGTTTTCCTGATGGGCTGGAGGGGCAGTGGCGCTTTCCGGACGAAGAGGACCGGAAGGGTCCCCGAGACCTCCGCTGGGAGCCACGCACCCACCCAAGGATACGGCTCCAGGAGGCGACGGAGGAGGGCGGCTGCTTGCCCTGGCCCGAGCTGTGCGTCCCCCGCCTTGGCCACAGCAGTGGACATTCCCAGAAGAACAAGCGCCCGAGAGCACTGAGAAATTTTCCCCCGAGAAAACTTGACCCTCGTCCTGGCAGCAGGACACCTCGGGAAGAAAGCCACCCAGCGGCCACCTGGGCGAGACCGGCTGCCCGAGCAGGCGCGCGGGGCCTCTGGCCGCTGGCCCCGGGCTGCCAGCCCCCACCCGGACTCCCAGCCGTGCCAGGAGAGCAGCGTGGAGACGCACGCCGGGGCCCTCGGCAGGCTCTTGGGGCTCCCGGAGGCGGCGGCTAGCATCTACGGCCATACCACCCTGAACGCGCCCGATCTCGTCTGATCTCGGAAGCTAAGCAGGGTCGGGCCTGGTTAGTACTTGGATGGGAGACCGCCTGGGAATACCAGGTGCTGTAGGCTTTTGCTCCTCCCTCCCTCGCTGCTCCTTTTGTCTTCGGGGACTTCGCCACCACCCCCCCCCCACCACCACCACCCCCAGCACCACCACCACCACCACCACAACGACCCACCGTGACCACGACCCCGACCCCGTCCGGGCCACCCGCCAGACCCACGCACACCGAATCCTCACAGCTACGTCCCCGAATCCTCTCCCCTCCCCACACTCTCCTGGGGCGCGCGCCCGCGACACGGGTCACCAGCGAGGTTGGTCCCAGGCCACGTTGGGGACCGCTCCCCAACTGCCCTCCAGGCGGGCGGGGAGGGACGTGCGGAAGCCATGAGAAAGTGGGTCCTGCACCCCAGCGGGCCCCACAGCGGGACGCGCCACACCTGGGCTCGCCACAAGGTGGTGCACTGGGTCCAGGGCAAGACGCCAGGGGACAGAGAAGCAGGGAGCCTCAGTCGGGTGCTGCTCCACGTCGCGCTCCGTCGCTCAACCCAAGACAGGGCAGCCAGCGCGCGACCTCTACGTGGGATCCCGCCTCCCACGGCAGAGCCTGCGGTCACAGGGACAGAGGGCGCAGGCTGCCAGAGCTCCGGATGCCAGCGGCAGCTCCCCGTCCCGCTCAAACGGAGGGAGGGCCGCCGCTGGCGCCCAGTCGCCTGTGCCACCCTCCGGGTCTCAAAGCACTCCTCAGTCAGCTCAAGGACCGGGGCCACCTGGCCTTCGGGGTCACATGGGCTTGGGCACGACGGAAGGGACCGCTTGCCCCCGTGGAACAGACATTCTCCCCGTGGACAACCTCAGGTGCTGGGACCCTCTGCTCCGCCTTGGAAAACCCACCTTCTGCAATGTATGCCCAACGCAACCAGGCCGAGCAGATTGACCCCCTCGGCCCGGCCCCAGTGTGTGATGGGGCTCTGTGCGTGAGGGCTTGCTCTTCCCCACCTACACCAGGCACGGCATCTAACACACACACACACACACACACACACACCACGCAGAGACACCCAGACCACGCACGCACGCACGGGGACGCACCCTCCTCTCCCCCACCCCACACACGAGCAGCCGAAGGACAAGAGGGTATGGCTGGGGCCTGAGCGGGAACAAGCGAAGCCTTGGTTTGCGGCCCCTCGGCCAACTGCATCAGGATTTTTGTCTGGGCTCGGAGGCCAGAGGATCTCTGCCATTTGCTAGCAGGGCCAGGGATGGCAGGAGGGTGGGTACGGGGCTCAGCCAGGGCCAGTTCTGCTGGCACGATCCTGTAGCACGTGGCCGCGTAGCACGGGGCCGGGTCTGAAGGAGGCCAAGCAGGGGCACAAGACCCAGCAGCGGCACAGGGAAGAGGCCCAGGGCACCCAGGAGCAGACGAGACCCGGGAGTCGTGCGTGCTTGGCGTGGCCGCGGGCCCCGTGACGCCCGAGGACTCGAGTGCTCAGCCCCGTGTAGTGGCCGCGAAGGCCTGCCTGGGAGAAACGCCCCGGGAGGCCGGCAGGAACCCGGGATCGGAAGGGATGTGGAGGGGCCCCGGGTCGGAGGAGATGGCTTTGGCTGTGTTTGGTTTTGTTTCTTCTTCCCAAGATCCCGGGTGTGAAAGGGGCCAGAGGTGAAGTCCTGGGCTGGAAAGCCTCACGATTCAGCCCCGCAGCCCCAGGCCCTGAGTGTGGAGGAGGGCGGAGCGGGTCGGCGAAGGGCGCGGCTGCCGTTTTCCTGATGGGCTGGAGGGGCAGTGGCGCTTTCCGGACGAAGAGGACCGGAAGGGTCCCCGAGACCTCCGCTGGGAGCCACGCACCCACCCAAGGATACGGCTCCAGGAGGCGACGGAGGAGGGCGGCTGCTTGCCCTGGCCCGAGCTGTGCGTCCCCCGCCTTGGCCACAGCAGTGGACATTCCCAGAAGAACAAGCGCCCGAGAGCACTGAGAAATTTTCCCCCGAGAAAACTTGACCCTCGTCCTGGCAGCAGGACACCTCGGGAAGAAAGCCACCCAGCGGCCACCTGGGCGAGACCGGCTGCCCGAGCAGGCGCGCGGGGCCTCTGGCCGCTGGCCCCGGGCTGCCAGCCCCCACCCGGACTCCCAGCCGTGCCAGGAGAGCAGCGTGGAGACGCACGCCGGGGCCCTCGGCAGGCTCTTGGGGCTCCCGGAGGCGGCGGCTAGCGTCTACGGCCATACCACCCTGAACGCGCCCGATCTCGTCTGATCTCGGAAGCTAAGCAGGGTCGGGCCTGGTTAGTACTTGGATGGGAGACCGCCTGGGAATACCGGGTGCTGTAGGCTTTTGCTCCTCCCTCCCTCGCTGCTCCTTTTGTCTTCGGGGACTTCGCCACCACCCCCCCCACCACCACCACCACCCCCAGCACCACCACCACCACCACCACCACAACGACCCACCGTGACCACGACCCCGACCCCGTCCGGGCCACCCGCCAGACCCACGCACACCGAATCCTCACAGCTACGTCCCCGAATCCTCTCCCCTCCCCACACTCTCCTGGGGCGCGCGCCCGCGACACGGGTCACCAGCGAGGTTGGTCCCAGGCCACGTTGGGGACCGCTCCCCAACTGCCCTCCAGGCGGGCGGGGAGGGACGTGCGGAAGCCATGAGAAAGTGGGTCCTGCACCCCAGCGGGCCCCACAGCGGGACGCGCCACACCTGGGCTCGCCACAAGGTGGTGCACTGGGTCCAGGGCAAGACGCCAGGGGACAGAAAAGCAGGGAGCCTCAGTCGGGTGCTGCTCCACGTCGTGCTCCGTCGCTCAACCCAAGACAGGGCAGCCAGTGCGCGACCTCTACGTGGGATCCCGCCTATCACGGCAGAGCCTGCGGTCACAGGGACAGAGGGCGCAGGCCGCCAGAGCTCCGGATGCCAGCGGCAGCTCCCCGTCCCGCTCAAAGGGAGGGAGGGCCGCCGCTGGCGCCCAGTCGCCTGTGCCACCCTCCGGGTCTCAAAGCACTCCTCAGTCAGCTCAAGGACCGGGGCCACCTGGCCTTCGGGGTCACATGGGCTTGGGAACGACGGAAGGGACCGCTTGCCCCCGTGGAACAGACATTCTCCCCGTGGACAACCTCAGGTGCCGGGACCCTCTGCTCCGCCTTGGAAAACCCACCTTCTGCAATGTATGCCCAACGCAATCAGGCCGAGCAGATTGACCCCCTCGGCCCGGCCCCAGTGTGTGATGGGGCTCTGTGCGTGAGGGCTTGCTCTTCCCCACCTACACCAGGCACGGCATCTAACACACACACACACACACACACACACACACACACACACACACACCACGCAGAGACACCCAGACCACGCACGCACGCACGGGGACGCACCCTCCTCTCCCCCACCCCACACACGAGCAGCCGAAGGACAAGAGGGTATGGCTGGGGCCTGAGCGGGAACAAGCGAAGCCTTGGTTTGCGGCCCCTCGGCCAACTGCATCAGGATTTTTGTCTGGGCTCGGAGGCCAGAGGATCTCTGCCATTTGCTAGCAGGGCCAGGGATGGCAGGAGGGTGGGTACGGAGCTCAGCCAGGGCCAGTTCTGCTGGCACGATCCTGTAGCACGTGGCCGCGTAGCACGGGGCCGGGTCTGAAGGAGGCCAAGCAGGGGCACAAGACCCAGCAGCGGCACAGGGAAGAGGCCCAGGGCACCCAGGAGCAGACGAGACCCGGGAGTCGTGTGTGCTTGGCGTGGCCGCGGGCCCCGTGACGCCCGAGGACTCGAGTGCTCAGCCCCGTGTAGTGGCCGCGAAGGCCTGCCTGGGAGAAACGCCCCGGGAGGCCGGCAGGAACCCGGGATCGGAAGGGATGTGGAGGGGCCCCGGGTCGGAGGAGATGGCTTTGGCTGTGTTTGGTTTTGTTTCTTCTTCCCAAGATCCCGGGTGTGAAAGGGGCCAGAGGTGAAGTCCTGGGCTGGAAAGCCTCACGATTCAGCCCCGCAGCCCCAGGCCCTGAGTGTGGAGGAGGGCGGAGCGGGTCGGCGAAGGGCGCGGCTGCCGTTTTCCTGATGGGCTGGAGGGGCAGTGGCGCTTTCCGGACGAAGAGGACCGGAAGGGTCCCCGAGACCTCCGCTGGGAGCCACGCACCCACCCAAGGATACGGCTCCAGGAGGCGACGGAGGAGGGCGGCTGCTTGCCCTGGCCCGAGCTGTGCGTCCCCCGCCTTGGCCACAGCAGTGGACATTCCCAGAAGAACAAGCGCCCGAGAGCACTGAGAAATTTTCCCCCGAGAAAACTTGACCCTCGTCCTGGCAGCAGGACACCTCGGGAAGAAAGCCACCCAGCGGCCACCTGGGCGAGACCGGCTGCCCGAGCAGGCGCGCGGGGCCTCTGGCCGCTGGCCCCGGGCTGCCAGCCCCCACCCGGACTCCCAGCCGTGCCAGGAGAGCAGCGTGGAGACGCACGCCGGGGCCCTCGGCAGGCTCTTGGGGCTCCCGGAGGCGGCGGCTATTGTCTACGGCCATACCACCCTGAACGCGCCCGATCTCGTCTGATGTCGGAAGCTAAGCAGGGTCGGACCTGGTTAGTACTTGGATGGGAGACCGCCTGGGAATACCGGGTGCTGTAGGCTTTTGCTCCTCCCTCCCTCGCTGCTCCTTTTGTCTTCGGGGACTTCGCCACCACCCCCCCCCCACCACCACCACCCCCAGCACCACCACCACCACCACCACAACGACCCACCGTGACCACGACCCCGACCCCGTCCGGGTCACCCGCCAGACCCACGCACACCGAATCCTCACAGCTACGTCCCCGAATCCTCTCCCCTCCCCACACTCTCCTGGGGCGCGCGCCCGCGACACGGGTCACCAGCGAGGTTGGTCCCAGGCCACGTTGGGGACCGCTCCCCAACTGCCCTCCAGGCGGGCGGGGAGGGACGTGCGGAAGCCATGAGAAAGTGGGTCCTGCACCCCAGCGGGCCCCACAGCGGGACGCGCCACACCTGGGCTCGCCACAAGGTGGTGCACTGGGTCCAGGGCAAGACGCCAGGGGACAGAGAAGCAGGGAGCCTCAGTCGGGTGCTGCTCCACGTCGCCCTCCGTCGCTCAACCCAAGACAGGGCAGCCAGCGCGCGACCTCTACGTGGGATCCCGCCTCCCACGGCAGAGCCTGCGGTCACAGGGACAGAGGGCGCAGGCCGCCAGAGCTCCGGATGCCAGCGGCAGCTCCCCGTCCCGCTCAAAGGGAGGGAGGGCCGCCGCTGGCGCCCAGTCGCCTGTGCCACCCTCCGGGTCTCAAAGCACTCCTCAGTCAGCTCAAGGACCGGGGCCACCTGGCCTTCGGGGTCACATGGGCTTGGGCACGACGGAAGGGACCGCTTGCCCCCGTGGAACAGACATTCTCCCCGTGGACAACCTCAGGTGCCGGGACCCTCTGCTCCGCCTTGGAAAACCCACCTTCTGCAATGTATGCCCAACGCAATCAGGCCGAGCAGATTGACCCCCTCGGCCCGGCCCCAGTGTGTGATGGGGCTCTGTGCGTGAGGGCTTGCTCTTCCCCACCTACACCAGGCACGGCATCTAACACACACACACACACACACACACACCACGCAGAGACACCCAGACCACGCACGCACGCACGGGGACGCACCCTCCTCTCCCCCACCCCACACACGAGCAGCCGAAGGACAAGAGGGTATGGCTGGGGCCTGAGCGGGAACAAGCGAAGCCTTGGTTTGCGGCCCCTCGGCCAACTGCATCAGGATTTTTGTCTGGGCTCGGAGGCCAGAGGATCTCTGCCATTTGCTAGCAGGGCCAGGGATGGCAGGAGGGTGGGTACGGGGCTCAGCCAGGGCCAGTTCTGCTGGCACGATCCTGTAGCACGTGGCCGCGTAGCACGGGGCCGGGTCTGAAGGAGGCCAAGCAGGGGCACAAGACCCAGCAGCGGCACAGGGAAGAGGCCCAGGGCACCCAGGAGCAGACGAGACCCGGGAGTCGTGCGTGCTTGGCGTGGCCGCGGGCCCCGTGACGCCCGAGGACTCGAGTGCTCAGCCCCGTGTAGTGGCCGCGAAGGCCTGCCTGGGAGAAACGCCCCGGGAGGCCGGCAGGAACCCGGGATCGGAAGGGATGTGGAGGGGCCCCGGGTCGGAGGAGATGGCTTTGGCTGTGTTTGGTTTTGTTTCTTCTTCCCAAGATCCCGGGTGTGAAAGGGGCCAGAGGTGAAGTCCTGGGCTGGAAAGCCTCACGATTCAGCCCCGCAGCCCCAGGCCCTGAGTGTGGAGGAGGGCGGAGCGGGTCGGCGAAGGGCGCGGCTGCCGTTTTCCTGATGGGCTGGAGGGGCAGTGGCGCTTTCCGGACGAAGAGGACCGGAAGGGTCCCCGAGACCTCCGCTGGGAGCCACGCACCCACCCAAGGATACGGCTCCAGGAGGCGACGGAGGAGGGCGGCTGCTTGCCCTGGCCCGAGCTGTGCGTCCCCCGCCTTGGCCACAGCAGTGGACATTCCCAGAAGAACAAGCGCCCGAGAGCACTGAGAAATTTTCCCCCGAGAAAACTTGACCCTCGTCCTGGCAGCAGGACACCTCGGGAAGAAAGCCACCCAGCGGCCACCTGGGCGAGACCGGCTGCCCGAGCAGGCGCGCGGGGCCTCTGGCCGCTGGCCCCGGGCTGCCAGCCCCCACCCGGACTCCCAGCCGTGCCAGGAGAGCAGCGTGGAGACGCACGCCGGGGCCCTCGGCAGGCTCTTGGGGCTCCCGGAGGCGGCGGCTAGCGTCTACGGCCATACCACCCTGAACGCGCCCGATCTCGTCTGATCTCGGAAGCTAAGCAGGGTCGGGCCTGGTTAGTACTTGGATGGGAGACCGCCTGGGAATACCGGGTGCTGTAGGCTTTTGCTCCTCCCTCCCTCGCTGCTCCTTTTGTCTTCGGGGACTTCGCCACCACCCCCCCCACCACCACCACCACCCCCAGCACCACCACCACCACCACCACCACAACGACCCACCGTGACCACGACCCCGACCCCGTCCGGGCCACCCGCCAGACCCACGCACACCGAATCCTCACAGCTACGTCCCCGAATCCTCTCCCCTCCCCACACTCTCCTGGGGCGTGCGCCCGCGACACGGGTCACCAGCGAGGTTGGTCCCAGGCCACGTTGGGGACCGCTCCCCAACTGCCCTCCAGGCGGGCGGGGAGGGACGTGCGGAAGCCATGAGAAAGTGGGTCCTGCACCCCAGCGGGCCCCACAGCGGGACGCGCCACACCTGGGCTCGCCACAAGGTGGTGCACTGGGTCCAGGGCAAGACGCCAGGGGACAGAGAAGCAGGGAGCCTCAGTCGGGTGCTGCTCCACGTCGCCCTCCGTCGCTCAACCCAAGACAGGGCAGCCAGCGCGCGACCTCTACGTGGGATCCCGCCTCCCACGGCAGAGCCTGCGGTCACAGGGACAGAGGGCGCAGGCCGCCAGAGCTCCGGATGCCAGCGGCAGCTCCCCGTCCCGCTCAAAGGGAGGGAGGGCCGCCGCTGGCGCCCAGTCGCCTGTGCCACCCTCCGGGTCTCAAAGCACTCCTCAGTCAGCTCAAGGACCGGGGCCACCTGGCCTTCGGGGTCACATGGGCTTGGGCACGATGGAAGGGACCGCTTGCCCCCGTGGAACAGACATTCTCCCCGTGGACAACCTCAGGTGCCGGGACCCTCTGCTCCGCCTTGGAAAACCCACCTTCTGCAATGTATGCCCAACGCAATCAGGCCGAGCAGATTGACCCCCTCGGCCCGGCCCCAGTGTGTGATGGGGCTCTGTGCGTGAGGGCTTGCTCTTCCCCACCTACACCAGGCACGGCATCTAACACACACACACACACACACACACACACACCACGCAGAGACACCCAGACCACGCACGCACGCACGGGGACGCACCCTCCTCTCCCCCACCCCACACACGAGCAGCCGAAGGACAAGAGGGTATGGCTGGGGCCTGAGCGGGAACAAGCGAAGCCTTGGTTTGCGGCCCCTCGGCCAACTTCATCAGGATTTTTGTCTGGGCTCGGAGGCCAGAGGATCTCTGCCATTTGCTAGCAGGGCCAGGGATGGCAGGAGGGTGGGTACGGGGCTCAGCCAGGGCCAGTTCTGCTGGCACGATCCTGTAGCACGTGGCCGCGTAGCACGGGGCCGGGTCTGAAGGAGGCCAAGCAGGGGCACAAGACCCAGCAGCGGCACAGGGAAGAGGCCCAGGGCACCCAGGAGCAGACAAGACCCGGGAGTCGTGCGTGCTTGGCGTGGCCGCGGGCCCCGTGACGCCCGAGGACTCGAGTGCTCAGCCCCGTGTAGTGGCCGCGAAGGCCTGCCTGGGAGAAACGCCCCGGGAGGCCGGCAGGAACCCGGGATCGGAAGGGATGTGGAGGGGCCCCGGGTCGGAGGAGATGGCTTTGGCTGTGTTTGGTTTTGTTTCTTCTTCCCAAGATCCCGGGTGTGAAAGGGGCCAGAGGTGAAGTCCTGGGCTGGAAAGCCTCACGATTCAGCCCCGCAGCCCCAGGCCCTGAGTGTGGAGGAGGGCGGAGCGGGTCGGCGAAGGGCGCGGCTGCCGTTTTCCTGATGGGCTGGAGGGGCAGTGGCGCTTTCCGGACGAAGAGGACCGGAAGGGTCCCCGAGACCTCCGCTGGGAGCCACGCACCCACCCAAGGATACGGCTCCAGGAGGCGACGGAGGAGGGCGGCTGCTTGCCCTGGCCCGAGCTGTGCGTCCCCCGCCTTGGCCACAGCAGTGGACATTCCCAGAAGAACAAGCGCCCGAGAGCACTGAGAAATTTTCCCCCGAGAAAACTTGACCCTCGTCCTGGCAGCAGGACACCTCGGGAAGAAAGCCACCCAGCGGCCACCTGGGCGAGACCGGCTGCCCGAGCAGGCGCGCGGGGCCTCTGGCCGCTGGCCCCGGGCTGCCAGCCCCCACCCGGACTCCCAGCCGTGCCAGGAGAGCAGCGTGGAGACGCACGCCGGGGCCCTCGGCAGGCTCTTGGGGCTCCCGGAGGCGGCGGCTAGCGTCTACGGCCATACCACCCTGAACGCGCCCGATCTCGTCTGATGTCGGAAGCTAAGCAGGGTCGGACCTGGTTAGTACTTGGATGGGAGACCGCCTGGGAATACCGGGTGCTGTAGGCTTTTGCTCCTCCCTCCCTCGCTGCTCCTTTTGTCTTCGGGGACTTCGCCACCACCCCCCCCCCACCACCACCACCCCCAGCACCACCACCACCACCACCACAACGACCCACCGTGACCACGACCCCGACCCCGTCCGGGCCACCCGCCAGACCCACGCACACCGAATCCTCACAGCTACGTCCCCGAATCCTCTCCCCTCCCCACACTCTCCTGGGGCGCGCGCCCGCGACACGGGTCACCAGCGAGGTTGGTCCCAGGCCACGTTGGGGACCGCTCCCCAACTGCCCTCCAGGCGGGCGGGGAGGGACGTGCGGAAGCCATGAGAAAGTGGGTCCTGCACCCCAGCGGGCCCCACAGCGGGACGCGCCACACCTGGGCTCGCCACAAGGTGGTGCACTGGGTCCAGGGCAAGACGCCAGGGGACAGAGAAGCAGGGAGCCTCAGTCGGGTGCTGCTCCACGTCGCCCTCCGTCGCTCAACCCAAGACAGGGCAGCCAGCGCGCGACCTCTACGTGGGATCCCGCCTCCCACGGCAGAGCCTGCGGTCACAGGGACAGAGGGCGCAGGCCGCCAGAGCTCCGGATGCCAGCGGCAGCTCCCCGTCCCGCTCAAAGGGAGGGAGGGCCGCCGCTGGCGCCCAGTCGCCTGTGCCACCCTCCGGGTCTCAAAGCACTCCTCAGTCAGCTCAAGGACCGGGGCCACCTGGCCTTCGGGGTCACATGGGCTTGGGCACGACGGAAGGGACCGCTTGCCCCCGTGGAACAGACATTCTCCCCGTGGACAACCTCAGGTGCCGGGACCCTCTGCTCCGCCTTGGAAAACCCACCTTCTGCAATGTATGCCCAACGCAATCAGGCCGAGCAGATTGACCCCCTCGGCCCGGCCCCAGTGTGTGATGGAGCTCTGTGCGTGAGGGCTTGCTCTTCCCCACCTACACCAGGCACGGCATCTAACACACACACACACACACACACACACCACGCAGAGACACCCAGACCACGCACGCACGCACGGGGACGCACCCTCCTCTCCCCCACCCCACACACGAGCAGCCGAAGGACAAGAGGGTATGGCTGGGGCCTGAGCGGGAACAAGCGAAGCCTTGGTTTGCGGCCCCTCGGCCAACTGCATCAGGATTTTTGTCTGGGCTCGGAGGCCAGAGGATCTCTGCCATTTGCTAGCAGGGCCAGGGATGGCAGGAGGGTGGGTACGGGGCTCAGCCAGGGCCAGTTCTGCTGGCACGATCCTGTAGCACGTGGCCGCGTAGCACGGGGCCGGGTCTGAAGGAGGCCAAGCAGGGGCACAAGACCCAGCAGCGGCACAGGGAAGAGGCCCAGGGCACCCAGGAGCAGACGAGACCCGGGAGTCGTGCGTGCTTGGCGTGGCCGCGGGCCCCGTGACGCCCGAGGACTCGAGTGCTCAGCCCCGTGTAGTGGCCGCGAAGGCCTGCCTGGGAGAAACGCCCCGGGAGGCCGGCAGGAACCCGGGATCGGAAGGGATGTGGAGGGGCCCCGGGTCGGAGGAGATGGCTTTGGCTGTGTTTGGTTTTGTTTCTTCTTCCCAAGATCCCGGGTGTGAAAGGGGCCAGAGGTGAAGTCCTGGGCTGGAAAGCCTCACGATTCAGCCCCGCAGCCCCAGGCCCTGAGTGTGGAGGAGGGCGGAGCGGGTCGGCGAAGGGCGCGGCTGCCGTTTTCCTGATGGGCTGGAGGGGCAGTGGCGCTTTCCGGACGAAGAGGACCGGAAGGGTCCCCGAGACCTCCGCTGGGAGCCACGCACCCACCCAAGGATACGGCTCCAGGAGGCGACGGAGGAGGGCGGCTGCTTGCCCTGGCCCGAGCTGTGCGTCCCCCGCCGTGGCCACAGCAGTGGACATTCCCAGAAGAACAAGCGCCCGAGAGCACTGAGAAATTTTCCCCCGAGAAAACTTGACCCTCGTCCTGGCAGCAGGACACCTCGGGAAGAAAGCCACCCAGCGGCCACCTGGGCGAGACCGGCTGCCCGAGCAGGCGCGCGGGGCCTCTGGCCGCTGGCCCCGGGCTGCCAGCCCCCACCCGGACTCCCAGCCGTGCCAGGAGAGCAGCGTGGAGACGCACGCCGGGGCCCTCGGCAGGCTCTTGGGGCTCCCGGAGGCGGCGGCTAGCGTCTACGGCCATACCACCCTGAACGCGCCCGATCTCGTCTGATCTCGGAAGCTAAGCAGGGTCGGGCCTGGTTAGTACTTGGATGGGAGACCGCCTGGGAATACCGGGTGCTGTAGGCTTTTGCTCCTCCCTCCCTCGCTGCTCCTTTTGTCTTCGGGGACTTCGCCACCACCCCCCCCACCACCACCACCACCCCCAGCACCACCACCACCACCACCACCACAACGACCCACCGTGACCACGACCCCGACCCCGTCCGGGCCACCCGCCAGACCCACGCACACCGAATCCTCACAGCTACGTCCCCGAATCCTCTCCCCTCCCCACACTCTCCTGGGGCGTGCGCCCGCGACACGGGTCACCAGCGAGGTTGGTCCCAGGCCACGTTGGGGACCGCTCCCCAACTGCCCTCCAGGCGGGCGGGGAGGGACGTGCGGAAGCCATGAGAAAGTGGGTCCTGCACCCCAGCGGGCCCCACAGCGGGACGCGCCACACCTGGGCTCGCCACAAGGTGGTGCACTGGGTCCAGGGCAAGACGCCAGGGGACAGAGAAGCAGGGAGCCTCAGTCGGGTGCTGCTCCACGTCGCCCTCCGTCGCTCAACCCAAGACAGGGCAGCCAGCGCGCGACCTCTACGTGGGATCCCGCCTCCCACGGCAGAGCCTGCGGTCACAGGGACAGAGGGCGCAGGCCGCCAGAGCTCCGGATGCCAGCGGCAGCTCCCCGTCCCGCTCAAAGGGAGGGAGGGCCGCCGCTGGCGCCCAGTCGCCTGTGCCACCCTCCGGGTCTCAAAGCACTCCTCAGTCAGCTCAAGGACCGGGGCCACCTGGCCTTCGGGGTCACATGGGCTTGGGCACGATGGAAGGGACCGCTTGCCCCCGTGGAACAGACATTCTCCCCGTGGACAACCTCAGGTGCCGGGACCCTCTGCTCCGCCTTGGAAAACCCACCTTCTGCAATGTATGCCCAACGCAATCAGGCCGAGCAGATTGACCCCCTCGGCCCGGCCCCAGTGTGTGATGGGGCTCTGTGCGTGAGGGCTTGCTCTTCCCCACCTACACCAGGCACGGCATCTAACACACACACACACACACACACACACACACCACGCAGAGACACCCAGACCACGCACGCACGCACGGGGACGCACCCTCCTCTCCCCCACCCCACACACGAGCAGCCGAAGGACAAGAGGGTATGGCTGGGGCCTGAGCGGGAACAAGCGAAGCCTTGGTTTGCGGCCCCTCGGCCAACTTCATCAGGATTTTTGTCTGGGCTCGGAGGCCAGAGGATCTCTGCCATTTGCTAGCAGGGCCAGGGATGGCAGGAGGGTGGGTACGGGGCTCAGCCAGGGCCAGTTCTGCTGGCACGATCCTGTAGCACGTGGCCGCGTAGCACGGGGCCGGGTCTGAAGGAGGCCAAGCAGGGGCACAAGACCCAGCAGCGGCACAGGGAAGAGGCCCAGGGCACCCAGGAGCAGACGAGACCCGGGAGTCGTGCGTGCTTGGCGTGGCCGCGGGCCCCGTGACGCCCGAGGACTCGAGTGCTCAGCCCCGTGTAGTGGCCGCGAAGGCCTGCCTGGGAGAAACGCCCCGGGAGGCCGGCAGGAACCCGGGATCGGAAGGGATGTGGAGGGGCCCCGGGTCGGAGGAGATGGCTTTGGCTGTGTTTGGTTTTGTTTCTTCTTCCCAAGATCCCGGGTGTGAAAGGGGCCAGAGGTGAAGTCCTGGGCTGGAAAGCCTCACGATTCAGCCCCGCAGCCCCAGGCCCTGAGTGTGGAGGAGGGCGGAGCGGGTCGGCGAAGGGCGCGGCTGCCGTTTTCCTGATGGGCTGGAGGGGCAGTGGCGCTTTCCGGACGAAGAGGACCGGAAGGGTCCCCGAGACCTCCGCTGGGAGCCACGCACCCACCCAAGGATACGGCTCCAGGAGGCGACGGAGGAGGGCGGCTGCTTGCCCTGGCCCGAGCTGTGCGTCCCCCGCCTTGGCCACAGCAGTGGACATTCCCAGAAGAACAAGCGCCCGAGAGCACTGAGAAATTTTCCCCCGAGAAAACTTGACCCTCGTCCTGGCAGCAGGACACCTCGGGAAGAAAGCCACCCAGCGGCCACCTGGGCGAGACCGGCTGCCCGAGCAGGCGCGCGGGGCCTCTGGCCGCTGGCCCCGGGCTGCCAGCCCCCACCCGGACTCCCAGCCGTGCCAGGAGAGCAGCGTGGAGACGCACGCCGGGGCCCTCGGCAGGCTCTTGGGGCTCCCGGAGGCGGCGGCTAGCGTCTACGGCCATACCACCCTGAACGCGCCCGATCTCGTCTGATCTCGGAAGCTAAGCAGGGTCGGGCCTGGTTAGTACTTGGATGGGAGACCGCCTGGGAATACCGGGTGCTGTAGGCTTTTGCTCCTCCCTCCCTCGCTGCTCCTTTTGTCTTCGGGGACTTCGCCACCACCCCCCCCACCACCACCACCACCCCCAGCACCACCACCACCACCACCACCACAACGACCCACCGTGACCACGACCCCGACCCCGTCCGGGCCACCCGCCAGACCCACGCACACCGAATCCTCACAGCTACGTCCCCGAATCCTCTCCCCTCCCCACACTCTCCTGGGGCGCGCGCCCGCGACACGGGTCACCAGCGAGGTTGGTCCCAGGCCACGTTGGGGACCGCTCCCCAACTGCCCTCCAGGCGGGCGGGGAGGGACGTGCGGAAGCCATGAGAAAGTGGGTCCTGCACCCCAGCGGGCCCCACAGCGGGACGCGCCACACCTGGGCTCGCCACAAGGTGGTGCACTGGGTCCAGGGCAAGACGCCAGGGGACAGAGAAGCAGGGAGCCTCAGTCGGGTGCTGCTCCACGTCGCCCTCCGTCGCTCAACCCAAGACAGGGCAGCCAGCGCGCGACCTCTACGTGGGATCCCGCCTCCCACGGCAGAGCCTGCGGTCACAGGGACAGAGGGCGCAGGCCGCCAGAGCTCCGGATGCCAGCGGCAGCTCCCCGTCCCGCTCAAAGGGAGGGAGGGCCGCCGCTGGCGCCCAGTCGCCTGTGCCACCCTCCGGGTCTCAAAGCACTCCTCAGTCAGCTCAAGGACCGGGGCCACCTGGCCTTCGGGGTCACATGGGCTTGGGCACGACGGAAGGGACCGCTTGCCCCCGTGGAACAGACATTCTCCCCGTGGACAACCTCAGGTGCCGGGACCCTCTGCTCCGCCTTGGAAAACCCACCTTCTGCAATGTATGCCCAACGCAATCAGGCCGAGCAGATTGACCCCCTCGGCCCGGCCCCAGTGTGTGATGGGGCTCTGTGCGTGAGGGCTTGCTCTTCCCCACCTACACCAGGCACGGCATCTAACACACACACACACACACACACACACACCACGCAGAGACACCCAGACCACGCACGCACGCACGGGGACGCACCCTCCTCTCCCCCACCCCACACACGAGCAGCCGAAGGACAAGAGGGTATGGCTGGGGCCTGAGCGGGAACAAGCGAAGCCTTGGTTTGCGGCCCCTCGGCCAACTGCATCAGGATTTTTGTCTGGGCTCGGAGGCCAGAGGATCTCTGCCATTTGCTAGCAGGGCCAGGGATGGCAGGAGGGTGGGTACGGGGCTCAGCCAGGGCCAGTTCTGCTGGCACGATCCTGTAGCACGTGGCCGCGTAGCACGGGGCCGGGTCTGAAGGAGGCCAAGCAGGGGCACAAGACCCAGCAGCGGCACAGGGAAGAGGCCCAGGGCACCCAGGAGCAGACGAGACCCGGGAGTCGTGCGTGCTTGGCGTGGCCGCGGGCCCCGTGACGCCCGAGGACTCGAGTGCTCAGCCCCGTGTAGTGGCCGCGAAGGCCTGCCTGGGAGAAACGCCCCGGGAGGCCGGCAGGAACCCGGGATCGGAAGGGATGTGGAGGGGCCCCGGGTCGGAGGAGATGGCTTTGGCTGTGTTTGGTTTTGTTTCTTCTTCCCAAGATCCCGGGTGTGAAAGGGGCCAGAGGTGAAGTCCTGGGCTGGAAAGCCTCACGATTCAGCCCCGCAGCCCCAGGCCCTGAGTGTGGATGAGGGCGGAGCGGGTCGGCGAAGGGCGCGGCTGCCGTTTTCCTGATGGGCTGGAGGGGCAGTGGCGCTTTCCGGACGAAGAGGACCGGAAGGGTCCCCGAGACCTCCGCTGGGAGCCACGCACCCACCCAAGGATACGGCTCCAGGAGGCGACGGAGGAGGGCGGCTGCTTGCCCTGGCCCGAGCTGTGCGTCCCCCGCCTTGGCCACAGCAGTGGACATTCCCAGAAGAACAAGCGCCCGAGAGCACTGAGAAATTTTCCCCCGAGAAAACTTGACCCTCGTCCTGGCAGCAGGACACCTCGGGAAGAAAGCCACCCAGCGGCCACCTGGGCGAGACCGGCTGCCCGAGCAGGCGCGCGGGGCCTCTGGCCGCTGGCCCCGGGCTGCCAGCCCCCACCCGGACTCCCAGCCGTGCCAGGAGAGCAGCGTGGAGACGCACGCCGGGGCCCTCGGCAGGCTCTTGGGGCTCCCGGAGGCGGCGGCTAGCGTCTACGGCCATACCACCCTGAACGCGCCCGATCTCGTCTGATCTCGGAAGCTAAGCAGGGTCGGGCCTGGTTAGTACTTGGATGGGAGACCGCCTGGGAATACCGGGTGCTGTAGGCTTTTGCTCCTCCCTCCCTCGCTGCTCCTTTTGTCTTCGGGGACTTCGCCACCACCCCCCCCACCACCACCACAACCCCCAGCACCACCACCACCACCACCACCACAACGACCCACCGTGACCACGACCCCGACCCCGTCCGGGCCACCCGCCAGACCCACGCACACCGAATCCTCACAGCTACGTCCCCGAATCCTCTCCCCTCCCCACACTCTCCTGGGGCGCGCGCCCGCGACACGGGTCACCAGCGAGGTTGGTCCCAGGCCACGTTGGGGACCGCTCCCCAACTGCCCTCCAGGCGGGCGGGGAGGGACGTGCGGAAGCCATGAGAAAGTGGGTCCTGCACCCCAGCGGGCCCCACAGCGGGACGCGCCACACCTGGGCTCGCCACAAGGTGGTGCACTGGGTCCAGGGCAAGACGCCAGGGGACAGAGAAGCAGGGAGCCTCAGTCGGGTGCTGCTCCACGTCGCGCTCCGTCGCTCAACCCAAGACAGGGCAGCCAGCGCGCGACCTCTACGTGGGATCCCGCCTCCCACGGCAGAGCCTGCGGTCACAGGGACAGAGGGCGCAGGCCGCCAGAGCTCCGGATGCCAGCGGCAGCTCCCCGTCCCGCTCAAAGGGAGGGAGGGCCGCCGCTGGCGCCCAGTCGCCTGTGCCACCCTCCGGGTCTCAAAGCACTCCACAGTCAGCTCAAGGACCGGGGCCACCTGGCCTTCGGGGTCACATGGGCTTGGGCACGACGGAAGGGACCGCTTGCCCCCGTGGAACAGACATTCTCCCCGTGGACAACCTCAGGTGCCGGGACCCTCTGCTCCGCCTTGGAAAACCCACCTTCTGCAATGTATGCCCAACGCAATCAGGCCGAGCAGATTGACCCCCTCGGCCCGGCCCCAGTGTGTGATGGGGCTCTGTGCGTGAGGGCTTGCTCTTCCCCACCTACACCAGGCACGGCATCTAACACACACACACACACACACACACACACACCACGCAGAGACACCCAGACCACGCACGCACGCACGGGGACGCACCCTCCTCTCCCCCACCCCACACACGAGCAGCCGAAGGACAAGAGGGTATGGCTGGGGCCTGAGCGGGAACAAGCGAAGCCTTGGTTTGCGGCCCCTCGGCCAACTGCATCAGGATTTTTGTCTGGGCTCGGAGGCCAGAGGATCTCTGCCATTTGCTAGCAGGGCCAGGGATGGCAGGAGGGTGGGTACGGGGCTCAGCCAGGGCCAGTTCTGCTGGCACGATCCTGTAGCACGTGGCCGCGTAGCACGGGGCCGGGTCTGAAGGAGGCCAAGCAGGGGCACAAGACCCAGCAGCGGCACAGGGAAGAGGCCCAGGGCACCCAGGAGCAGACGAGACCCGGGAGTCGTGCGTGCTTGGCGTGGCCGCGGGCCCCGTGACGCCCGAGGACTCGAGTGCTCAGCCCCGTGTAGTGGCCGCGAAGGC
Organism: Castor canadensis; assembly: GCF_047511655.1. NCBI lineage: Eukaryota > Metazoa > Chordata > Mammalia > Rodentia > Castoridae > Castor > Castor canadensis. The sequence continues at coordinate 89,326,982 of NC_133395.1, forward strand.
CTGCCTGGGAGAAACGCCCCGGGAGGCCGGCAGGAACCCGGGATCGGAAGGGATGTGGAGGGGCCCCGGGTCGGAGGAGATGGCTTTGGCTGTGTTTGGTTTTGTTTCTTCTTCCCAAGATCCCGGGTGTGAAAGGGGCCAGAGGTGAAGTCCTGGGCTGGAAAGCCTCACGATTCAGCCCCGCAGCCCCAGGCCCTGAGTGTGGAGGAGGGCGGAGCGGGTCGGCGAAGGGCGCGGCTGCCGTTTTCCTGATGGGCTGGAGGGGCAGTGGCGCTTTCCGGACGAAGAGGACCGGAAGGGTCCCCGAGACCTCCGCTGGGAGCCACGCACCCACCCAAGGATACGGCTCCAGGAGGCGACGGAGGAGGGCGGCTGCTTGCCCTGGCCCGAGCTGTGCGTCCCCCGCCTTGGCCACAGCAGTGGACATTCCCAGAAGAACAAGCGCCCGAGAGCACTGAGAAATTTTCCCCCGAGAAAACTTGACCCTCGTCCTGGCAGCAGGACACCTCGGGAAGAAAGCCACCCAGCGGCCACCTGGGCGAGACCGGCTGCCCGAGCAGGCGCGCGGGGCCTCTGGCCGCTGGCCCCGGGCTGCCAGCCCCCACCCGGACTCCCAGCCGTGCCAGGAGAGCAGCGTGGAGACGCACGCCGGGGCCCTCGGCAGGCTCTTGGGGCTCCCGGAGGCGGCGGCTAGCGTCTACGGCCATACCACCCTGAACGCGCCCGATCTCGTCTGATCTCGGAAGCTAAGCAGGGTCGGGCCTGGTTAGTACTTGGATGGGAGACCGCCTGGGAATACCGGGTGCTGTAGGCTTTTGCTCCTCCCTCCCTCGCTGCTCCTTTTGTCTTCGGGGACTTCGCCACCACCCCCCCACCACCACCACCACCCCCAACACCACCACCACCACCACCACAACGACCCACCGTGACCACGACCCCGACCCCGTCCGGGCCACCCGCCAGACCCACGCACACCGAATCCTCACAGCTACGTCCCCGAATCCTCTCCCCTCCCCACACTCTCCTGGGGCGCGCGCCCGCGACACGGGTCACCAGCGAGGTTGGTCCCAGGCCACGTTGGGGACCGCTCCCCAACTGCCCTCCAGGCGGGCGGGGAGGGACGTGCGGAAGCCATGAGAAAGTGGGTCCTGCACCCCAGCGGGCCCCACAGCGGGACGCGCCACACCTGGGCTCGCCACAAGGTGGTGCACTGGGTCCAGGGCAAGACGCCAGGGGACAGAGAAGCAGGGAGCCTCAGTCGGGTGCTGCTCCACGTCGCGCTCCGTCGCTCAACCCAAGACAGGGCAGCCAGCGCGCGACCTCTACGTGGGATCCCGCCTCCCACGGCAGAGCCTGCGGTCACAGGGACAGAGGGCGCAGGCCGCCAGAGCTCCGGATGCCAGCGGCAGCTCCCCGTCCCGCTCAAAGGGAGGGAGGGCCGCCGCTGGCGCCCAGTCGCCTGTGCCACCCTCCGGGTCTCAAAGCACTCCACAGTCAGCTCAAGGACCGGGGCCACCTGGCCTTCGGGGTCACATGGGCTTGGGCACGACGGAAGGGACCGCTTGCCCCCGTGGAACAGACATTCTCCCCGTGGACAACCTCAGGTGCCGGGACCCTCTGCTCCGCCTTGGAAAACCCACCTTCTGCAATGTATGCCCAACGCAATCAGGCCGAGCAGATTGACCCCCTCGGCCCGGCCCCAGTGTGTGATGGGGCTCTGTGCGTGAGGGCTTGCTCTTCCCCACCTACACCAGGCACGGCATCTAACACACACACACACACACACACACACCACGCAGAGACACCCAGACCACGCACGCACGCACGGGGACGCACCCTCCTCTCCCCCACCCCACACACGAGCAGCCGAAGGACAAGAGGGTATGGCTGGGGCCTGAGCGGGAACAAGCGAAGCCTTGGTTTGCGGCCCCTCGGCCAACTGCATCAGGATTTTTGTCTGGGCTCGGAGGCCAGAGGATCTCTGCCATTTGCTAGCAGGGCCAGGGATGGCAGGAGGGTGGGTACGGGGCTCAGCCAGGGCCAGTTCTGCTGGCACGATCCTGTAGCACGTGGCCGCGTAGCACGGGGCCGGGTCTGAAGGAGGCCAAGCAGGGGCACAAGACCCAGCAGCGGCACAGGGAAGAGGCCCAGGGCACCCAGGAGCAGACGAGACCCGGGAGTCGTGCGTGCTTGGCGTGGCCGCGGGCCCCGTGACGCCCGAGGACTCGAGTGCTCAGCCCCGTGTAGTGGCCGCGAAGGCCTGCCTGGGAGAAACGCCCCGGGAGGCCGGCAGGAACCCGGGATCGGAAGGGATGTGGAGGGGCCCCGGGTCGGAGGAGATGGCTTTGGCTGTGTTTGGTTTTGTTTCTTCTTCCCAAGATCCCGGGTGTGAAAGGGGCCAGAGGTGAAGTCCTGGGCTGGAAAGCCTCACGATTCAGCCCCGCAGCCCCAGGCCCTGAGTGTGGAGGAGGGCGGAGCGGGTCGGCGAAGGGCGCGGCTGCCGTTTTCCTGATGGGCTGGAGGGGCAGTGGCGCTTTCCGGATGAAGAGGACCGGAAGGGTCCCCGAGACCTCCGCTGGGAGCCACGCACCCACCCAAGGATACGGCTCCAGGAGGCGACGGAGGAGGGCGGCTGCTTGCCCTGGCCCGAGCTGTGCGTCCCCCGCCTTGGCCACAGCAGTGGACATTCCCAGAAGAACAAGCGCCCGAGAGCACTGAGAAATTTTCCCCCGAGAAAACTTGACCCTCGTCCTGGCAGCAGGACACCTCGGGAAGAAAGCCACCCAGCGGCCACCTGGGCGAGACCGGCTGCCCGAGCAGGCGCGCGGGGCCTCTGGCCGCTGGCCCCGGGCTGCCAGCCCCCACCCGGACTCCCAGCCGTGCCAGGAGAGCAGCGTGGAGACGCACGCCGGGGCCCTCGGCAGGCTCTTGGGGCTCCCGGAGGCGGCGGCTAGCGTCTACGGCCATACCACCCTGAACGCGCCCGATCTCGTCTGATGTCGGAAGCTAAGCAGGGTCGGACCTGGTTAGTACTTGGATGGGAGACCGCCTGGGAATACCGGGTGCTGTAGGCTTTTGCTCCTCCCTCCCTCGCTGCTCCTTTTGTCTTCGGGGACTTCGCCACCACCCCCCCCACCACCACCACCCCCAGCACCACCACCACCACCACCACAACGACCCACCGTGACCACGACCCCGACCCCGTCCGGGCCACCCGCCAGACCCACGCACACCGAATCCTCACAGCTACGTCCCCGAATCCTCTCCCCTCCCCACACTCTCCTGGGGCGCGCGCCCGCGACACGGGTCACCAGCGAGGTTGGTCCCAGGCCACGTTGGGGACCGCTCCCCAACTGCCCTCCAGGCGGGCGGGGAGGGACGTGCGGAAGCCATGAGAAAGTGGGTCCTGCACCCCAGCGGGCCCCACAGCGGGACGCGCCACACCTGGGCTCGCCACAAGGTGGTGCACTGGGTCCAGGGCAAGACGCCAGGGGACAGAGAAGCAGGGAGCCTCAGTCGGGTGCTGCTCCACGTCGCCCTCCGTCGCTCAACCCAAGACAGGGCAGCCAGCGCGCGACCTCTACGTGGGATCCCGCCTCCCACGGCAGAGCCTGCGGTCACAGGGACAGAGGGCGCAGGCCGCCAGAGCTCCGGATGCCAGCGGCAGCTCCCCGTCCCGCTCAAAGGGAGGGAGGGCCGCCGCTGGCGCCCAGTCGCCTGTGCCACCCTCCGGGTCTCAAAGCACTCCTCAGTCAGCTCAAGGACCGGGGCCACCTGGCCTTCGGGGTCACATGGGCTTGGGCACGACGGAAAGGACCGCTTGCCCCCGTGGAACAGACATTCTCCCCGTGGACAACCTCAGGTGCCGGGACCCTCTGCTCCGCCTTGGAAAACCCACCTTCTGCAATGTATGCCCAACGCAATCAGGCCGAGCAGATTGACCCCCTCGGCACGGCCCCAGTGTGTGATGGGGCTCTGTGCGTGAGGGCTTGCTCTTCCCCACCTACACCAGGCACGGCATCTAACACACACACACACACACACACACACCACGCAGAGACACCCAGACCACGCACGCACGCACGGGGACGCACCCTCCTCTCCCCCACCCCACACACGAGCAGCCGAAGGACAAGAGGGTATGGCTGGGGCCTGAGCGGGAACAAGCGAAGCCTTGGTTTGCGGCCCCTCGGCCAACTGCATCAGGATTTTTGTCTGGGCTCGGAGGCCAGAGGATCTCTGCCATTTGCTAGCAGGGCCAGGGATGGCAGGAGGGTGGGTACGGGGCTCAGCCAGGGCCAGTTCTGCTGGCACGATCCTGTAGCACGTGGCCGCGTAGCACGGGGCCGGGTCTGAAGGAGGCCAAGCAGGGGCACAAGACCCAGCAGCGGCACAGGGAAGAGGCCCAGGGCACCCAGGAGCAGACGAGACCCGGGAGTCGTGCGTGCTTGGCGTGGCCGCGGGCCCCGTGACGCCCGAGGACTCGAGTGCTCAGCCCCGTGTAGTGGCCGCGAAGGCCTGCCTGGGAGAAACGCCCCGGGAGGCCGGCAGGAACCCGGGATCGGAAGGGATGTGGAGGGGCCCCGGGTCGGAGGAGATGGCTTTGGCTGTGTTTGGTTTTGTTTCTTCTTCCCAAGATCCCGGGTGTGAAAGGGGCCAGAGGTGAAGTCCTGGGCTGGAAAGCCTCACGATTCAGCCCCGCAGCCCCAGGCCCTGAGTGTGGAGGAGGGCGGAGCGGGTCGGCGAAGGGCGCGGCTGCCGTTTTCCTGATGGGCTGGAGGGGCAGTGGCGCTTTCCGGACGAAGAGGACCGGAAGGGTCCCCGAGACCTCCGCTGGGAGCCACGCACCCACCCAAGGATACGGCTCCAGGAGGCGACGGAGGAGGGCGGCTGCTTGCCCTGGCCCGAGCTGTGCGTCCCCCGCCTTGGCCACAGCAGTGGACATTCCCAGAAGAACAAGCGCCCGAGAGCACTGAGAAATTTTCCCCCGAGAAAACTTGACCCTCGTCCTGGCAGCAGGACACCTCGGGAAGAAAGCCACCCAGCGGCCACCTGGGCGAGACCGGCTGCCCGAGCAGGCGCGCGGGGCCTCTGGCCGCTGGCCCCGGGCTGCCAGCCCCCACCCGGACTCCCAGCCGTGCCAGGAGAGCAGCGTGGAGACGCACGCCGGGGCCCTCGGCAGGCTCTTGGGGCTCCCGGAGGCGGCGGCTAGCGTCTACGGCCATACCACCCTGAACGCGCCCGATCTCGTCTGATCTCGGAAGCTAAGCAGGGTCGGGCCTGGTTAGTACTTGGATGGGAGACCGCCTGGGAATACCGGGTGCTGTAGGCTTTTGCTCCTCCCTCCCTCGCTGCTCCTTTTGTCTTCGGGGACTTCGCCACCACCCCCCCCACCACCACCACCACCCCCAGCACCACCACCACCACCACCACCACAACGACCCACCGTGACCACGACCCCGACCCCGTCCGGGCCACCCGCCAGACCCACGCACACCGAATCCTCACAGCTACGTCCCCGAATCCTCTCCCCTCCCCACACTCTCCTGGGGCGCGCGCCCGCGACACGGGTCACCAGCGAGGTTGGTCCCAGGCCACGTTGGGGACCGCTCCCCAACTGCCCTCCAGGCGGGCGGGGAGGGACGTGCGGAAGCCATGAGAAAGTGGGTCCTGCACCCCAGCGGGCCCCACAGCGGGACGCGCCACACCTGGGCTCGCCACAAGGTGGTGCACTGGGTCCAGGGCAAGATGCCAGGGGACAGAGAAGCAGGGAGCCTCAGTCGGGTGCTGCTCCACGTCGCGCTCCGTCGCTCAACCCAAGACAGGGCAGCCAGCGCGCGACCTCTACGTGGGATCCCGCCTCCCACGGCAGAGCCTGCGGTCACAGGGACAGAGGGCGCAGGCCGCCAGAGCTCCGGATGCCAGCGGCAGCTCCCCGTCCCGCTCAAAGGGAGGGAGGGCCGCCGCTGGCGCCCAGTCGCCTGTGCCACCCTCCGGGTCTCAAAGCACTCCTCAGTCAGCTCAAGGACCGGGGCCACCTGGCCTTCGGGGTCACATGGGCTTGGGCACGACGGAAGGGACCGCTTGCCCCCGTGGAACAGACATTCTCCCCGTGGACAACCTCAGGTGCCGGGACCCTCTGCTCCGCCTTGGAAAACCCACCTTCTGCAATGTATGCCCAACGCAATCAAGCCGAGCAGATTGACCCCCTCGGCCCGGCCCCAGTGTGTGATGGGGCTCTGTGCGTGAGGGCTTGCTCTTCCCCACATACACCAGGCACGGCATCTAACACACACACACACACACACACACACACACACACACACACACACCACGCAGAGACACCCAGACCACGCACGCACGCACGGGGACGCACCCTCCTCTCCCCCACCCCACACACGAGCAGCCGAAGGACAAGAGGGTATGGCTGGGGCCTGAGCGGGAACAAGCGAAGCCTTGGTTTGCGGCCCCTCGGCCAACTGCATCAGGATTTTTGTCTGGGCTCGGAGGCCAGAGGATCTCTGCCATTTGCTAGCAGGGCCAGGGATGGCAGGAGGGTGGGTACGGGACTCAGCCAGGGCCAGTTCTGCTGGCACGATCCTGTAGCACGTGGCCGCGTAGCACGGGGCCGGGTCTGAAGGAGGCCAAGCAGGGGCACAAGACCCAGCAGCGGCACAGGGAAGAGGCCCAGGGCACCCAGGAGCAGACGAGACCCGGGAGTCGTGCGTGCTTGGCGTGGCCGCGGGCCCCGTGACGCCCGAGGACTCGAGTGCTCAGCCCCGTGTAGTGGCCGCGAAGGCCTGCCTGGGAGAAACGCCCCGGGAGGCCGGCAGGAACCCGGGATCGGAAGGGATGTGGAGGGGCCCCGGGTCGGAGGAGATGGCTTTGGCTGTGTTTGGTTTTGTTTCTTCTTCCCAAGATCCCGGGTGTGAAAGGGGCCAGAGGTGAAGTCCTGGGCTGGAAAGCCTCACGATTCAGCCCCGCAGCCCCAGGCCCTGAGTGTGGAGGAGGGCGGAGCGGGTCGGCGAAGGGCGCAGCTGCCGTTTTCCTGATGGGCTGGAGGGGCAGTGGCGCTTTCCGGACGAAGAGGACCGGAAGGGTCCCCGAGACCTCCGCTGGGAGCCACGCACCCACCCAAGGATACGGCTCCAGGAGGCGACGGAGGAGGGCGGCTGCTTGCCCTGGCCCGAGCTGTGCGTCCCCCGCCTTGGCCACAGCAGTGGACATTCCCAGAAGAACAAGCGCCCGAGAGCACTGAGAAATTTTCCCCCGAGAAAACTTGACCCTCGTCCTGGCAGCAGGACACCTCGGGAAGAAAGCCACCCAGCGGCCACCTGGGCGAGACTGGCTGCCCGAGCAGGCGCGCGGGGCCTCTGGCCGCTGGCCCCGGGCTGCCAGCCCCCACCCGGACTCCCAGCCGTGCCAGGAGAGCAGCGTGGAGACGCACGCCGGGGCCCTCGGCAGGCTCTTGGGGCTCCCGGAGGCGGCGGCTAGCGTCTACGGCCATACCACCCTGAACGCGCCCGATCTCGTCTGATGTCGGAAGCTAAGCAGGGTCGGACCTGGTTAGTACTTGGATGCGAGACCGCCTGGGAATACCGGGTGCTGTAGGCTTTTGCTCCTCCCTCCCTCGCTGCTCCTTTTGTCTTCGGGGACTTCGCCACCACCCCCCCCCACCACCACCACCCCCAGCACCACCACCACCACCACCACAACGACCCACCGTGACCACGACCCCGACCCCGTCCGGGCCACCCGCCAGACCCACGCACACCGAATCCTCACAGCTACGTCCCCGAATCCTCTCCCCTCCCCACACTCTCCTGGGGCGCGCGCCCGCGACACGGGTCACCAGCGAGGTTGGTCCCAGGCCACGTTGGGGACCGCTCCCCAACTGCCCTCCAGGCGGGCGGGGAGGGACGTGCGGAAGCCATGAGAAAGTGGGTCCTGCACCCCAGCGGGCCCCACAGCGGGACGCGCCACACCTGGGCTCGCCACAAGGTGGTGCACTGGGTCCAGGGCAAGACGCCAGGGGACAGAGAAGCAGGGAGCCTCAGTCGGGTGCTGCTCCACGTCGCCCTCCGTCGCTCAACCCAAGACAGGGCAGCCAGCGCGCGACCTCTACGTGGGATCCCGCCTCCCACGGCAGAGCCTGCGGTCACAGGGACAGAGGGCGCAGGCCGCCAGAGCTCCGGATGCCAGCGGCAGCTCCCCGTCCCGCTCAAAGGGAGGGAGGGCCGCCGCTGGCGCCCAGTCGCCTGTGCCACCCTCCGGGTCTCAAAGCACTCCTCAGTCAGCTCAAGGACCGGGGCCACCTGGCCTTCGGGGTCACATGGTCTTGGGCACGACGGAAGGGACCGCTTGCCCCCGTGGAACAGACATTCTCCCCGTGGACAACCTCAGGTGCCGGGACCCTCTGCTCCGCCTTGGAAAACCCACCTTCTGCAATGTATGCCCAACGCAATCAGGCCGAGCAGATTGACCCCCTCGGCCCGGCCCCAGTGTGTGATGGGGCTCTGTGCGTGAGGGCTTGCTCTTCCCCACCTACACCAGGCACGGCATCTAACACACACACACACACACACACACACCACGCAGAGACACCCAGACCACGCACGCACGCACGGGGACGCACCCTCCTCTCCCCCACCCCACACACGAGCAGCCGAAGGACAAGAGGGTATGGCTGGGGCCTGAGCGGGAACAAGCGAAGCCTTGGTTTGCGGCCCCTCGGCCAACTGCATCAGGATTTTTGTCTGGGCTCGGAGGCCAGAGGATCTCTGCCATTTGCTAGCAGGGCCAGGGATGGCAGGAGGGTGGGTACGGGGCTCAGCCAGGGCCAGTTCTGCTGGCACGATCCTGTAGCACGTGGCCGCGTAGCACGGGGCCGGGTCTGAAGGAGGCCAAGCAGGGGCACAAGACCCAGCAGCGGCACAGGGAAGAGGCCCAGGGCACCCAGGAGCAGACGAGACCCGGGAGTCGTGCGTGCTTGGCGTGGCCGCGGGCCCCGTGACGCCCGAGGACTCGAGTGCTCAGCCCCGTGTAGTGGCCGCGAAGGCCTGCCTGGGAGAAACGCCCCGGGAGGCCGGCAGGAACCCGGGATCGGAAGGGATGTGGAGGGGCCCCGGGTCGGAGGAGATGGCTTTGGCTGTGTTTGGTTTTGTTTCTTCTTCCCAAGATCCCGGGTGTGAAAGGGGCCAGAGGTGAAGTCCTGGGCTGGAAAGCCTCACGATTCAGCCCCGCAGCCCCAGGCCCTGAGTGTGGAGGAGGGCGGAGCGGGTCGGCGAAGGGCGCGGCTGCCGTTTTCCTGATGGGCTGGAGGGGCAGTGGCGCTTTCCGGACGAAGAGGACCGGAAGGGTCCCCGAGACCTCCGCTGGGAGCCACGCACCCACCCAAGGATACGGCTCCAGGAGGCGACGGAGGAGGGCGGCTGCTTGCCCTGGCCCGAGCTGTGCGTCCCCCGCCTTGGCCACAGCAGTGGACATTCCCAGAAGAACAAGCGCCCGAGAGCACTGAGAAATTTTCCCCCGAGAAAACTTGACCCTCGTCCTGGCAGCAGGACACCTCGGGAAGAAAGCCACCCAGCGGCCACCTGGGCGAGACCGGCTGCCCGAGCAGGCGCGCGGGGCCTCTGGCCGCTGGCCCCGGGCTGCCAGCCCCCACCCGGACTCCCAGCCGTGCCAGGAGAGCAGCGTGGAGACGCACGCCGGGGCCCTCGGCAGGCTCTTGGGGCTCCCGGAGGCGGCGGCTAGCGTCTACGGCCATACCACCCTGAACGCGCCCGATCTCGTCTGATCTCGGAAGCTAAGCAGGGTCGGGCCTGGTTAGTACTTGGATGGGAGACCGCCTGGGAATACCGGGTGCTGTAGGCTTTTGCTCCTCCCTCCCTCGCTGCTCCTTTTGTCTTCGGGGACTTCGCCACCACCCCCCCCACCACCACCACCACCCCCAGCACCACCACCACCACCACCACCACAACGTCCCACCGTGACCACGACCCCGACCCCGTCCGGGCCACCCGCCAGACCCACGCACACCGAATCCTCACAGCTACGTCCCCGAATCCTCTCCCCTCCCCACACTCTCCTGGGGCGCGCGCCCGCGACACGGGTCACCAGCGAGGTTGGTCCCAGGCCACGTTGGGGACCGCTCCCCAACTGCCCTCCAGGCGGGCGGGGAGGGACGTGCGGAAGCCATGAGAAAGTGGGTCCTGCACCCCAGCGGGCCCCACAGCGGGACGCGCCACACCTGGGCTCGCCACAAGGTGGTGCACTGGGTCCAGGGCAAGACGCCAGGGGACAGAGAAGCAGGGAGCCTCAGTCGGGTGCTGCTCCACGTCGCGCTCCGTCGCTCAACCCAAGACAGGGCAGCCAGCGCGCGACCTCTACGTGGGATCCCGCCTCCCACGGCAGAGCCTGCGGTCACAGGGACAGAGGGCGCAGGCCGCCAGAGCTCCGGATGCCAGCGGCAGCTCCCCGTCCCGCTCAAAGGGAGGGAGGGCCGCCGCTGGCGCCCAGTCGCCTGTGCCACCCTCCGGGTCTCAAAGCACTCCTCAGTCAGCTCAAGGACCGGGGCCACCTGGCCTTCGGGGTCACATGGGCTTGGGCACGACGGAAGGTACCGCTTGCCCCCGTGGAACAGACATTCTCCCCGTGGACAACCTCAGGTGCTGGGACCCTCTGCTCCGCCTTGGAAAACCCACCTTCTGCAATGTATGCCCAACGCAATCAGGCCGAGCAGATTGACCCCCTCGGCCCGGCCCCAGTGTGTGATGGGGCTCTGTGCGTGAGGGCTTGCTCTTCCCCACCTACACCAGGCACGGCATCTAACACACACACACACACACACACACACACACACACACACACACCACGCAGAGACACCCAGACCACGCACGCACGCACGGGGACGCACCCTCCTCTCCCCCACCCCACACACGAGCAGCCGAAGGACAAGAGGGTATGGCTGGGGCCTGAGCGGGAACAAGCGAAGCCTTGGTTTGCGGCCCCTCGGCCAACTGCATCAGGATTTTTGTCTGGGCTCGGAGGCCAGAGGATCTCTGCCATTTGCTAGCAGGGCCAGGGATGGCAGGAGGGTGGGTACGGGGCTCAGCCAGGGCCAGTTCTGCTGGCACGATCCTGTAGCACGTGGCCGCGTAGCACGGGGCCGGGTCTGAAGGAGGCCAAGCAGGGGCACAAGACCCAGCAGCGGCACAGGGAAGAGGCCCAGGGCACCCAGGAGCAGACGAGACCCGGGAGTCGTGCGTGCTTGGCGTGGCCGCGGGCCCCGTGACGCCCGAGGACTCGAGTGCTCAGCCCCGTGTAGTGGCCGCGAAGGCCTGCCTGGGAGAAACGCCCCGGGAGGCCGGCAGGAACCCGGGATCGGAAGGGATGTGGAGGGGCCCCGGGTCGGAGGAGATGGCTTTGGCTGTGTTTGGTTTTGTTTCTTCTTCCCAAGATCCCGGGTGTGAAAGGGGCCAGAGGTGAAGTCCTGGGCTGGAAAGCCTCACGATTCAGCCCCGCAGCCCCAGGCCCTGAGTGTGGAGGAGGGCGGAGCGGGTCGGCGAAGGGCGCGGCTGCCGTTTTCCTGATGGGCTGGAGGGGCAGTGGCGCTTTCCGGACGAAGAGGACCGGAAGGGTCCCCGAGACCTCCGCTGGGAGCCACGCACCCACCCAAGGATACGGCTCCAGGAGGCGACGGAGGAGGGCGGCTGCTTGCCCTGGCCCGAGCTGTGCGTCCCCCGCCTTGGCCACAGCAGTGGACATTCCCAGAAGAACAAGCGCCCGAGAGCACTGAGAAATTTTCCCCCGAGAAAACTTGACCCTCGTCCTGGCAGCAGGACACCTCGGGAAGAAAGCCACCCAGCGGCCACCTGGGCGAGACCGGCTGCCCGAGCAGGCGCGCGGGGCCTCTGGCCGCTGGCCCCGGGCTGCCAGCCCCCACCCGGACTCCCAGCCGTGCCAGGAGAGCAGCGTGGAGACGCACGCCGGGGCCCTCGGCAGGCTCTTGGGGCTCCCGGAGGCGGCGGCTAGCGTCTACGGCCATACCACCCTGAACGCGCCCGATCTCGTCTGATCTCGGAAGCTAAGCAGGGTCGGGCCTGGTTAGTACTTGGATGGGAGACCGCCTGGGAATACCGGGTGCTGTAGGCTTTTGCTCCTCCCTCCCTCGCTGCTCCTTTTGTCTTCGGGGACTTCGCCACCACCCCCCCACCACCACCACCACCCCCAGCACCACCACCACCACCACCACAACGACCCACCGTGACCACGACCCCGACCCCGTCCGGGCCACCCGCCAGACCCACGCACACCGAATCCTCACAGCTACGTCCCCGAATCCTCTCCCCTCCCCACACTCTCCTGGGGCGCGCGCCCGCGACACGGGTCACCAGCGAGGTTGGTCCCAGGCCACGTTGGGGACCGCTCCCCAACTGCCCTCCAGGCGGGCGGGGAGGGACGTGCGGAAGCCATGAGAAAGTGGGTCCTGCACCCCAGCGGGCCCCACAGCGGGACGCGCCACACCTGGGCTCGCCACAAGGTGGTGCACTGGGTCCAGGGCAAGACGCCAGGGGACAGAGAAGCAGGGAGCCTCAGTCGGGTGCTGCTCCACGTCGCGCTCCGTCGCTCAACCCAAGACAGGGCAGCCAGCGCGCGACCTCTACGTGGGATCCCGCCTCCCACGGCAGAGCCTGCGGTCACAGGGACAGAGGGCGCAGGCCGCCAGAGCTCCGGATGCCAGCGGCAGCTCCCCGTCCCGCTCAAAGGGAGGGAGGGCCGCCGCTGGCGCCCAGTCGCCTGTGCCACCCTCCGGGTCTCAAAGCACTCCTCAGTCAGCTCAAGGACCGGGGCCACCTGGCCTTCGGGGTCACATGGGCTTGGGCACGACGGAAGGGACCGCTTGCCCCCGTGGAACAGACATTCTCCCCGTGGACAACCTCAGGTGCCGGGACCCTCTGCTCCGCCTTGGAAAACCCACCTTCTGCAATGTATGCCCAACGCAATCAGGCCGAGCAGATTGACCCCCTCGGCCCGGCCCCAGTGTGTGATGGGGCTCTGTGCGTGAGGGCTTGCTCTTCCCCACCTACACCAGGCACGGCATCTAACACACACACACACACACACACACACCACGCAGAGACACCCAGACCACGCACGCACGCACGGGGACGCACCCTCCTCTCCCCCACCCCACACACGAGCAGCCGAAGGACAAGAGGGTATGGCTGGGGCCTGAGCGGGAACAAGCGAAGCCTTGGTTTGCGGCCCCTCGGCCAACTGCATCAGGATTTTTGTCTGGGCTCGGAGGCCAGAGGATCTCTGCCATTTGCTAGCAGGGCCAGGGATGGCAGGAGGGTGGGTACGGGGCTCAGCCAGGGCCAGTTCTGCTGGCACGATCCTGTAGCACGTGGCCGCGTAGCACGGGGCCGGGTCTGAAGGAGGCCAAGCAGGGGCACAAGACCCAGCAGCGGCACAGGGAAGAGGCCCAGGGCACCCAGGAGCAGACGAGACCCGGGAGTCGTGCGTGCTTGGCGTGGCCGCGGGCCCCGTGACGCCCGAGGACTCGAGTGCTCAGCCCCGTGTAGTGGCCGCGAAGGCCTGCCTGGGAGAAACGCCCCGGGAGGCCGGCAGGAACCCGGGATCGGAAGGGATGTGGAGGGGCCCCGGGTCGGAGGAGATGGCTTTGGCTGTGTTTGGTTTTGTTTCTTCTTCCCAAGATCCCGGGTGTGAAAGGGGCCAGAGGTGAAGTCCTGGGCTGGAAAGCCTCACGATTCAGCCCCGCAGCCCCAGGCCCTGAGTGTGGAGGAGGGCGGAGCGGGTCGGCGAAGGGCGCGGCTGCCGTTTTCCTGATGGGCTGGAGGGGCAGTGGCGCTTTCCGGACGAAGAGGACCGGAAGGGTCCCCGAGACCTCCGCTGGGAGCCACGCACCCACCCAAGGATACGGCTCCAGGAGGCGACGGAGGAGGGCGGCTGCTTGCCCTGGCCCGAGCTGTGCGTCCCCCGCCTTGGCCACAGCAGTGGACATTCCCAGAAGAACAAGCGCCCGAGAGCACTGAGAAATTTTCCCCCGAGAAAACTTGACCCTCGTCCTGGCAGCAGGACACCTCGGGAAGAAAGCCACCCAGCGGCCACCTGGGCGAGACCGGCTGCCCGAGCAGGCGCGCGGGGCCTCTGGCCGCTGGCCCCGGGCTGCCAGCCCCCACCCGGACTCCCAGCCGTGCCAGGAGAGCAGCGTGGAGACGCACGCCGGGGCCCTCGGCAGGCTCTTGGGGCTCCCGGAGGCGGCGGCTAGCGTCTACGGCCATACCACCCTGAACGCGCCCGATCTCGTCTGATCTCGGAAGCTAAGCAGGGTCGGGCCTGGTTAGTACTTGGATGGGAGACCGCCTGGGAATACCGGGTGCTGTAGGTTTTTGCTCCTCCCTCCCTCGCTGCTCCTTTTGTCTTCGGGGACTTCGCCACCACCCCCCCCACCACCACCACCACCCCCAGCACCACCACCACCACCACCACCACAACGACCCACCGTGACCACGACCCCGACCCCGTCCGGGCCACCCGCCAGACCCACGCACACCGAATCCTCACAGCTACGTCCCCGAATCCTCTCCCCTCCCCACACTCTCCTGGGGCGCGCGCCCGCGACACGGGTCACCAGCGAGGTTGGTCCCAGGCCACGTTGGGGACCGCTCCCCAACTGCCCTCCAGGCGGGCGGGGAGGGACGTGCGGAAGCCATGAGAAAGTGGGTCCTGCACCCCAGCGGGCCCCACAGCGGGACGCGCCACACCTGGGCTCGCCACAAGGTGGTGCACTGGGTCCAGGGCAAGACGCCAGGGGACAGAGAAGCAGGGAGCCTCAGTCGGGTGCTGCTCCACGTCGCGCTCCGTCGCTCAACCCAAGACAGGGCAGCCAGCGCGCGACCTCTACGTGGGATCCCGCCTCCCACGGCAGAGCCTGCGGTCACAGGGACAGAGGGCGCAGGCCGCCAGAGCTCCGGATGCCAGCGGCAGCTCCCCGTCCCGCTCAAAGGGAGGGAGGGCCGCCGCTGGCGCCCAGTCGCCTGTGCCACCCTCCGGGTCTCAAAGCACTCCTCAGTCAGCTCAAGGACCGGGGCCACCTGGCCTTCGGGGTCACATGGGCTTGGGCACGACGGAAGGGACCGCTTGCCCCCGTGGAACAGACATTCTCCCCGTGGACAACCTCAGGTGCCGGGACCCTCTGCTCCGCCTTGGAAAACCCACCTTCTGCAATGTATGCCCAACGCAATCAGGCCGAGCAGATTGACCCCCTCGGCCCGGCCCCAGTGTGTGATGGGGCTCTGTGCGTGAGGGCTTGCTCTTCCCCACCTACACCAGGCACGGCATCTAACACACACACACACACACACACACACCACGCAGAGACACCCAGACCACGCACGCACGCACGGGGACGCACCCTCCTCTCCCCCACCCCACACACGAGCAGCCGAAGGACAAGAGGGTATGGCTGGGGCCTGAGCGGGAACAAGCGAAGCCTTGGTTTGCGGCCCCTCGGCCAACTGCATCAGGATTTTTGTCTGGGCTCGGAGGCCAGAGGATCTCTGCCATTTGCTAGCAGGGCCAGGGATGGCAGGAGGGTGGGTACGGGGCTCAGCCAGGGCCAGTTCTGCTGGCACGATCCTGTAGCACGTGGCCGCGTAGCACGGGGCCGGGTCTGAAGGAGGCCAAGCAGGGGCACAAGACCCAGCAGCGGCACAGGGAAGAGGCCCAGGGCACCCAGGAGCAGACGAGACCCGGGAGTCGTGCGTGCTTGGCGTGGCCGCGGGCCCCGTGACGCCCGAGGACTCGAGTGCTCAGCCCCGTGTAGTGGCCGCGAAGGCCTGCCTGGGAGAAACGCCCCGGGAGGCCGGCAGGAACCCGGGATCGGAAGGGATGTGGAGGGGCCCCGGGTCGGAGGAGATGGCTTTGGCTGTGTTTGGTTTTGTTTCTTCTTCCCAAGATCCCGGGTGTGAAAGGGGCCAGAGGTGAAGTCCTGGGCTGGAAAGCCTCACGATTCAGCCCCGCAGCCCCAGGCCCTGAGTGTGGAGGAGGGCGGAGCGGGTCGGCGAAGGGCGCGGCTGCCGTTTTCCTGATGGGCTGGAGGGGCAGTGGCGCTTTCCGGACGAAGAGGACCGGAAGGGTCCCCGAGACCTCCGCTGGGAGCCACGCACCCACCCAAGGATACGGCTCCAGGAGGCGACGGAGGAGGGCGGCTGCTTGCCCTGGCCCGAGCTGTGCGTCCCCCGCCTTGGCCACAGCAGTGGACATTCCCAGAAGAACAAGCGCCCGAGAGCACTGAGAAATTTTCCCCCGAGAAAACTTGACCCTCGTCCTGGCAGCAGGACACCTCGGGAAGAAAGCCACCCAGCGGCCACCTGGGCGAGACCGGCTGCCCGAGCAGGCGCGCGGGGCCTCTGGCCGCTGGCCCCGGGCTGCCAGCCCCCACCCGGACTCCCAGCCGTGCCAGGAGAGCAGCGTGGAGACGCACGCCGGGGCCCTCGGCAGGCTCTTGGGGCTCCCGGAGGCGGCGGCTAGCGTCTACGGCCATACCACCCTGAACGCGCCCGATCTCGTCTGATCTCGGAAGCTAAGCAGGGTCGGGCTTGGTTAGTACTTGGATGGGAGACCGCCTGGGAATACCGGGTGCTGTAGGCTTTTGCTCCTCCCTCCCTCGCTGCTCCTTTTGTCTTCGGGGACTTCGCCACCACCCCCCCCCCACCACCACCACCCCCAGCACCACCACCACCACCACCACAACGACCCACCGTGACCACGACCCCGACCCCGTCCGGGCCACCCGCCAGACCCACGCACACCGAATCCTCACAGCTACGTCCCCGAATCCTCTCCCCTCCCCACACTCTCCTGGGGCGCGCGCCCGCGACACGGGTCACCAGCGAGGTTGGTCCCAGGCCACGTTGGGGACCGCTCCCCAACTGCCCTCCAGGCGGGCGGGGAGGGACGTGCGGAAGCCATGAGAAAGTGGGTCCTGCACCCCAGCGGGCCCCACAGCGGGACGCGTCACACCTGGGCTCGCCACAAGGTGGTGCACTGGGTCCAGGGCAAGACGCCAGGGGACAGAGAAGCAGGGAGCCTCAGTCGGGTGCTGCTCCACGTCGCGCTCCGTCGCTCAACCCAAGACAGGGCAGCCAGCGCGCGACCTGTACGTGGGATCCCGCCTCCCACGGCAGAGCCTGCGGTCACAGGGACAGAGGGCGCAGGCCGCCAGAGCTCCGGATGCCAGCGGCAGCTCCCCGTCCCGCTCAAAGGGAGGGAGGGCCGCCGCTGGCGCCCAGTCGCCTGTGCCACCCTCCGGGTCTCAAAGCACTCCTCAGTCAGCTCAAGGACCGGGGCCACCTGGCCTTCAGGGTCACATGGGCTTGGGCACGACGGAAGGGACCGCTTGCCCCCGTGGAACAGACATTCTCCCCGTGGACAACCTCAGGTGCCGGGACCCTCTGCTCCGCCTTGGAAAACCCACCTTCTGCAATGTATGCCCAACGCAATCAGGCCGAGCAGATTGACCCCCTCGGCCCGGCCCCAGTGTGTGATGGGGCTCTGTGCGTGAGGGCTTGCTCTTCCCCACCTACACCAGGCACGGCATCTAACACACACACACACACACACACACACCACGCAGAGACACCCAGACCACGCACGCACGCACGGGGACGCACCCTCCTCTCCCCCACCCCACACACGAGCAGCCGAAGGACAAGAGGGTATGGCTGGGGCCTGAGCGGGAACAAGCGAAGCCTTGGTTTGCGGCCCCTCGGCCAACTGCATCAGGATTTTTGTCTGGGCTCGGAGGCCAGAGGATCTCTGCCATTTGCTAGCAGGGCCAGGGATGGCAGGAGGGTGGGTACGGGGCTCAGCCAGGGCCAGTTCTGCTGGCACGATCCTGTAGCACGTGGCCGCGTAGCACGGGGCCGGGTCTGAAGGAGGCCAAGCAGGGGCACAAGACCCAGCAGCGGCACAGGGAAGAGGCCCAGGGCACCCAGGAGCAGACGAGACCCGGGAGTCGTGCGTGCTTGGCGTGGCCGCGGGCCCCGTGACGCCCGAGGACTCGAGTGCTCAGCCCCGTGTAGTGGCCGCGAAGGCCTGCCTGGGAGAAACGCCCCGGGAGGCCGGCAGGAACCCGGGATCGGAAGGGATGTGGAGGGGCCCCGGGTCGGAGGAGATGGCTTTGGCTGTGTTTGGTTTTGTTTCTTCTTCCCAAGATCCCGGGTGTGAAAGGGGCCAGAGGTGAAGTCCTGGGCTGGAAAGCCTCACGATTCAGCCCCGCAGCCCCAGGCCCTGAGTGTGGAGGAGGGCGGAGCGGGTCGGCGAAGGGCGCGGCTGCCGTTTTCCTGATGGGCTGGAGGGGCAGTGGCGCTTTCCGGACGAAGAGGACCGGAAGGGTCCCCGAAACCTCCGCTGGGAGCCACGCACCCACCCAAGGATACGGCTCCAGGAGGCGACGGAGGAGGGCGGCTGCTTGCCCTGGCCCGAGCTGTGCGTCCCCCGCCTTGGCCACAGCAGTGGACATTCCCAGAAGAACAAGCGCCCGAGAGCACTGAGAAATTTTCCCCCGAGAAAACTTGACCCTCGTCCTGGCAGCAGGACACCTCGGGAAGAAAGCCACCCAGCGGCCACCTGGGCGAGACCGGCTGCCCGAGCAGGCGCGCGGGGCCTCTGGCCGCTGGCCCCGGGCTGCCAGCCCCCACCCGGACTCCCAGCCGTGCCAGGAGAGCAGCGTGGAGACGCACGCCGGGGCCCTCGGCAGGCTCTTGGGGCTCCCGGAGGCGGCGGCTAGCGTCTACGGCCATACCACCCTGAACGCGCCCGATCTCGTCTGATCTCGGAAGCTAAGCAGGGTCGGGCCTGGTTAGTACTTGGATGGGAGACCGCCTGGGAATACCGGGTGCTGTAGGCTTTTGCTCCTCCCTCCCTCGCTGCTCCTTTTGTCTTCGGGGACTTCGCCACCACCCCCCCCACCACCACCACCACCCCCAGCACCACCACCACCACCACCACAACGACCCACCGTGACCACGACCCCGACCCCGTCCGGGCCACCCGCCAGACCCACGCACACCGAATCCTCACAGCTACGTCCCCGAATCCTCTCCCCTCCCCACACTCTCCTGGGGCGCGCGCCCGCGACACGGGTCACCAGCGAGGTTGGTCCCAGGCCACGTTGGGGACCGCTCCCCAACTGCCCTCCAGGCGGGCGGGGAGGGACGTGCGGAAGCCATGAGAAAGTGGGTCCTGCACCCCAGCGGGCCCCACAGCGGGACGCGCCACACCTGGGCTCGCCACAAGGTGGTGCACTGGGTCCAGGGCAAGACGCCAGGGGACAGAGAAGCAGGGAGCCTCAGTCGGGTGCTGCTCCACGTCGAGCTCCGTCGCTCAACCCAAGACAGGGCAGCCAGCGCGCGACCTCTACGTGGGATCCCGCCTCCCACGGCAGAGCCTGCGGTCACAGGGACAGAGGGCGCAGGCCGCCAGAGCTCCGGATGCCAGCGGCAGCTCCCCATCCCGCTCAAAGGGAGGGAGGGCCGCCGCTGGTGCCCAGTCGCCTGTGCCACCCTCCGGGTCTCAAAGCACTCCTCAGTCAGCTCAAGGACCGGGGCCACCTGGCCTTCGGGGTCACATGGGCTTGGGCACGACGGAAGGGACCGCTTGCCCCCGTGGAACAGACATTCTCCCCGTGGACAACCTCAGGTGCCGGGACCCTCTGCTCCGCCTTGGAAAACCCACCTTCTGCAATGTATGCCCAACGCAATCAGGCCGAGCAGATTGACCCCCTCGGCCCGGCCCCAGTGTGTGATGGGGCTCTGTGCGTGAGGGCTTGCTCTTCCCCACCTACACCAGGCACGGCATCTAACACACACACACACACACACACACACACACACACACCACACAGAGACACCCAGACCACGCACGCACGCACGGGGACGCACCCTCCGCTCCCCCACCCCACACACGAGCAGCCAAAGGACAAGAGGGTATGGCTGGGGCCTGAGCGGGAACAAGCGAAGCCTTGGTTTGCGGCCCCTCGGCCATCTGCATCAGGATTTTTGTCTGGGCTCGGAGGCCAGAGGATCTCTGCCATTTGCTAGCAGGGCCAGGGATGGCAGGAGGGTGGGTACGGGGCTCAGCGAGGTCCAGTTCTGCTGGCACGATCCTGTAGCACGTGGCCGCGTAGCACGGGGCCGGGTCTGATGGAGGCCAAGCAGGGGCACAAGACCCAGCACCGGCACAGGGAAGAGGCCCAGGGCACCCAGGAGCAGACGAGACCCGGGAGTCGTGCGTGCTTGGCGTGGCCGCGGGCCCCGTGACGCCCGAGGACTCGAGTGCTCAGCCCCGTGTAGTGGCCGCGAAGGCCTGCCTGGGAGAAACGCCGCGGGAGGCCGGCAGGAACCCGGATCGGAAGGGATGTGGAGGGGCCCCGGGTCGGAGGAGATGTCTTTGGCTGTGTTTGGTTTTGTTTCTTCTTCCCAAGATCCCAGGTGTGAAAGGGGCCAGAGGTGAAGTCCTGGGCTGGAAAGCCTCACGATTCAGCCCCGCAGCCCCAGGCCCTGAGTGTGGAGGAAGGCGGAGCGGGTCGGCGAAGGGCGCGGCTGCCGTTTTCCTGATTTGCTGGAGGGGCAGTGTCGCTTTCCGGACGAAGAGGACCGGAAGGGTCCCCGAGACCTCCGCTGGGAGCCACGCACCCACCCAAGGATACGGCTCCAGGAGGCGACGGAGGAGGGCGGCTGCTTGCCCTGGCCCGAGCTGTGCGTCCCCCGCCTTGGCCACAGCAGTGAACATTCCCAGAAGAACAAGCGCCCGAGAGCACTGAGAAATTTTCCCCCGAGAAAACTTGACCCTCGTCCTGGCAGCAGGACACCTCTGGAAGAAAGCCACCCAGCGGCCACCTGGGCGAGACCGGCTGCCCGAGCAGGCGCGCGGGGCCTCTGGCCGCTGGCCCCGGGCTGCCAGCCCCCACCCGGACTCCCAGCCGTGCCAGGAGAGCAGCGTGGAGACGCACGCCGGGGCCCTCGGCAGGCTCTTGGGGCTCCCGGAGGCGGCGGCTAGCGTCTACGGCCATACCACCCTGAACGCGCCCGATCTCGTCTGATCTCGGAAGCTAAGCAGGGTCGTGCCTGGTTAGTACTTGGATGGGAGACCGCCTGGGAATACCGGGTGCTGTAGGCTTTTGCTCCTCCCTCCCTCGCTGCTCCTTTTGTCTTCGGGGACTTCGCCACCACCCACCCCACCACCACCACCACCCCCAGCACCACCACCACCACCACCACCACAACGACCCACCGTGACCACGACCCCGACCCCGTCCGGGCCACCCGCCAGACCCACGCACACCGAATCCTCACAGCTACGTCCCCGAATCCTCTCCCCTCCCCACACTCTCCTGGGGCGCGCGCCCGCGACACGGGTCACCAGCGAGTTTGGTCCCAGGCCACGTTGGGGACCGCTCCCCAACTGCCCTCCAGGCGGGCGGGGAGGGACGTGCGGAAGCCATGAGAAAGTGGGTCCTGCACCCCAGCGGGCCCCACAGCGGGACGCGCCACACCT
The DNA here is from genome assembly GCF_047511655.1 of Castor canadensis. Classification (NCBI taxonomy): domain Eukaryota; kingdom Metazoa; phylum Chordata; class Mammalia; order Rodentia; family Castoridae; genus Castor; species Castor canadensis. Next base: position 89,348,567 of record NC_133395.1, read on the forward strand.
GGGCTCGCCACAAGGTGGTGCACTGGGTCCAGGGCAAGACGCCAGGGGACAGAGAAGCAGGGAGCCTCAGTCGGGTGCTGCTCCACGTCGCGCTCCGTCGCTCAACCCAAGACAGGGCAGCCAGCGCGCGACCTCTACGTGGGATCCCGCCTCCCACGGCAGAGCCTGCGGTCACAGGGACAGAGGGCGCAGGCCGCCAGAGCTCCGGATGCCAGCGGCAGCTCCCTGTCCCGCTCAAAGGGAGGGAGGGCCGCCGCTGGCGCCCAGTCGCCTGTGCCACCCTCCGGGTCTCAAAGCACTCCTCAGTCAGCTCAAGGACCGGGGCCACCTGGCCTTCGGGGTCACATGGGCTTGGGCACGACGGAAGGGACCGCTTGCCCCCGTGGAACAGACATTCTCCCCGTGGACAACCTCAGGTGCCGGGACCCTCTGCTCCGCCTTGGAAAACCCACCTTCTGCAATGTATGCCCAACGCAATCAGGCCGAGCAGATTGACCCCCTCGGCCCGGCCCCAGTGTGTGATGGGGCTCTGTGCGTGAGGGCTTGCTCTTCCCCACCTACACCAGGCACGGCATCTAACACACACACGCACACACACACACACCACGCAGAGACACCCAGACCACGCACGCACGCACGGGGACGCACCCTCCTCTCCCCCACCCCACACACGAGCAGCCGAAGGACAAGAGGGTATGGCTGGGGCCTGAGCGGGAACAAGCGAAGCCTTGGTTTGCGGCCCCTCGGCCAACTGCATCAGGATTTTTGTCTGGGCTCGGAGGCCAGAGGATCTCTGCCATTTGCTAGCAGGGCCAGGGATGGCAGGAGGGTGGGTACGGGGCTCAGCCAGGGCCAGTTCTGCTGGCACGATCCTGTAGCACGTGGCCGCGTAGCACGGGGCCGGGTCTGAAGGAGGCCAAGCAGGGGCACAAGACCCAGCAGCGGCACAGGGAAGAGGCCCAGGGCACCCAGGAGCAGACGAGACCCGGGAGTCGTGCGTGCTTGGCGTGGCCGCGGGCCCCGTGACGCCCGAGGACTCGAGTGCTCAGCCCCGTGTAGTGGCCGCGAAGGCCTGCCTGGGAGAAACGCCCCGGGAGGCCGGCAGGAACCCGGGATCGGAAGGGATGTGGAGGGGCCCCGGGTCGGAGGAGATGGCTTTGGCTGTGTTTGGTTTTGTTTCTTCTTCCCAAGATCCCGGGTGTGAAAGGGGCCAGAGGTGAAGTCCTGGGCTGGAAAGCCTCACGATTCAGCCCCGCAGCCCCAGGCCCTGAGTGTGGAGGAGGGCGGAGCGGGTCGGCGAAGGGCGCGGCTGCCGTTTTCCTGATGGGCTGGAGGGGCAGTGGCGCTTTCCGGACGAAGAGGACCGGAAGGGTCCCCGAGACCTCCGCTGGGAGCCACGCACCCACCCAAGGATACGGCTCCAGGAGGCGACGGAGGAGGGCGGCTGCTTGGCCTGGCCCGAGCTGTGCGTCCCCCGCCTTGGCCACAGCAGTGGACATTCCCAGAAGAACAAGCGCCCGAGAGCACTGAGAAATTTTCCCCCGAGAAAACTTGACCCTCGTCCTGGCAGCAGGACACCTCGGGAAGAAAGCCACCCAGCGGCCACCTGGGCGAGACCGGCTGCCCGAGCAGGCGCGCGGGGCCTCTGGCCGCTGGCCCCGGGCTGCCAGCCCCCACCCGGACTCCCAGCCGTGCCAGGAGAGCAGCGTGGAGACGCACGCCGGGGCCCTCGGCAGGCTCTTGGGGCTCCCGGAGGCGGCGGCTAGCGTCTACGGCCATACCACCCTGAACGCGCCCGATCTCGTCTGATCTCGGAAGCTAAGCAGGGTCGGGCCTGGTTAGTACTTGGATGGGAGACCGCCTGGGAATACCGGGTGCTGTAGGCTTTTGCTCCTCCCTCCCTCGCTGCTCCTTTTGTCTTCGGGGACTTCGCCACCACGCCCCCCACCACCACCACCACCCCCAGCACCACCACCACCACCACCACCACAACGACCCACCGTGACCACGACCCCGACCCCGTCCGGGCCACCCGCCAGACCCACGCACACCGAATCCTCACAGCTACGTCCCCGAATCCTCTCCCCTCCCCACACTCTCCTGGGGCGCGCGCCCGCGACACGGGTCACCAGCGAGGTTGGTCCCAGGCCACGTTGGGGACCGCTCCCCAACTGCCCTCCAGGCGGGCGGGGAGGGACGTGCGGAAGCCATGAGAAAGTGGGTCCTGCACCCCAGCGGGCCCCACAGCGGGACGCGCCACACCTGGGCTCGCCACAAGGTGGTGCACTGGGTCCAGGGCAAGACGCCAGGGGACAGAGAAGCAGGGAGCCTCAGTCGGGTGCTGCTCCACGTCGCGCTCCGTCGCTCAACCCAAGACAGGGCAGCCAGCGCGCGACCTCTACGTGGGATCCCGCCTCCCACGGCAGAGCCTGCGGTCACAGGGACAGAGGGCGCAGGCCGCCAGAGCTCCGGATGCCAGCGGCAGCTCCCCGTCCCGCTCAAAGGGAGGGAGGGCCGCCGCTGGCGCCCAGTCGCCTGTGCCACCCTCCGGGTCTCAAAGCACTCCTCAGTCAGCTCAAGGACCGGGGCCACCTGGCCTTCGGGGTCACATGGGCTTGGGCACGACGGAAGGGACCGCTTGCCCCCGTGGAACAGACATTCTCCCCGTGGACAACCTCAGGTGCCGGGACCCTCTGCTCCGCCTTGGAAAACCCACCTTCTGCAATGTATGCCCAACGCAATCAGGCCGAGCAGATTGACCCCCTCGGCCCGGCCCCAGGGTGTGATGGGACTCTGTGCGTGAGGGCTTGCTCTTCCCCACCTACACTAGGCACGGCATCTAACACACACACACACACACACACACACCACGCAGAGACACCCAGACCACGCACGCACGCACGGGGACGCACCCTCCTCTCCCCCACCCCACACACGAGCAGCCGAAGGACAAGAGGGTATGGCTGGGGCCTGAGCGGGAACAAGCGAAGCCTTGGTTTGCGGCCCCTCGGCCAACTGCATCAGGATTTTTGTCTGGGCTCGGAGGCCAGAGGATCTCTGCCATTTGCTAGCAGGGCCAGGGATGGCAGGAGGGTGGGTACGGGACTCAGCCAGGGCCAGTTCTGCTGGCACGATCCTGTAGCACGTGGCCGCGTAGCACGGGGCCGGGTCTGAAGGAGGCCAAGCAGGGGCACAAGACCCAGCAGCGGCACAGGGAAGAGGCCCAGGGCACCCAGGAGCAGACGAGACCCGGGAGTCGTGCGTGCTTGGCGTGGCCGCGGGCCCCGTGACGCCCGAGGACTCGAGTGCTCAGCCCCGTGTAGTGGCCGCGAAGGCCTGCCTGGGAGAAACGCCCCGGGAGGCCGGCAGGAACCCGGGATCGGAAGGGATGTGGAGGGGCCCCGGGTCGGAGGAGATGGCTTTGGCTGTGTTTGGTTTTGTTTCTTCTTCCCAAGATCCCGGGTGTGAAAGGGGCCAGAGGTGAAGTCCTGGGCTGGAAAGCCTCACGATTCAGCCCCGCAGCCCCAGGCCCTGAGTGTGGAGGAGGGCGGAGCGGGTCGGCGAAGGGCGCGGCTGCCGTTTTCCTGATGGGCTGGAGGGGCAGTGGCGCTTTCCGGACGAAGAGGACCGGAAGGGTCCCCGAGACCTCCGCTGGGAGCCACGCACCCACCCAAGGATACGGCTCCAGGAGGCGACGGAGGAGGGCGGCTGCTTGCCCTGGCCCGAGCTGTGCGTCCCCCGCCTTGGCCACAGCAGTGGACATTCCCAGAAGAACAAGCGCCCGAGAGCACTGAGAAATTTTCCCCCGAGAAAACTTGACCCTCGTCCTGGCAGCAGGACACCTCGGGAAGAAAGCCACCCAGCGGCCACCTGGGCGAGACCGGCTGCCCGAGCAGGCGCGCGGGGCCTCTGGCCGCTGGCCCCGGGCTGCCAGCCCCCACCCGGACTCCCAGCCGTGCCAGGAGAGCAGCGTGGAGACGCACGCCGGGGCCCTCGGCAGGCTCTTGGGGCTCCCGGAGGCGGCGGCTAGCGTCTACGGCCATACCACCCTGAACGCGCCCGATCTCGTCTGATCTCGGAAGCTAAGCAGGGTCGGGCCTGGTTAGTACTTGGATGGGAGACCGCCTGGGAATACCGGGTGCTGTAGGCTTTTGCTCCTCCCTCCCTCGCTGCTCCTTTTGTCTTCGGGGACTTCGCCACCACCCCCCCCACCACCACCACCACCCCCAGCACCACCACCACCACCACCACCACAACGACCCACCGTGACCACGACCCCGACCCCGTCCGGGCCACCCGCCAGACCCACGCACACCGAATCCTCACAGCTACGTCCCCGAATCCTCTCCCCTCCCCACACTCTCCTGGGGCGCGCGCCCGCGACACGGGTCACCAGCGAGGTTGGTCCCAGGCCACGTTGGGGACCGCTCCCCAACTGCCCTCCAGGCGGGCGGGGAGGGACGTGCGGAAGCCATGAGAAAGTGGGTCCTGCACCCCAGCGGGCCCCACAGCGGGACGCGCCACACCTGGGCTCGCCACAAGGTGGTGCACTGGGTCCAGGGCAAGACGCCAGGGGACAGAGAAGCAGGGAGCCTCAGTCGGGTGCTGCTCCACGTCGCGCTCCGTCGCTCAACCCAAGACAGGGCAGCCAGCGCGCGACCTCTACGTGGGATCCCGCCTCCCATGGCAGAGCCTGCGGTCACAGGGACAGAGGGCGCAGGCCGCCAGAGCTCCGGATGCCAGCGGCAGCTCCCCGTCCCGCTCAAAGGGAGGGAGGGCCGCCGCTGGCGCCCAGTCGCCTGTGCCACCCTCCGGGTCTCAAAGCACTCCTCAGTCAGCTCAAGGACCGGGGCCACCTGGCCTTCGGGGTCACATGGGCTTGGGCACGACGGAAGGGACCGCTTGCCCCCGTGGAACAGACATTCTCCCCGTGGACAACCTCAGGTGCCGGGACCCTCTGCTCCGCCTTGGAAAACCCACCTTCTGCAATGTATGCCCAACGCAATCAGGCCGAGCAGATTGACCCCCTCGGCCCGGCCCCAGTGTGTGATGGGACTCTGTGCGTGAGGGCTTGCTCTTCCCCACCTACACCAGGCACGGCATCTAACACACACACACACACACACACACACCACGCAGAGACACCCAGACCACGCACGCACGCACGGGGACGCACCCTCCTCTATCCCACCCCACACACGAGCAGCCGAAGGACAAGAGGGTATGGCTGGGGCCTGAGCGGGAACAAGCGAAGCCTTGGTTTGCGGCCCCTCGGCCAACTGCATCAGGATTTTTGTCTGGGCTCGGAGGCCAGAGGATCTCTGCCATTTGCTAGCAGGGCCAGGGATGGCAGGAGGGTGGGTACGGGACTCAGCCAGGGCCAGTTCTGCTGGCACGATCCTGTAGCACGTGGCCGCGTAGCACGGGGCCGGGTCTGAAGGAGGCCAAGCAGGGGCACAAGACCCAGCAGCGGCACAGGGAAGAGGCCCAGGGCACCCAGGAGCAGACGAGACCCGGGAGTCGTGCGTGCTTGGTGTGGCCGCGGGCCCCGTGACGCCTGAGGACTCGAGTGCTCAGCCCCGTGTAGTGGCCGCGAAGGCCTGCCTGGGAGAAACGCCCCGGGAGGCCGGCAGGAACCCGGGATCGGAAGGGATGTGGAGGGGCCCCGGGTCGGAGGAGATGGCTTTGGCTGTGTTTGGTTTTGTTTCTTCTTCCCAAGATCCCGGGTGTGAAAGGGGCCAGAGGTGAAGTCCTGGGCTGGAAAGCCTCACGATTCAGCCCCGCAGCCCCAGGCCCTGAGTGTGGAGGAGGGCGGAGCGGGTCGGCGAAGGGCGCGGCTGCCGTTTTCCTGATGGGCTGGAGGGGCAGTGGTGCTTTCCGGACGAAGAGGACCGGAAGGGTCCCCGAGACCTCCGCTGGGAGCCACGCACCCACCCAAGGATACGGCTCCAGGAGGCGACGGAGGAGGGCGGCTGCTTGCCCTGGCCCGAGCTGTGCGTCCCCCGCCTTGGCCACAGCAGTGGACATTCCCAGAAGAACAAGCGCCCGAGAGCACTGAGAAATTTTCCCCCGAGAAAACTTGACCCTCGTCCTGGCAGCAGGACACCTCGGGAAGAAAGCCACCCAGCGGCCACCTGGGCGAGACCGGCTGCCCGAGCAGGCGCGCGGGGCCTCTGGCCGCTGGCCCCGGGCTGCCAGCCCCCACCCGGACTCCCAGCCGTGCCAGGAGAGCAGCGTGGAGACGCACGCCGGGGCCCTCGGCAGGCTCTTGGGGCTCCCGGAGGCGGCGGCTAGCGTCTACGGCCATACCACCCTGAACGCGCCCGATCTCGTCTGATCTCGGAAGCTAAGCAGGGTCGGGCCTGGTTAGTACTTGGATGGGAGACCGCCTGGGAATACCGGGTGCTGTAGGCTTTTGCTCCTCCCTCCCTCGCTGCTCCTTTTGTCTTCGGGGACTTCGCCACCACCCCCCCACAACACCACCACCACCCCCAGCACCACCACCACCACCACCACCACAACGACCCACCGTGACCACGACCCCGACCCCGTCCGGGCCACCCGCCAGACCCACGCACACCGAATCCTCACAGCTACGTCCCCGAATCCTCTCCCCTCCCCACACTCTCCTGGGGCGCGCGCCCGCGACACGGGTCACCAGCGAGGTTGGTCCCAGGCCACGTTGGGGACCGCTCCCCAACTGCCCTCCAGGCGGGCGGGGAGGGACGTGCGGAAGCCATGAGAAAGTGGGTCCTGCACCCCAGCGGGCCCCACAGCGGGACGCGCCACACCTGGGCTCGCCACAAGGTGGTGCACTGGGTCCAGGGCAAGACGCCAGGGGACAGAGAAGCAGGGAGCCTCAGTCGGGTGCTGCTCCACGTCGCGCTCCGTCGCTCAACCCAAGACAGGGCAGCCAGCGCGCGACCTCTACGTGGGATCCCGCCTCCCACGGCAGAGCCTGCGGTCACAGGGACAGAGGGCGCAGGCCGCCAGAGCTCCGGATGCCAGCGGCAGCTCCCCGTCCCGCTCAAAGGGAGGGAGGGCCGCCGCTGGCGCCCAGTCGCCTGTGCCACCCTCCGGGTCTCAAAGCACTCCTCAGTCAGCTCAAGGACCGGGGCCACCTGGCCTTCGGGGTCACATGGGCTTGGGCACGACGGAAGGGACCGCTTGCCCCCGTGGAACAGACATTCTCCCCGTGGACAACCTCAGGTGCCGGGACCCTCTGCTCCGCCTTGGAAAACCCACCTTCTGCAATGTATGCCCAACGCAATCAGGCCGAGCAGATTGACCCCCTCGGCCCGGCCCCAGTGTGTGATGGGGCTCTGTGCGTGAGGGCTTGCTCTTCCCCACCTACACCAGGCACGGCATCTAACACACACACACACACACACACACACCACGCAGAGACACCCAGACCACGCACGCACGCACGGGGACGCACCCTCCTCTCCCCCACCCCACACACGAGCAGCCGAAGGACAAGAGGGTATGGCTGGGGCCTGAGCGGGAACAAGCGAAGCCTTGGTTTGCGGCCCCTCGGCCAACTGCATCAGGATTTTTGTCTGGGCTCGGAGGCCAGAGGATCTCTGCCATTTGCTAGCAGGGCCAGGGATGGCAGGAGGGTGGGTACGGGGCTCAGCCAGGGCCAGTTCTGCTGGCACGATCCTGTAGCACGTGTCCGCGTAGCACGAGGCCGGGTCTGAAGGAGGCCAAGCAGGGGCACAAGACCCAGCAGCGGCACAGGGAAGAGGCCCAGGGCACCCAGGAGCAGACGAGACCCGGGAGTCGTGCGTGCTTGGCGTGGCCGCGGGCCCCGTGACGCCCGAGGACTCGAGTGCTCAGCCCCGTGTAGTGGCCGCGAAGGCCTGCCTGGGAGAAACGCCCCGGGAGGCCGGCAGGAACCCGGGATCGGAAGGGATGTGGAGGGGCCCCGGGTCGGAGGAGATGGCTTTGGCTGTGTTTGGTTTTGTTTCTTCTTCCCAAGATCCCGGGTGTGAAAGGGGCCAGAGGTGAAGTCCTGGGCTGGAAAGCCTCACGATTCAGCCCCGCAGCCCCAGGCCCTGAGTGTGGAGGAGGGCGGAGCGGGTCGGCGAAGGGCGCGGCTGCCGTTTTCCTGATGGGCTGGAGGGGCAGTGGCGCTTTCCGGACGAAGAGGACCGGAAGGGTCCCCGAGACCTCCGCTGGGAGCCACGCACCCACCCAAGGATACGGCTCCAGGAGGCGATGGAGGAGGGCGGCTGCTTGCCCTGGCCCGAGCTGTGCGTCCCCCGCATTGGCCACAGCAGTGGACATTCCCAGAAGAACAAGCGCCCGAGAGCACTGAGAAATTTTCCCCCGAGAAAACTTGACCCTCGTCCTGGCAGCAGGACACCTCGGGAAGAAAGCCACCCAGCGGCCACCTGGGCGAGACCGGCTGCCCGAGCAGGCGCGCGGGGCCTCTGGCCGCTGGCCCCGGGCTGCCAGCCCCCACCCGGACTCCCAGCCGTGCCAGGAGAGCAGCGTGGAGACGCACGCCGGGGCCCTCGGCAGGCTCTTGGGGCTCCCGGAGGCGGCGGCTAGCGTCTACGGCCATACCACCCTGAACGCGCCCGATCTCGTCTGATCTCGGAAGCTAAGCAGGGTCGGGCCTGGTTAGTACTTGGATGGGAGACCGCCTGGGAATACCAGGTGCTGTAGGCTTTTGCTCCTCCCTCCCTCGCTGCTCCTTTTGTCTTCGGGGACTTCGCCACCACCCCCCCACCACCACCACCACCCCCAGCACCACCACCACCACCACCACAACGACCCACCGTGACCACGACCCCGACCCCGTCCGGGCCACCCGCCAGACCCACGCACACCGAATCCTCACAGCTATGTCCCCGAATCCTCTCCCCTCCCCACACTCTCCTGGGGCGCGCGCCCGCGACACGGGTCACCAGCGAGGTTGGTCCCAGGCCACGTTGGGGACCGCTCCCCAACTGCCCTCCAGGCGGGCGGGGAGGGACGTGCGGAAGCCATGAGAAAGTGGGTCCTGCACCCCAGCGGGCCCCACAGCGGGACGCGCCACACCTGGGCTCGCCACAAGGTGGTGCACTGGGTCCAGGGCAAGACGCCAGGGGACAGAGAAGCAGGGAGCCTCAGTCGGGTGCTGCTCCACGTCGCGCTCCGTCGCTCAACCCAAGACAGGGCAGTTTGCGTTGGTGGTATAGTGGTGAGCATAGCTGCCTTCCAAGACAGGGCAGTCAGCGCGCGACCTCTACGTGGGATCCCGCCTCCCACGGCAGAGCCTGCGGTCACAGGGACAGAGGGCGCAGGCCGCCAGAGCTCCGGATGCCAGCGGCAGCTCCCCGTCCCGCTCAAAGGGAGGGAGGGCCGCCGCTGGCGCCCAGTCGCCTGTGCCACCCTCCGGGTCTCAAAGCACTCCTCAGTCAGCTCAAGGACCGGGGCCACCTGGCCTTCGGGGTCACATGGGCTTGGGCACGACGGAAGGGACCGCTTGCCCCCGTGGAACAGACATTCTCCCCGTGGACAACCTCAGGTGCCGGGACCCTCTGCTCCGCCTTGGAAAACCCACCTTCTGCAATGTATGCCCAACGCAATCAGGCCGAGCAGATTGACCCCCTCGGCCCGGCCCCAGTGTGTGATGGGGCTCTGTGCGTGAGGGCTTGCTCTTCCCCACCTACACCAGGCACGGCATCTAACACACACACACACACACACACACACACCACGCAGAGACACCCAGACCACGCACGCACGCACGGGGACGCACCCTCCTCTCCCCCACCCCACACACGAGCAGCCGAAGGACAAGAGGGTATGGCTGGGGCCTGAGCGGGAACAAGCGAAGCCTTGGTTTGCGGCCCCTCGGCCAACTGCATCAGGATTTTTGTCTGGGCTCGGAGGCCAGAGGATCTCTGCCATTTGCTAGCAGGGCCAGGGATGGCAGGAGGGTGGGTACGGGGCTCAGCCAGGGCCAGTTCTGCTGGCACGATCCTGTAGCACGTGGCCGCGTAGCACGGGGCCGGGTCTGAAGGAGGCCAAGCAGGGGCACAAGACCCAGCAGCGGCACAGGGAAGAGGCCCAGGGCACCCAGGAGCAGACGAGACCCGGGAGTCGTGCGTGCTTGGCGTGGCCGCGGGCCCCGTGACGCCCGAGGACTCGAGTGCTCAGCCCCGTGTAGTGGCCGCGAAGGCCTGCCTGGGAGAAACGCCCCGGGAGGCCGGCAGGAACCCGGGATTGGAAGGGATGTGGAGGGGCCCCGGGTCGGAGGAGATGGCTTTGGCTGTGTTTGGTTTTGTTTCTTCTTCCCAAGATCCCGGGTGTGAAAGGGGCCAGAGGTGAAGTCCTGGGCTGGAAAGCCTCACGATTCAGCCCCGCAGCCCCAGGCCCTGAGTGTGGAGGAGGGCGGAGCGGGTCGGCGAAGGGCGCGGCTGCCGTTTTCCTGATGGGCTGGAGGGGCAGTGGTGCTTTCTGGACGAAGAGGACCGGAAGGGTCCCCGAGACCTCCGCTGGGAGCCACGCACCCACCCAAGGATACGGCTCCAGGAGGCGACGGAGGAGGGCGGCTGCTTGCCCTGGCCCGAGCTGTGCGTCCCCCGCCTTGGCCACAGCAGTGGACATTCCCAGAAGAACAAGCGCCCGAGAGCACTGAGAAATTTTCCCCCGAGAAAACTTGACCCTCGTCCTGGCAGCAGGACACCTCGGGAAGAAAGCCACCCAGCGGCCACCTGGGCGAGACCGGCTGCCCGAGCAGGCGCGCGGGGCCTCTGGCCGCTGGCCCCGGGCTGCCAGCCCCCACCCGGACTCCCAGCCGTGAAAGGAGAGCAGCGTGGAGACGCACGCCGGGGCCCTCGGCAGGCTCTTGGGGCTCCCGGAGGCGGCGGCTAGCGTCTACGGCCATACCACCCTGAACGCGCCCGATCTCGTCTGATCTCGGAAGCTAAGCAGGGTCGGGCCTGGTTAGTACTTGGATGGGAGACCGCCTGGGAATACCGGGTGCTGTAGGCTTTTGCTCCTCCCTCCCTCGCTGCTCCTTTTGTCTTCGGGGACTTCGCCACCACCCCCCCCACCACCACCACCACACCCAGCACCACCACCACCACCACCACCACAACGACCCACCGTGACCACGACCCCGACCCCGTCCGGGCCACCCGCCAGACCCACGCACACCGAATCCTCACAGCTACGTCCCCGAATCCTCTCCCCTCCCCACACTCTCCTGGGGCGCGCGCCCGCGACACGGGTCACCAGCGAGGTTGGTCCCAGACCACGTTGGGGACCGCTCCCCAACTGCCCTCCAGGCGGGCGGGGAGGGACGTGCGGAAGCCATGAGAAAGTGGGTCCTGCACCCCAGCGGGCCCCACAGCGGGACGCGCCACACCTGGGCTCGCCACAAGGTGGTGCACTGGGTCCAGGGCAAGACGCCAGGGGACAGAGAAGCAGGGAGCCTCAGTCGGGTGCTGCTCCACGTCGCGCTCCGTCGCTCAACCCAAGACAGGGCAGCCAGCACGCGACCTCTACGTGGGATCCCGCCTCCCACGGCAGAGCCTGCGGTCACAGGGACAGAGGGCGCAGGCCGCCAGAGCTCCGGATGCCAGCGGCAGCTCCCCGTCCCGCTCAAAGGGAGGGAGGGCCGCCGCTGGCGCCCAGTCGCCTGTGCCACCCTCCGGGTCTCAAAGCACTCCTCAGTCAGCTCAAGGACCGGGGCCACCTGGCCTTCGGGGTCACATGGGCTTGGGCACGACGGAAGGGACCGCTTGCCCCCGTGGAACAGACATTCTCCCCGTGGACAACCTCAGGTGCCGGGACCCTCTGCTCCGCCTTGGAAAACCCACCTTCTGCAATGTATGCCCAACGCAATCAGGCCGAGCAGATTGACCCCCTCGGCCCGGCCCCAGTGTGTGATGGGGCTCTGTGCGTGAGGGCTTGCTCTTCCCCACCTACACCAGGCACAGCATCTAACACACACACACACACACACACACACCACGCAGAGACACCCAGACCACGCACGCACGCACGGGGACGCACCCTCCTCTCCCCCACCCCACACACGAGCAGCCGAAGGACAAGAGGGTATGGCTGGGGCCTGAGCGGGAACAAGCGAAGCCTTGGTTTGCGGCCCCTCGGCCAACTGCATCAGGATTTTTGTCTGGGCTCGGAGGCCAGAGGATCTCTGCCATTTGCTAGCAGGGCCAGGGATGGCAGGAGGGTGGGTACGGGGCTCAGCCAGGGCCAGTTCTGCTGGCACGATCCTGTAGCACGTGGCCGCGTAGCACGGGGCCGGGTCTGAAGGAGGCCAAGCAGGGGCACAAGACCCAGCAGCGGCACAGGGAAGAGGCCCAGGGCACCCAGGAGCAGACGAGACCCGGGAGTCGTGCGTGCTTGGCGTGGCCGCGGGCCCCGTGACGCCCGAGGACTCGAGTGCTCAGCCCCGTGTAGTGGCCGCGAAGGCCTGCCTGGGAGAAACGCCCCGGGAGGCCGGCAGGAACCCGGGATCGGAAGGGATGTGGAGGGGCCCCGGGTCGGAGGAGATGGCTTTGGCTGTGTTTGGTTTTGTTTCTTCTTCCCAAGATCCCGGGTGTGAAAGGGGCCAGAGGTGAAGTCCTGGGCTGGAAAGCCTCACGATTCAGCCCCGCAGCCCCAGGCCCTGAGTGTGGAGGAGGGCGGAGCGGGTCGGCGAAGGGCGCGGCTGCCGTTTTCCTGATGGGCTGGAGGGGCAGTGGCGCTTTCCAGACGAAGAGGACCGGAAGGGTCCCCGAGACCTCCGCTGGGAGCCACGCACCCACCCAAGGATACGGCTCCAGGAGGCGACGGAGGAGGGCGGCTGCTTGCCCTGGCCCGAGCTGTGCGTCCCCCGCCTTGGCCACAGCAGTGGACATTCCCAGAAGAACAAGCGCCCGAGAGCACTGAGAAATTTTCCCCCGAGAAAACTTGACCCTCGTCCTGGCAGCAGGACACCTCGGGAAGAAAGCCACCCAGCGGCCACCTGGGCGAGACCGGCTGCCCGAGCAGGCGCGCGGGGCCTCTGGCCGCTGGCCCCGGGCTGCCAGCCCCCACCCGGACTCCCAGCCGTGCCAGGAGAGCAGCGTGGAGACGCACGCCGGGGCCCTCGGCAGGCTCTTGGGGCTCCCGGAGGCGGCGGCTAGCGTCTACGGCCATACCACCCTGAACGCGCCCGATCTCGTCTGATCTCGGAAGCTAAGCAGGGTCGGGCCTGGTTAGTACTTGGATGGGAGACCGCCTGGGAATACCGGGTGCTGTAGGCTTTTGCTCCTCCCTCCCTCGCTGCTCCTTTTGTCTTCGGGGACTTCGCCACCACCCCCCCCACCACCACCACCACCCCCAGCACCACCACCACCACCACCACCACAACGACCCACCGTGACCACGACCCCGACCCCGTCCGGGCCACCCGCCAGACCCACGCACACCGAATCCTCACAGCTACGTCCCCGAATCCTCTCCCCTCCCCACACTCTCCTGGGGCGCACGCCCGCGACACGGGTCACCAGCGAGGTTGGTCCCAGGCCACGTTGGGGACCGCTCCCCAACTGCCCTCCAGGCGGGCGGGGAGGGACGTGCGGAAGCCATGAGAAAGTGGGTCCTGCACCCCAGCGGGCCCCACAGCGGGACGCGCCACACCTGGGCTCGCCACAAGGTGGTGCACTGGGTCCAGGGCAAGACGCCAGGGGACAGAGAAGCAGGGAGCCTCAGTCGGGTGCTGCTCCACGTCGCGCTCCGTCGCTCAACCCAAGACAGGGCAGCCAGCGCGCGACCTCTACGTGGGTTCCCGCCTCCCACGGCAGAGCCTGCGGTCACAGGGACAGAGGGCGCAGGCCGCCAGAGCTCCGGATGCCAGCGGCAGCTCCCCGTCCCGCTCAAAGGGAGGGAGGGCCGCCGCTGGCGCCCAGTCGCCTGTGCCACCCTCCGGGTCTCAAAGCACTCCTCAGTCAGCTCAAGGACCGGGGCCACCTGGCCTTCGGGGTCACATGGGCTTGGGCACGACGGAAGGGACCGCTTGCCCCCGTGCAACAGACATTCTCCCCGTGGACAACCTCAGGTGCCGGGACCCTCTGCTCCGCCTTGGAAAACCCACCTTCTGCAATGTATGCCCAACGCAATCAGGCCGAGCAGATTGACCCCCTCGGCCCGGCCCCAGTGTGTGATGGGGCTCTGTGCGTGAGGGCTTGCTCTTCCCCACCTACACCAGGCACGGCATCTAACACACACACACACACACACACACACCACGCAGAGACACCCAGACCACGCACGCACGCACGGGGACGCACCCTCCTCTCCCCCACCCCACACACGAGCAGCCGAAGGACAAGAGGGTATGGCTGGGGCCTGAGCGGGAACAAGCGAAGCCTTGGTTTGCGGCCCCTCGGCCATCTGCATCAGGATTTTTGTCTGGGCTCGGAGGCCAGAGGATCTCTGCCATTTGCTAGCAGGGCCAGGGATGGCAGGAGGGTGGGTACGGGGCTCAGCCAGGGCCAGTTCTGCTGGCACGATCCTGTAGCACGTGGCCGCGTAGCACGGGGCCGGGTCTGATGGAGGCCAAGCAGGGGCACAAGACCCAGCAGCGGCACAGGGAAGAGGCCCAGGGCACCCAGGAGCAGACGAGACCCGGGAGTCGTGCGTGCTTGGCGTGGCCGCGGGCCCCGTGACGCCCGAGGACTCGAGTGCTCAGCCCCGTGTAGTGGCCGCGAAGGCCTGCCTGGGAGAAACGCCCCGGGAGGCCGGCAGGAACCCGGGATCGGAAGGGATGTGGAGGGGCCCCGGGTCGGAGGAGATGGCTTTGGCTGTGTTTGGTTTTGTTTCTTCTTCCCAAGATCCCAGGTGTGAAAGGGGCCAGAGGTGAAGTCCTGGGCTGGAAAGCCTCACGATTCAGCCCTGCAGCCCCAGGCCCTGAGTGTGGAGGAGGGCGGAGCGGGTCGGCGAAGGGCGCAGCTGCCGTTTTCCTGATGGGCTGGAGGGGCAGTGTCGCTTTCTGGACGAAGAGGACCGGAAGGGTCCCCGAGACCTCCGCTGGGAGCCACGCACCCACCCAAGGATACGGCTCCAGGAGGCGACGGAGGAGGGCGGCTGCTTGCCCTGGCCCAAGCTGTGCGTCCCCCGCCTTGGCCACAGCAGTGAACATTCCCAGAAGAACAAGCGCCCGAGAGCACTGAGAAATTTTCCCCCGAGAAAACTTGACCCTCGTCCTGGCAGCAGGAAACCTCTGGAAGAAAGCCACCCAGCGGCCACCTGGGCGAGACCGGCTGCCCGAGCAGGCGCGCGGGGCCTCTGGCCGCTTGCCCCGGGCTGCCAACCCCCACCCGGACTCCCAGCCGTGCCAGGAGAGCAGCGTGGAGACGCACGCCGGGGCCCTCGGCAGGCTCTTGGGGCTCCCGGAGGCGGCGGCTAGCGTCTACGGCCATACCACCCTGAACGCGCCCGATCTCGTCTGATCTCGGAAGCTAAGCAGGGTCGGGCCTGGTTAGTACTTGGATGGGAGAACGCCTGGGAATACCGGGTGCTGTAGGCTTTTGCTCCTCCCTCCCTCGCTGCTCCTTTTCTCTTCGGGGACTTCGCCACCACCCCCCCCCACCACCACCACCCCCAGCACCACCACCACCACCACCACCACAACGACCCACCGTGACCACGACCCCGACCCCGTCCGGGCCACCCTCCAGACCCACGCACACCGAATCCTCACAGCTACGTCCCCGAATCCTCTCCCCTCCCCACACTCTCCTGGGGCGCGCGCCCGCGACCCGGGTCACCAGCGAGGTTGGTCCCAGGCCACGTTGGGGACCGCTCCCCAACTGCCCTCCAGGCGGGCGGGGAGGGACGTGCGGAAGCCATGAGAAAGTGGGTCCTGCACCCCAGCGGGCCCCACAGCGGGACGTGCCACACCTGGGCTCGCCACAAGGTGGTGCACTGGGTCCAGGGCAAGACGCCAGGGGACAGAGAAGCAGGGAGCCTCAGTCGGGTGCTGCTCCACGTCGCGCTCCGTCGCTCAACCCAAGACAGGGCAGCCAGCGTGCGACCTCTACGTGGGATCCCGCCTCCCACGGAGAGCCTGCGGTCACAGGGACAGAGGGCGCAGGCCGCCAGAGCTCCGGATGCCAGCGGCAGCTCCCCGTCCCGCTCAAAGGGAGGGAGGGCCGCCGCTGGCGCCCAGTCGCCTGTGCCACCCTCCGGGTCTCAAAGCACTCCTCAGTCAGCTCAAGGACCGGGGCCACCTGGCCTTCGGGGTCACATGGGCTTGGGCACGACGGAAGGGACCGCTTGCCCCCGTGGAACAGACATTCTCCCCGTGGACAACCTCAGGTGCCGGGACCCTCTGCTCCGCCTTGGAAAACCCACCTTCTGCAATGTATGCCCAACGCAATCAGGCCGAGCAGATTGACCCCCTCGGCCCGGCCCCAGTGTGTGATGGGGCTCTGTGCGTGAGGGCTTGCTCTTCCCCACCTACACCAGGCACGGCATCTAACACACACACACACACACACACACACACCACACAGAGACACCCAGACCACGCACGCACGCACGGGGACGCACCCTCCTCTCCCCCACCCCACACACGAGCAGCCGAAGGACAAGAGGGTATGGCTGGGGCCTGAGCGGGAACAAGCGAAGCCTTGGTTTGCGGCCCCTCGGCCAACTGCATCAGGATTTTTGTCTGGGCTCGGAGGCCAGAGGATCTCTGCCATTTGCTAGCAGGGCCAGGGATGGCAGGAGGGTGGGTACGGGGCTCAGCCAGGGCCAGTTCTGCTGGCACGATCCTGTAGCACGTGGCCGCGTAGCACGGGGCCGGGTCTGAAGGAGGCCAAGCAGGGGCACAAGACCCAGCAGCGGCACAGGGAAGAGGCCCAGGGCACCCAGGAGCAGACGAGACACGGGAGTCGTGCGTGCTTGGCGTGGCCGCGGGCCCCGTGACGCCCGAGGACTCGAGTGCTCAGCCCCGTGTAGTGGCCGCGAAGGCCTGCCTGGGAGAAACGCCCCGGGAGGCCGGCAGGAACCCGGGATCGGAAGGGATGTGGAGGGGCCCCGGGTCGGAGGAGATGGCTTTGGCTGTGTTTGGTTTTGTTTCTTCTTCCCAAGATCCCGGGTGTGAAAGGGGCCAGAGGTGAAGTCCTGGGCTGGAAAGCCTCACGATTCAGCCCCGCAGCCCCAGGCCCTGAGTGTGGAGGAGGGCGGAGCGGGTCGGCGAAGGGCGCGGCTGCCGTTTTCCTGATGGGCTGGAGGGGCAGTGGCGCTTTCCGGACGAAGAGGACCGGAAGGGTCCCCGAGACCTCCGCTGGGAGCCACGCACCCACCCAAGGATACGGCTCCAGGAGGCGACGGAGGAGGGCGGCTGCTTGCCCTGGCCCGAGCTGTGCGTCCCCCGCCTTGGCCACAGCAGTGGACATTCCCAGAAGAACAAGCGCCCGAGAGCACTGAGAAATTTTCCCCCGAGAAAACTTGACCCTCGTCCTGGCAGCAGGACACCTCGGGAAGAAAGCCACCCAGCGGCCACCTGGGCGAGACCGGCTGCCCGAGCAGGCGCGCGGGGCCTCTGGCCGCTGGCCCCGGGCTGCCAGCCCCCACCCGGACTCCCAGCCGTGCCAGGAGAGCAGCGTGGAGACGCACGCCGGGGCCCTCGGCAGGCTCTTGGGGCTCCCGGAGGCGGCGGCTAGCGTCTACGGCCATACCACCCTGAACGCGCCCGATCTCGTCTGATCTCGGAAGCTAAGCAGGGTCGGGCCTGGTTAGTACTTGGATGGGAGACCGCCTGGGAATACCGGGTGCTGTAGGCTTTTGCTCCTCCCTCCCTCGCTGCTCCTTTTGTCTTCGGGGACTTCGCCACCACCCCCCCCACCACCACCACCACCCCCAGCACCACCACCACCACCACCACCACAACGACCCACCGTGACCACGACCCCGACCCCGTCCGGGCCACCCGCCAGACCCACGCACACCGAATCCTCACAGCTACGTCCCCGAATCCTCTCCCCTCCCCACACTCTCCTGGGGCGCGCGCCCGCGACACGGGTCACCAGCGAGGTTGGTCCCAGGCCACGTTGGGGACCGCTCCCCAACTGCCCTCCAGGCGGGCGGGGAGGGACGTGCGGAAGCCATGAGAAAGTGGGTCCTGCACCCCAGCGGGCCCCACAGCGGGACGCGCCACACCTGGGCTCGCCACAAGGTGGTGCACTGGGTCCAGGGCAAGACGCCAGGGGACAGAGAAGCAGGGAGCCTCAGTCGGGTGCTGCTCCACGTCGCGCTCCGTCGCTCAACCCAAGACAGGGCAGCCAGCGCGCGACCTCTACGTGGGATCCCGCCTCCCACGGCAGAGCCTGCGGTCACAGGGACAGAGGGCGCAGGCCGCCAGAGCTCCGGATGCCAGCGGCAGCTCCCCGTCCCGCTCAAAGGGAGGGAGGGCCGCCGCTGGCGCCCAGTCGCCTGTGCCACCCTCCGGGTCTCAAAGCACTCCTCAGTCAGCTCAAGGACCGGGGCCACCTGGCCTTCGGGGTCACATGGGCTTGGGCACGACGGAAGGGACCGCTTGCCCCCGTGGAACAGACATTCTCCCCGTGGACAACCTCAGGTGCCGGGACCCTCTGCTCCGCCTTGGAAAACCCACCTTCTGCAATGTATGCCCAACGCAATCAGGCCGAGCAGATTGACCCCCTCGGCCCGGCCCCAGTGTGTGATGGGGCTCTGTGCGTGAGGGCTTGCTCTTCCCCACCTACACCAGGCACGGCATCTAACACACACACACACACACACACACACACCACGCAGAGACACCCAGACCACGCACGCACGCACGGGGACGCACCCTCCTCTCCCCCACCCCACACACGAGCAGCCGAAGGACAAGAGGGTATGGCTGGGGCCTGAGCGGGAACAAGCGAAGCCTTGGTTTGCGGCCCCTCGGCCAACTGCATCAGGATTTTTGTCTGGGCTCGGAGGCCAGAGGATCTCTGCCATTTGCTAGCAGGGCCAGGGATGGCAGGAGGGTGGGTACGGGGCTCAGCCAGGGCCAGTTCTGCTGGCACGATCCTGTAGCACGTGGCCGCGTAGCACGGGGCCGGGTCTGAAGGAGGCCAAGCAGGGGCACAAGACCCAGCAGCGGCACAGGGAAGAGGCCCAGGGCACCCAGGAGCAGACGAGACCCGGGAGTCGTGCGTGCTTGGCGTGGCCGCGGGCCCCGTGACGCCCGAGGACTCGAGTGCTCAGCCCCGTGTAGTGGCCGCGAAGGCCTGCCTGGGAGAAACGCCCCGGGAGGCCGGCAGGAACCCGGGATCGGAAGGGATGTGGAGGGGCCCCGGGTCGGAGGAGATGGCTTTGGCTGTGTTTGGTTTTGTTTCTTCTTCCCAAGATCCCGGGTGTGAAAGGGGCCAGAGGTGAAGTCCTGGGCTGGAAAGCCTCACGATTCAGCCCCGCAGCCCCAGGCCCTGAGTGTGGAGGAGGGCGGAGCGGGTCGGCGAAGGGCGCGGCTGCCGTTTTCCTGATGGGCTGGAGGGGCAGTGGCGCTTTCCGGACGAAGAGGACCGGAAGGGTCCCCGAGACCTCCGCTGGGAGCCACGCACCCACCCAAGGATACGGCTCCAGGAGGCGACGGAGGAGGGCGGCTGCTTGCCCTGGCCCGAGCTGTGCGTCCCCCGCCTTGGCCACAGCAGTGGACATTCCCAGAAGAACAAGCGCCCGAGAGCACTGAGAAATTTTCCCCCGAGAAAACTTGACCCTCGTCCTGGCAGCAGGACACCTCGGGAAGAAAGCCACCCAGCGGCCACCTGGGCGAGACCGGCTGCCCGAGCAGGCGCGCGGGGCCTCTGGCCGCTGGCCCCGGGCTGCCAGCCCCCACCCGGACTCCCAGCCGTGCCAGGAGAGCAGCGTGGAGACGCACGCCGGGGCCCTCGGCAGGCTCTTGGGGCTCCCGGAGGCGGCGGCTAGCGTCTACGGCCATACCACCCTGAACGCGCCCGATCTCGTCTGATCTCGGAAGCTAAGCAGGGTCGGGCCTGGTTAGTACTTGGATGGGAGACCGCCTGGGAATACCGGGTGCTGTAGGCTTTTGCTCCTCCCTCCCTCGCTGCTCCTTTTGTCTTCGGGGACTTCGCCACCACCCCCCCCACCACCACCACCACCCCCAGCACCACCACCACCACCACCACCACAACGACCCACCGTGACCACGACCCCGACCCCGTCCGGGCCACCCGCCAGACCCACGCACACCGAATCCTCACAGCTACGTCCCCGAATCCTCTCCCCTCCCCACACTCTCCTGGGGCGCACGCCCGCGACACGGGTCACCAGCGAGGTTGGTCCCAGGCCACGTTGGGGACCGCTCCCCAACTGCCCTCCAGGCGGGCGGGGAGGGACGTGCGGAAGCCATGAGAAAGTGGGTCCTGCACCCCAGCGGGCCCCACAGCGGGACGCGCCACACCTGGGCTCGCCACAAGGTGGTGCACTGGGTCCAGGGCAAGACGCCAGGGGACAGAGAAGCAGGGAGCCTCAGTCGGGTGCTGCTCCACGTCGCGCTCCGTCGCTCAACCCAAGACAGGGCAGCCAGCGCGCGACCTCTACGTGGGTTCCCGCCTCCCACGGCAGAGCCTGCGGTCACAGGGACAGAGGGCGCAGGCCGCCAGAGCTCCGGATGCCAGCGGCAGCTCCCCGTCCCGCTCAAAGGGAGGGAGGGCCGCCGCTGGCGCCCAGTCGCCTGTGCCACCCTCCGGGTCTCAAAGCACTCCTCAGTCAGCTCAAGGACCGGGGCCACCTGGCCTTCGGGGTCACATGGGCTTGGGCACGACGGAAGGGACCGCTTGCCCCCGTGCAACAGACATTCTCCCCGTGGACAACCTCAGGTGCCGGGACCCTCTGCTCCGCCTTGGAAAACCCACCTTCTGCAATGTATGCCCAACGCAATCAGGCCGAGCAGATTGACCCCCTCGGCCCGGCCCCAGTGTGTGATGGGGCTCTGTGCGTGAGGGCTTGCTCTTCCCCACCTACACCAGGCACGGCATCTAACACACACACACACACACACACACACCACGCAGAGACACCCAGACCACGCACGCACGCACGGGGACGCACCCTCCTCTCCCCCACCCCACACACGAGCAGCCGAAGGACAAGAGGGTATGGCTGGGGCCTGAGCGGGAACAAGCGAAGCCTTGGTTTGCGGCCCCTCGGCCATCTGCATCAGGATTTTTGTCTGGGCTCGGAGGCCAGAGGATCTCTGCCATTTGCTAGCAGGGCCAGGGATGGCAGGAGGGTGGGTACGGGGCTCAGCCAGGGCCAGTTCTGCTGGCACGATCCTGTAGCACGTGGCCGCGTAGCACGGGGCCGGGTCTGATGGAGGCCAAGCAGGGGCACAAGACCCAGCAGCGGCACAGGGAAGAGGCCCAGGGCACCCAGGAGCAGACGAGACCCGGGAGTCGTGCGTGCTTGGCGTGGCCGCGGGCCCCGTGACGCCCGAGGACTCGAGTGCTCAGCCCCGTGTAGTGGCCGCGAAGGCCTGCCTGGGAGAAACGCCCCGGGAGGCCGGCAGGAACCCGGGATCGGAAGGGATGTGGAGGGGCCCCGGGTCGGAGGAGATGGCTTTGGCTGTGTTTGGTTTTGTTTCTTCTTCCCAAGATCCCAGGTGTGAAAGGGGCCAGAGGTGAAGTCCTGGGCTGGAAAGCCTCACGATTCAGCCCTGCAGCCCCAGGCCCTGAGTGTGGAGGAGGGCGGAGCGGGTCGGCGAAGGGCGCAGCTGCCGTTTTCCTGATGGGCTGGAGGGGCAGTGTCGCTTTCTGGACGAAGAGGACCGGAAGGGTCCCCGAGACCTCCGCTGGGAGCCACGCACCCACCCAAGGATACGGCTCCAGGAGGCGACGGAGGAGGGCGGCTGCTTGCCCTGGCCCAAGCTGTGCGTCCCCCGCCTTGGCCACAGCAGTGAACATTCCCAGAAGAACAAGCGCCCGAGAGCACTGAGAAATTTTCCCCCGAGAAAACTTGACCCTCGTCCTGGCAGCAGGACACCTCTGGAAGAAAGCCACCCAGCGGCCACCTGGGCGAGACCGGCTGCCCGAGCAGGCGCGCGGGGCCTCTGGCCGCTGGCCCCGGGCTGCCAACCCCCACCCGGACTCCCAGCCGTGCCAGGAGAGCAGCGTGGAGACGCACGCCGGGGCCCTCGGCAGGCTCTTGGGGCTCCCGGAGGCGGCGGCTAGCGTCTACGGCCATACCACCCTGAACGCGCCCGATCTCGTCTGATCTCGGAAGCTAAGCAGGGTCGGGCCTGGTTAGTACTTGGATGGGAGAACGCCTGGGAATACCGGGTGCTGTAGGCTTTTGCTCCTCCCTCCCTCGCTGCTCCTTTTCTCTTCGGGGACTTCGCCACCACCCCCCCCCACCACCACCACCCCCAGCACCACCACCACCACCACCACCACAACGACCCACCGTGACCACGACCCCGACCCCGTCCGGGCCACCCTCCAGACCCACGCAAACCGAATCCTCACAGCTACGTCCCCGAATCCTCTCCCCTCCCCACACTCTCCTGGGGCGCGCGCCCGCGTCCCGGGTCACCAGCGAGGTTGGTCCCAGGCCACGTTGGGGACCGCTCCCCAACTGCCCTCCAGGCGGGCGGGGAGGGACGTGCGGAAGCCATGAGAAAGTGGGTCCTGCACCCCAGCGGGCCCCACAGCGGGACGTGCCACACCTGGGCTCGCCACAAGGTGGTGCACTGGGTCCAGGGCAAGACGCCAGGGGACAGAGAAGCAGGGAGCCTCAGTCGGGTGCTGCTCCACGTCGCGCTCCGTCGCTCAACCCAAGACAGGGCAGCCAGCGTGCGACCTCTACGTGGGATCCCGCCTCCCACGGAGAGCCTGCGGTCACAGGGACAGAGGGCGCAGGCCGCCAGAGCTCCGGATGCCAGCGGCAGCTCCCCGTCCCGCTCAAAGGGAGGGAGGGCCGCCGCTGGCGCCCAGTCGCCTGTGCCACCCTCCGGGTCTCAAAGCACTCCTCAGTCAGCTCAAGGACCGGGGCCACCTGGCCTTCGGGGTCACATGGGCTTGGGCACGACGGAAGGGACCGCTTGCCCCCGTGGAACAGACATTCTCCCCGTGGACAACCTCAGGTGCCGGGACCCTCTGCTCCGCCTTGGAAAACCCACCTTCTGCAATGTATGCCCAACGCAATCAGGCCGAGCAGATTGACCCCCTCGGCCCGGCCCCTGTGCGTGAGGGCTTGCTCTTCCCCACCTACACCAGGCACGGCATCTAACACACACACACACACACACACACACCACGCAGAGACACCCAGACCACGCACGCACGCACGGGGACGCACCCTCCTCTCCCCCACCCCACACACGAGCAGCCGAAGGACAAGAGGGTATGGCTGGGGCCTGAGCGGGAACAAGCGAAGCCTTGGTTTGCGGCCCCTCGGCCAACTGCATCAGGATTTTTGTCTGGGCTCGGAGGCCAGAGGATCTCTGCCATTTGCTAGCAGGGCCAGGGATGGCAGGAGGGTGGGTACGGGGCTCAGCCAGGGCCAGTTCTGCTGGCACGATCCTGTAGCACGTGGCCGCGTAGCACGGGGCCGGGTCTGAAGGAGGCCAAGCAGGGGCACAAGACCCAGCAGCGGCACAGGGAAGAGGCCCAGGGCACCCAGGAGCAGACGAGACCCGGGAGTCGTGCGTGCTTGGCGTGGCCGCGGGCCCCGTGACGCCCGAGGACTCGAGTGCTCAGCCCCGTGTAGTGGCCGCGAAGGCCTGCCTGGGAGAAACGCCCCGGGAGGCCGGCAGGAACCCGGGATCGGAAGGGATGTGGAGGGGCCCCGGGTCGGAGGAGATGGCTTTGGCTGTGTTTGGTTTTGTTTCTTCTTCCCAAGATCCCGGGTGTGAAAGGGGCCAGAGGTGAAGTCCTGGGCTGGAAAGCCTCACGATTCAGCCCCGCAGCCCCAGGCCCTGAGTGTGGAGGAGGGCGGAGCGGGTCGGCGAAGGGCGCGGCTGCCGTTTTCCTGATGGGCTGGAGGGGCAGTGGCGCTTTCCGGACGAAGAGGACCGGAAGGGTCCCCGAGACCTCCGCTGGGAGCCACGCACCCACCCAAGGATACGGCTCCAGGAGGCGACGGAGGAGGGCGGCTGCTTGCCCTGGCCCGAGCTGTGCGTCCCCCGCCTTGGCCACAGCAGTGGACATTCCCAGAA
The DNA here is from genome assembly GCF_047511655.1 of Castor canadensis. Classification (NCBI taxonomy): domain Eukaryota; kingdom Metazoa; phylum Chordata; class Mammalia; order Rodentia; family Castoridae; genus Castor; species Castor canadensis. Next base: position 89,372,745 of record NC_133395.1, read on the forward strand.
GAACAAGCGCCCGAGAGCACTGAGAAATTTTCCCCCGAGAAAACTTGACCCTCGTCCTGGCAGCAGGACACCTCGGGAAGAAAGCCACCCAGCGGCCACCTGGGCGAGACCGGCTGCCCGAGCAGGCGCGCGGGGCCTCTGGCCGCTGGCCCCGGGCTGCCAGCCCCCACCCGGACTCCCAGCCGTGCCAGGAGAGCAGCGTGGAGACGCACGCCGGGGCCCTCGGCAGGCTCTTGGGGCTCCCGGAGGCGGCGGCTAGCGTCTACGGCCATACCACCCTGAACGCGCCCGATCTCGTCTGATCTCGGAAGCTAAGCAGGGTCGGGCCTGGTTAGTACTTGGATGGGAGACCGCCTGGGAATACCGGGTGCTGTAGGCTTTTGCTCCTCCCTCCCTCGCTGCTCCTTTTGTCTTCGGGGACTTCGCCACCACCCCCCCCACCACCACCACCACCCCCAGCACCACCACCACCACCACCACCACAACGACCCACCGTGACCACGACCCCGACCCCGTCCGGGCCACCCGCCAGACCCACGCACACCGAATCCTCACAGCTACGTCCCCGAATCCTCTCCCCTCCCCACACTCTCCTGGGGCGCACGCCCGCGACACGGGTCACCAGCGAGGTTGGTCCCAGGCCACGTTGGGGACCGCTCCCCAACTGCCCTCCAGGCGGGCGGGGAGGGACGTGCGGAAGCCATGATAAAGTGGGTCCTGCACCCCAGCGGGCCCCACAGCGGGACGCGCCACACCTGGGCTCGCCACAAGGTGGTGCACTGGGTCCAGGGCAAGACGCCAGGGGACAGAGAAGCAGGGAGCCTCAGTCGGGTGCTGCTCCACGTCGCGCTCCGTCGCTCAACCCAAGACAGGGCAGCCAGCGCGCGACCTCTACGTGGGTTCCCGCCTCCCACGGCAGAGCCTGCGGTCACAGGGACAGAGGGCGCAGGCCGCCAGAGCTCCGGATGCCAGCGGCAGCTCCCCGTCCCGCTCAAAGGGAGGGAGGGCCGCCGCTGGCGCCCAGTCGCCTGTGCCACCCTCCGGGTCTCAAAGCACTCCTCAGTCAGCTCAAGGACCGGGGCCACCTGGCCTTCGGGGTCACATGGGCTTGGGCACGACGGAAGGGACCGCTTGCCCCCGTGCAACAGACATTCTCCCCGTGGACAACCTCAGGTGCCGGGACCCTCTGCTCCGCCTTGGAAAACCCACCTTCTGCAATGTATGCCCAACGCAATCAGGCCGAGCAGATTGACCCCCTCGGCCCGGCCCCAGTGTGTGATGGGGCTCTGTGCGTGAGGGCTTGCTCTTCCCCACCTACACCAGGCACGGCATCTAACACACACACACACACACACACACACCACGCAGAGACACCCAGACCACGCACGCACGCACGGGGACGCACCCTCCTCTCCCCCACCCCACACACGAGCAGCCGAAGGACAAGAGGGTATGGCTGGGGCCTGAGCGGGAACAAGCGAAGCCTTGGTTTGCGGCCCCTCGGCCAACTGCATCAGGATTTTTGTCTGGGCTCGGAGGCCAGAGGATCTCTGCCATTTGCTAGCAGGGCCAGGGATGGCAGGAGGGTGGGTACGGGGCTCAGCCAGGGCCAGTTCTGCTGGCACGATCCTGTAGCACGTGGCCGCGTAGCACGGGGCCGGGTCTGAAGGAGGCCAAGCAGGGGCACAAGACCCAGCAGCGGCACAGGGAAGAGGCCCAGGGCACCCAGGAGCAGACGAGACCCGGGAGTCGTGCGTGCTTGGCGTGGCCGCGGGCCCCGTGACGCCCGAGGACTCGAGTGCTCAGCCCCGTGTAGTGGCCGCGAAGGCCTGCCTGGGAGAAACGCCCCGGGAGGCCGGCAGGAACCCGGGATCGGAAGGGATGTGGAGGGGCCCCGGGTCGGAGGAGATGGCTTTGGCTGTGTTTGGTTTTGTTTCTTCTTCCCAAGATCCCGGGTGTGAAAGGGGCCAGAGGTGAAGTCCTGGGCTGGAAAGCCTCACGATTCAGCCCCGCAGCCCCAGGCCCTGAGTGTGGAGGAGGGCGGAGCGGGTCGGCGAAGGGCGCGGCTGCCGTTTTCCTGATGGGCTGGAGGGGCAGTGGCGCTTTCCGGACGAAGAGGACCGGAAGGGTCCCCGAGACCTCCGCTGGGAGCCACGCACCCACCCAAGGATACGGCTCCAGGAGGCGACGGAGGAGGGCGGCTGCTTGCCCTGGCCCGAGCTGTGCGTCCCCCGCCTTGGCCACAGCAGTGGACATTCCCAGAAGAACAAGCGCCCGAGAGCACTGAGAAATTTTCCCCCGAGAAAACTTGACCCTCGTCCTGGCAGCAGGACACCTCGGGAAGAAAGCCACCCAGCGGCCACCTGGGCGAGACCGGCTGCCCGAGCAGGCGCGCGGGGCCTCTGGCCGCTGGCCCCGGGCTGCCAGCCCCCACCCGGACTCCCAGCCGTGCCAGGAGAGCAGCGTGGAGACGCACGCCGGGGCCCTCGGCAGGCTCTTGGGGCTCCCGGAGGCGGCGGCTAGCGTCTACGGCCATACCACCCTGAACGCGCCCGATCTCGTCTGATCTCGGAAGCTAAGCAGGGTCGGGCCTGGTTAGTACTTGGATGGGAGACCGCCTGGGAATACCGGGTGCTGTAGGCTTTTGCTCCTCCCTCCCTCGCTGCTCCTTTTGTCTTCGGGGACTTCGCCACCACCCCCCCCACCACCACCACCACCCCCAGCACCACCACCACCACCACCACCACAACGACCCACCGTGACCACGACCCCGACCCCGTCCGGGCCACCCGCCAGACCCACGCACACCGAATCCTCACAGCTACGTCCCCGAATCCTCTCCCCTCCCCACACTCTCCTGGGGCGCACGCCCGCGACACGGGTCACCAGCGAGGTTGGTCCCAGGCCACGTTGGGGACCGCTCCCCAACTGCCCTCCAGGCGGGCGGGGAGGGACGTGCGGAAGCCATGATAAAGTGGGTCCTGCACCCCAGCGGGCCCCACAGCGGGACGCGCCACACCTGGGCTCGCCACAAGGTGGTGCACTGGGTCCAGGGCAAGACGCCAGGGGACAGAGAAGCAGGGAGCCTCAGTCGGGTGCTGCTCCACGTCGCGCTCCGTCGCTCAACCCAAGACAGGGCAGCCAGCGCGCGACCTCTACGTGGGTTCCCGCCTCCCACGGCAGAGCCTGCGGTCACAGGGACAGAGGGCGCAGGCCGCCAGAGCTCCGGATGCCAGCGGCAGCTCCCCGTCCCGCTCAAAGGGAGGGAGGGCCGCCGCTGGCGCCCAGTCGCCTGTGCCACCCTCCGGGTCTCAAAGCACTCCTCAGTCAGCTCAAGGACCGGGGCCACCTGGCCTTCGGGGTCACATGGGCTTGGGCACGACGGAAGGGACCGCTTGCCCCCGTGCAACAGACATTCTCCCCGTGGACAACCTCAGGTGCCGGGACCCTCTGCTCCGCCTTGGAAAACCCACCTTCTGCAATGTATGCCCAACGCAATCAGGCCGAGCAGATTGACCCCCTCGGCCCGGCCCCAGTGTGTGATGGGGCTCTGTGCGTGAGGGCTTGCTCTTCCCCACCTACACCAGGCACGGCATCTAACACACACACACACACACACACACACCACGCAGAGACACCCAGACCACGCACGCACGCACGGGGACGCACCCTCCTCTCCCCCACCCCACACACGAGCAGCCGAAGGACAAGAGGGTATGGCTGGGGCCTGAGCGGGAACAAGCGAAGCCTTGGTTTGCGGCCCCTCGGCCAACTGCATCAGGATTTTTGTCTGGGCTCGGAGGCCAGAGGATCTCTGCCATTTGCTAGCAGGGCCAGGGATGGCAGGAGGGTGGGTACGGGGCTCAGCCAGGGCCAGTTCTGCTGGCACGATCCTGTAGCACGTGGCCGCGTAGCACGGGGCCGGGTCTGAAGGAGGCCAAGCAGGGGCACAAGACCCAGCAGCGGCACAGGGAAGAGGCCCAGGGCACCCAGGAGCAGACGAGACCCGGGAGTCGTGCGTGCTTGGCGTGGCCGCGGGCCCCGTGACGCCCGAGGACTCGAGTGCTCAGCCCCGTGTAGTGGCCGCGAAGGCCTGCCTGGGAGAAACGCCCCGGGAGGCCGGCAGGAACCCGGGATCGGAAGGGATGTGGAGGGGCCCCGGGTCGGAGGAGATGGCTTTGGCTGTGTTTGGTTTTGTTTCTTCTTCCCAAGATCCCGGGTGTGAAAGGGGCCAGAGGTGAAGTCCTGGGCTGGAAAGCCTCACGATTCAGCCCCGCAGCCCCAGGCCCTGAGTGTGGAGGAGGGCGGAGCGGGTCGGCGAAGGGCGCGGCTGCCGTTTTCCTGATGGGCTGGAGGGGCAGTGGCGCTTTCCGGACGAAGAGGACCGGAAGGGTCCCCGAGACCTCCGCTGGGAGCCACGCACCCACCCAAGGATACGGCTCCAGGAGGCGACGGAGGAGGGCGGCTGCTTGCCCTGGCCCGAGCTGTGCGTCCCCCGCCTTGGCCACAGCAGTGGACATTCCCAGAAGAACAAGCGCCCGAGAGCACTGAGAAATTTTCCCCCGAGAAAACTTGACCCTCGTCCTGGCAGCAGGACACCTCGGGAAGAAAGCCACCCAGCGGCCACCTGGGCGAGACCGGCTGCCCGAGCAGGCGCGCGGGGCCTCTGGCCGCTGGCCCCGGGCTGCCAGCCCCCACCCGGACTCCCAGCCGTGCCAGGAGAGCAGCGTGGAGACGCACGCCGGGGCCCTCGGCAGGCTCTTGGGGCTCCCGGAGGCGGCGGCTAGCGTCTACGGCCATACCACCCTGAACGCGCCCGATCTCGTCTGATCTCGGAAGCTAAGCAGGGTCGGGCCTGGTTAGTACTTGGATGGGAGACCGTCTGGGAATACCGGGTGCTGTAGGCTTTTGCTCCTCCCTCCCTCGCTGCTCCTTTTGTCTTCGGGGACTTCGCCACCACCCCCCCCACCACCACCACCACCCCCAGCACCACCACCACCACCACCACCACAACGACCCACCGTGACCACGACCCCGACCCCGTCCGGGCCACCCGCCAGACCCACGCACACCGAATCCTCACAGCTACGTCCCCGAATCCTCTCCCCTCCCCACACTCTCCTGGGGCGCGCGCCCGCGACACGGGTCACCAGCGAGGTTGGTCCCAGGCCACGTTGGGGACCGCTCCCCAACTGCCCTCCAGGCGGGCGGGGAGGCACGTGCGGAAGCCATGAGAAAGTGGGTCCTGCACCCCAGCGGGCCCCACAGCGGGACGCGCCACACCTGGGCTCGCCACAAGGTGGTGCACTGGGTCCAGGGCAAGACGCCAGGGGACAGAGAAGCAGGGAGCCTCAGTCGGGTGCTGCTCCACGTCGCGCTCCGTCGCTCAACCCAAGACAGGGCAGCCAGCGCGCGACCTCTACGTGGGATCCCGCCTCCCACGGCAGAGCCTGCGGTCACAGGGACAGAGGGCGCAGGCCGCCAGAGCTCCGGATGCCAGCGGCAGCTCCCCGTCCCGCTCAAAGGGAGGGAGGGCCGCCGCTGGCGCCCAGTCGCCTGTGCCACCCTCCGGGTCTCAAAGCACTCCTCAGTCAGCTCAAGGACCGGGGCCACCTGGCCTTCGGGGTCACATGGGCTTGGGCACGACGGAAGGGACCGCTTGCCCCCGTGGAACAGACATTCTCCCCGTGGACAACCTCAGGTGCCGGGACCCTCTGCTCCGCCTTGGAAAACCCACCTTCTGCAATGTATGCCCAACGCAATCAGGCCGAGCAGATTGACCCCCTCGGCCCGGCCCCAGTGTGTGATGGGGCTCTGTGCGTGAGGGCTTGCTCTTCCCCACCTACACCAGGCACGGCATCTAACACACACACACACACACACACACACCACGCAGAGACACCCAGACCACGCACGCACGCACGGGGACGCACCCTCCTCTCCCCCACCCCACACACGAGCAGCCGAAGGACAAGAGGGTATGGCTGGGGCCTGAGCGGGAACAAGCGAAGCCTTGGTTTGCGGCCCCTCGGCCAACTGCATCAGGATTTTTGTCTGGGCTCGGAGGCCAGAGGATCTCTGCCATTTGCTAGCAGGGCCAGGGATGGCAGGAGGGTGGGTACGGGGCTCAGCCAGGGCCAGTTCTGCTGGCACGATCCTGTAGCACGTGGCCGCGTAGCACGGGGCCGGGTCTGAAGGAGGCCAAGCAGGGGCACAAGACCCAGCAGCGGCACAGGGAAGAGGCCCAGGGCACCCAGGAGCAGACGAGACCCGGGAGTCGTGCGTGCTTGGCGTGGCCGCGGGCCCCGTGACGCCCGAGGACTCGAGTGCTCAGCCCCGTGTAGTGGCCGCGAAGGCCTGCCTGGGAGAAACGCCCCGGGAGGCCGGCAGGAACCCGGGATCGGAAGGGATGTGGAGGGGCCCCGGGTCGGAGGAGATGGCTTTGGCTGTGTTTGGTTTTGTTTCTTCTTCCCAAGATCCCGGGTGTGAAAGGGGCCAGAGGTGAAGTCCTGGGCTGGAAAGCCTCACGATTCAGCCCCGCAGCCCCAGGCCCTGAGTGTGGAGGAGGGCGGAGCGGGTCGGCGAAGGGCGCGGCTGCCGTTTTCCTGATGGGCTGGAGGGGCAGTGGCGCTTTCCGGACGAAGAGGACCGGAAGGGTCCCCGAGACCTCCGCTGGGAGCCACGCACCCACCCAAGGATACGGCTCCAGGAGGCGACGGAGGAGGGCGGCTGCTTGCCCTGGCCCGAGCTGTGCGTCCCCCGCCTTGGCCACAGCAGTGGACATTCCCAGAAGAACAAGCGCCCGAGAGCACTGAGAAATTTTCCCCTGAGAAAACTTGACCCTCGTCCTGGCAGCAGGACACCTCGGGAAGAAAGCCACCCAGCGGCCACCTGGGCGAGACCGGCTGCCCGAGCAGGCGCGCGGGGCCTCTGGCCGCTGGCCCCGGGCTGCCAGCCCCCACCCGGACTCCCAGCCGTGCCAGGAGAGCAGCGTGGAGACGCACGCCGGGGCCCTCGGCAGGCTCTTGGGGCTCCCGGAGGCGGCGGCTAGCGTCTACGGCCATACCACCCTGAACGCGCCCGATCTCGTCTGATCTCGGAAGCTAAGCAGGGTCGGGCCTGGTTAGTACTTGGATGGGAGACCGCCTGGGAATACCGGGTGCTGTAGGCTTTTGCTCCTCCCTCCCTCGCTGCTCCTTTTGTCTTCAGGGACTTCGCCACCACCCCCCCCACCACCACCACCACCCCCAGCACCACCACCACCACCACCACCACAACGACCCACCGTGACCACGACCCCGACCCCGTCCGGGCCACCCGCCAGACCCACGCACACCGAATCCTCACAGCTACGTCCCCGAATCCTCTCCCCTCCCCACACTCTCCTGGGGCGCGCGCCCGCGACACGGGTCACCAGCGAGGTTGGTCCCAGGCCACGTTGGGGACCGCTCCCCAACTGCCCTCCAGGCGGGCGGGGAGGGACGTGCGGAAGCCATGAGAAAGTGGGTCCTGCACCCCAGCGGGCCCCACAGCGGGACGCGCCACACCTGGGCTCGCCACAAGGTGGTGCACTGGGTCCAGGGCAAGACGCCAGGGGACAGAGAAGCAGGGAGCCTCAGTCGGGTGCTGCTCCACGTCGCGCTCCGTCGCTCTACCCAAGACAGGGCAGCCAGCGCGCGACCTCTACGTGGGATTCCGCCTCCCACGGCAGAGCCTGCGGTCACAGGGACAGAGGGCGCAGGCCGCCAGAGCTCCGGATGCCAGCGGCAGCTCCCCGTCCCGCTCAAAGGGAGGGAGGGCCGCCGCTGGCGCCCAGTCGCCTGTGCCACCCTCCGGGTCTCAAAGCACTCCTCAGTCAGCTCAAGGACCGGGGCCACCTGGCCTTCGGGGTCACATGGGCTTGGGCACGACGGAAGGGACCGCTTGCCCCCGTGGAACAGACATTCTCCCCGTGGACAACCTCAGGTGCCGGGACCCTCTGCTCCGCCTTGGAAAACCCACCTTCTGCAATGTATGCCCAACGCAATCAGGCCGAGCAGATTGACCCCCTCGGCCCGGCCCCAGTGTGTGATGGGGCTCTGTGCGTGAGGGCTTGCTCTTCCCCACCTACACCAGGCACGGCATCTAACACACACACACACACACACACACACCAAGCAGAGACACCCAGACCACGCACGCACGCACGGGGACGCACCCTCCTCTCCCCCACCCCACACACGAGCAGCCGAAGGACAAGAGGGTATGGCTGGGGCCTGAGCGGGAACAAGCGAAGCCTTGGTTTGCGGCCCCTCGGCCAACTGCATCAGGATTTTTGTCTGGGCTCGGAGGCCAGAGGATCTCTGCCATTTGCTAGCAGGGCCAGGGATGGCAGGAGGGTGGGTACGGGGCTCAGCCAGGGCCAGTTCTGCTGGCACGATCCTGTAGCACGTGGCCGCGTAGCACGGGGCCGGGTCTGAAGGAGGCCAAGCAGGGGCACAAGACCCAGCAGCGGCACAGGGAAGAGGCCCAGGGCACCCAGGAGCAGACGAGACCCGGGAGTCGTGCGTGCTTGGCGTGGCCGCGGGCCCCGTGACGCCCGAGGACTCGAGTGCTCAGCCCCGTGTAGTGGCCGCGAAGGCCTGCCTGGGAGAAACGCCCCGGGAGGCCGGCAGGAACCCGGGATCGGAAGGGATGTGGAGGGGCCCCGGGTCGGAGGAGATGGCTTTGGCTGTGTTTGGTTTTGTTTCTTCTTCCCAAGATCCCGGGTGTGAAAGGGGCCAGAGGTGAAGTCCTGGGCTGGAAAGCCTCACGATTCAGCCCCGCAGCCCCAGGCCCTGAGTGTGGAGGAGGGCGGAGCGGGTCGGCGAAGGGCGCGGCTGCCGTTTTCCTGATGGGCTGGAGGGGCAGTGGCGCTTTCCGGACGAAGAGGGCCGGAAGGGTCCCCGAGACCTCCGCTGGGAGCCACGCACCCACCCAAGGATACGGCTCCAGGAGGCGACGGAGGAGGGCGGCTGCTTGCCCTGGCCCGAGCTGTGCGTCCCCCGCCTTGGCCACAGCAGTGGACATTCCCAGAAGAACAAGCGCCCGAGAGCACTGAGAAATTTTCCCCCGAGAAAACTTGACCCTCGTCCTGGCAGCAGGACACCTCGGGAAGAAAGCCACCCAGCGGCCACCTGGGCGAGACCGGCTGCCCGAGCAGGCGCGCGGGGCCTCTGGCCGCTGGCCCCGGGCTGCCAGCCCCCACCCGGACTCCCAGCCGTGCCAGGAGAGCAGCGTGGAGACGCACGCCGGGGCCCTCGGCAGGCTCTTGGGGCTCCCGGAGGCGGCGGCTAGCGTCTACGGCCATACCACCCTGAACGCGCCCGATCTCGTCTGATCTCGGAAGCTAAGCAGGGTCGGGCCTGGTTAGTACTTGGATGGGAGACCGCCTGGGAATACCGGGTGCTGTAGGCTTTTGCTCCTCCCTCCCTCGCTGCTCCTTTTGTCTTCGGGGACTTCGCCACCACCCCCCCCACCACCACCACCACCCCCAGCACCACCACCACCACCACCACCACAACGACCCACCGTGACCACGACCCCGACCCCGTCCGGGCCACCCGCCAGACCCACGCACACCGAATCCTCACAGCTACGTCCCCGAATCCTCTCCCCTCCCCACACTCTCCTGGGGCGCGCGCCCGCGACACGGGTCACCAGCGAGGTTGGTCCCAGGCCACGTTGGGGACCGCTCCCCAACTGCCCTCCAGGCGGGCGGGGAGGGACGTGCGGAAGCCATGAGAAAGTGGGTCCTGCACCCCAGCGGGCCCCACAGCGGGACGCGCCACACCTGGGCTCGCCACAAGGTGGTGCACTGGGTCCAGGGCAAGACGCCAGGGGACAGAGAAGCAGGGAGCCTCAGTCGGGTGCTGCTCCACGTCGCGCTCCGTCGCTCAACCCAAGACAGGGCAGCCAGCGCGCGACCTCTACGTGGGATCCCGCCTCCCACGGCAGAGCCTGCGGTCACAGGGACAGAGGGCGCAGGCCGCCAGAGCTCCGGATGCCAGCGGCAGCTCCCCGTCCCGCTCAAAGGGAGGGAGGGCCGCCGCTGGCGCCCAGTCGCCTGTGCCACCCTCCGGGTCTCAAAGCACTCCTCAGTCAGCTCAAGGACCGGGGCCACCTGGCCTTCGGGGTCACATGGGCTTGGGCACGACGGAAGGGACCGCTTGCCCCCGTGGAACAGACATTCTCCCCGTGGACAACCTCAGGTGCCGGGACCCTCTGCTCCGCCTTGGAAAACCCACCTTCTGCAATGTATGCCCAACGCAATCAGGCCGAGCAGATTGACCCCCTCGGCCCGGCCCCAGTGTGTGATGGGGCTCTGTGCGTGAGGGCTTGCTCTTCCCCACCTACACCAGGCACGGCATCTAACACACACACACACACACACACACACCACGCAGAGACACCCAGACCACGCACGCACGCACGGGGACGCACCCTCCTCTCCCCCACCCCACACACGAGCAGCCGAAGGACAAGAGGGTATGGCTGGGGCCTGAGCGGGAACAAGCGAAGCCTTGGTTTGCGGCCCCTCGGCCAACTGCATCAGGATTTTTGTCTGGGCTCGGAGGCCAGAGGATCTCTGCCATTTGCTAGCAGGGCCAGGGATGGCAGGAGGGTGGGTACGGGGCTCAGCCAGGGCCAGTTCTGCTGGCACGATCCTGTAGCACGTGGCCGCGTAGCACGGGGCCGGGTCTGAAGGAGGCCAAGCAGGGGCACAAGACCCAGCAGCGGCACAGGGAAGAGGCCCAGGGCACCCAGGAGCAGACGAGACCCGGGAGTCGTGCGTGCTTGGCGTGGCCGCGGGCCCCGTGACGCCCGAGGACTCGAGTGCTCAGCCCCGTGTAGTGGCCGCGAAGGCCTGCCTGGGAGAAACGCCCCGGGAGGCCGGCAGGAACCCGGGATCGGAAGGGATGTGGAGGGGCCCCGGGTCGGAGGAGATGGCTTTGGCTGTGTTTGGTTTTGTTTCTTCTTCCCAAGATCCCGGGTGTGAAAGGGGCCAGAGGTGAAGTCCTGGGCTGGAAAGCCTCACGATTCAGCCCCGCAGCCCCAGGCCCTGAGTGTGGAGGAGGGCGGAGCGGGTCGGCGAAGGGCGCGGCTGCCGTTTTCCTGATGGGCTGGAGGGGCAGTGTCGCTTTCCGGACGAAGAGGACCGGAAGGGTCCCCGAGACCTCCGCTGGGAGCCACGCACCCACCCAAGGATACGGCTCCAGGAGGCGACGGAGGAGGGCGGCTGCTTGCCCTGGCCCGAGCTGTGCGTCCCCCGCCTTGGCCACAGCAGTGGACATTCCCAGAAGAACAAGCGCCCGAGAGCACTGAGAAATTTTCCCCCGAGAAAACTTGACCCTCGTCCTGGCAGCAGGACACCTCGGGAAGAAAGCCACCCAGCGGCCACCTGGGCGAGACCGGCTGCCCGAGCAGGCGCGCGGGGCCTCTGGCCGCTGGCCCCGGGCTGCCAGCCCCCACCCGGACTCCCAGCCGTGCCAGGAGAGCAGCGTGGAGACGCACGCCGGGGCCCTCGGCAGGCTCTTGGGGCTCCCGGAGGCGGCGGCTAGCGTCTACGGCCATACCACCCTGAACGCGCCCGATCTCGTCTGATCTCGGAAGCTAAGCAGGGTCGGGCCTGGTTAGTACTTGGATGGGAGACCGCCTGGGAATACCGGGTGCTGTAGGCTTTTGCTCCTCCCTCCCTCGCTGCTCCTTTTGTCTTCGGGGACTTCGCCACCACCCCCCCCACCACCACCACCACCCCCAGCACCACCACCACCACCACCACCACAACGACCCACCGTGACCACGACCCCGACCCCGTCCGGGCCACCCGCCAGACCCACGCACACCGAATCCTCACAGCTACGTCCCCGAATCCTCTCCCCTCCCCACACTCTCCTGGGGCGCGCGCCCGCGACACGGGTCACCAGCGAGGTTGGTCCCAGGCCACGTTGGGGACCGCTCCCCAACTGCCCTCCAGGCGGGCGGGGAGGGACGTGCGGAAGCCATGAGAAAGTGGGTCCTGCACCCCAGCGGGCCCCACAGCGGGACGCGCCACACCTGGGCTCGCCACAAGGTGGTGCACTGGGTCCAGGGCAAGACGCCAGGGGACAGAGAAGCAGGGAGCCTCAGTCGGGTGCTGCTCCACGTCGCGCTCCGTCGCTCAACCCAAGACAGGGCAGCCAGCGCGCGACCTCTACGTGGGATCCCGCCTCCCACGGCAGAGCCTGCGGTCACAGGGACAGAGGGCGCAGGCCGCCAGAGCTCCGGATGCCAGCGGCAGCTCCCCGTCCCGCTCAAAGGGAGGGAGGGCCGCCGCTGGCGCCCAGTCGCCTGTGCCACCCTCCGGGTCTCAAAGCACTCCTCAGTCAGCTCAAGGACCGGGGCCACCTGGCCTTCGGGGTCACATGGGCTTGGGCACGACGGAAGGGACCGCTTGCCCCCGTGGAACAGACATTCTCCCCGTGGACAACCTCAGGTGCCGGGACCCTCTGCTCCGCCTTGGAAAACCCACCTTCTGCAATGTATGCCCAACGCAATCAGGCCGAGCAGATTGACCCCCTCGGCCCGGCCCCAGTGTGTGATGGGGCTCTGTGCGTGAGGGCTTGCTCTTCCCCACCTACACCAGGCACGGCATCTAACACACACACACACACACACACACACCACGCAGAGACACCCAGACCACGCACGCACGCACGGGGACGCACCCTCCTCTCCCCCACCCCACACACGAGCAGCCGAAGGACAAGAGGGTATGGCTGGGGCCTGAGCGGGAACAAGCGAAGCCTTGGTTTGCGGCCCCTCGGCCAACTGCATCAGGATTTTTGTCTGGGCTCGGAGGCCAGAGGATCTCTGCCATTTGCTAGCAGGGCCAGGGATGGCAGGAGGGTGGGTACGGGGCTCAGCCAGGGCCAGTTCTGCTGGCACGATCCTGTAGCACGTGGCCGCGTAGCACGGGGCCGGGTCTGAAGGAGGCCAAGCAGGGGCACAAGACCCAGCAGCGGCACAGGGAAGAGGCCCAGGGCACCCAGGAGCAGACGAGACCCGGGAGTCGTGCGTGCTTGGCGTGGCCGCGGGCCCCGTGACGCCCGAGGACTCGAGTGCTCAGCCCCGTGTAGTGGCCGCGAAGGCCTGCCTGGGAGAAACGCCCCGGGAGGCCGGCAGGAACCCGGGATCGGAAGGGATGTGGAGGGGCCCCGGGTCGGAGGAGATGGCTTTGGCTGTGTTTGGTTTTGTTTCTTCTTCCCAAGATCCCGGGTGTGAAAGGGGCCAGAGGTGAAGTCCTGGGCTGGAAAGCCTCACGATTCAGCCCCGCAGCCCCAGGCCCTGAGTGTGGAGGAGGGCGGAGCGGGTCGGCGAAGGGCGCGGCTGCCGTTTTCCTGATGGGCTGGAGGGGCAGTGTCGCTTTCCGGACGAAGAGGACCGGAAGGGTCCCCGAGACCTCCGCTGGGAGCCACGCACCCACCCAAGGATACGGCTCCAGGAGGCGACGGAGGAGGGCGGCTGCTTGCCCTGGCCCGAGCTGTGCGTCCCCCGCCTTGGCCACAGCAGTGGACATTCCCAGAAGAACAAGCGCCCGAGAGCACTGAGAAATTTTCCCCCGAGAAAACTTGACCCTCGTCCTGGCAGCAGGACACCTCGGGAAGAAAGCCACCCAGCGGCCACCTGGGCGAGACCGGCTGCCCGAGTAGGCGCGCGGGCCTTCTGGCCGCTGGCCCCGGGCTGCCAGCCCCCACCCGGACTCCCAGCCGTGCCAGGAGAGCAGCGTGGAGACGCACGCCGGGGCCCTCGGCAGGCTCTTGGGGCTCCCGGAGGCGGCGGCTAGCGTCTACGGCCATACCACCCTGAACGCGCCCGATCTCGTCTGATCTCGGAAGCTAAGCAGGGTCGGGCCTGGTTAGTACTTGGATGGGAGACCGCCTGGGAATACCGGGTGCTGTAGGCTTTTGCTCCTCCCTCCCTCGCTGCTCCTTTTGTCTTCGGGGACTTCGCCACCACCCCCCCACCACCACCACCACCCCCAGCACCACCACCACCACCACCACCACAACGACCCACCGTGACCACGACCCCGACCCCGTCCGGGCCACCCGCCAGACCCACGCACACCGAATCCTCACAGCTACGTCCCCGAATCCTCTCCCCTCCCCACACTCTCCTGTGGCGCGCGCCCGCGACATGGGTCACCAGCGAGGTTGGTCCCAGGCCACGTTGGGGACCGCTCCCCAACTGCCCTCCAGGCGGGCGGGGAGGGACGTGCGGAAGCCATGAGAAAGTGGGTCCTGCACCCCAGCGGGCCCCACAGCGGGACGCGCCACACCTGGGCTCGCCACAAGGTGGTGCACTGGGTCCAGGGCAAGACGCCAGGGGACAGAGAAGCAGGGAGCCTCAGTCGGGTGCTGCTCCACGTCGCGCTCCGTCGCTCAACCCAAGACAGGGCAGCCAGCGTGCGACCTCTACGTGGGATCCCGCCTCCCACGGCACAGCCTGCGGTCACAGGGACAGAGGGCGCAGGCCGCCAGAGCTCCGGATGCCAGCGGCAGCTCCCCATCCCGCTCAAAGGGAGGGAGGGCCGCCGCTGGCGCCCAGTCGCCTGTGCCACCCTCCGGGTCTCAAAGCACTCCTCAGTCAGCTCAAGGACCGGGGCCACCTGGCCTTCGGGGTCACATGGGCTTGGGCACGACGGAAGGGACCGCTTGCCCCCGTGGAACAGACATTCTCCCCGTGGACAACCTCAGGTGCCGGGACCCTCTGCTCCGCCTTGGAAAACCCACCTTCTGCAATGTATGCCCAACGCAATCAGGCCGAGCAGATTGACCCCCTCGGCCCGGCCCCAGTGTGTGATGGGGCTCTGTGCGTGAGGGCTTGCTCTTCCCCACCTACACCAGGCACGGCATCTAACACACACACACACACACACACACACACACACACACACACACCACGCAGAGACACCCAGACCACGCACGCACGCACGGGGACGCACCCTCCTCTCCCCCACCCCACACACGAGCAGCCGAAGGACAAGAGGGTATGGCTGGGGCCTGAGCGGGAACAAGCGAAGCCTTGGTTTGCGGCCCCTCGGCCAACTGCATCAGGATTTTTGTCTGGGTTCGGAGGCCAGAGGATCTCTGCCATTTGCTAGCAGGGCCAGGGATGGCAGGAGGGTGGGTACGGGGCTCAGCCAGGGCCAGTTCTGCTGGCACGATCCTGTAGCACGTGGCCGCGTAGCACGGGGCCGGGTCTGAAGGAGGCCAAGCAGGGGCACAAGACCCAGCAGCGGCACAGGGAAGAGGCCCAGGGCACCCAGGAGCAGACGAGACCCGGGAGTCGTGCGTGCTTGGCGTGGCCGCGGGCCCCGTGACGCCCGAGGACTCGAGTGCTCAGCCCCGTGTAGTGGCCGCGAAGGCCTGCCTGGGAGAAACGCCCCGGGAGGCCGCAGGAACCTGGGATCGGAAGGGATGTGTAGGGGCCCCGGGTCGGAGGAGATGGCTTTGGCTGTGTTTGGTTTTGTTTCTTCTTCCCAAGATCCCGTGTGTGAAAGGGGCCAGAGGTGAAGTCCTGGGCTGGAAAGCCTCACGATTCAGCCCCGCAGCCCCAGGCCCTGAGTGTGGAGGAGGGCGGAGCGGGTCGGCGAAGGGCGCGGCTGCCATTTTCCTGATGGGCTGGAGGGGCAGTGGCGCTTTCCGGACGAAGAGGACCGGAAGGGTCCCCGAGACCTCCGCTGGGAGCCACGCACCCACCCAAGGATACGGCTCCAGGAGGCGACGGAGGAGGGCGGCTGCTTGCCCTGGCCCGAGCTGTGCGTCCCCCGCCTTGGCCACAGCAGTGGACATTCCCAGAAGAACAAGCGCCCGAGAGCACTGAGAAATTTTCCCCCGAGAAAACTTGACCCTCGTCCTGGCAGCAGGACACCTCGGGAAGAAAGCCACCCAGCGGCCACCTGGGCGAGACCGGCTGCCCGAGCAGGCGCGCGGGGCCTCTGGCCGCTGGCCCCGGGCTGCCAGCCCCCACCCGGACTCCCAGCCGTGCCAGGAGAGCAGCGTGGAGACGCACGCCGGGGCCCTCGGCAGGCTCTTGGGGCTCCCGGAGGCGGCAGCTAGCGTCTACGGCCATACCACCCTGAACGCGCCCGATCTCGTCTGATCTCGGAAGCTAAGCAGGGTCGGGCCTGGTTAGTACTTGGATGGGAGACCGCCTGGGAATACCGGGTGCTGTAGGCTTTTGCTCCTCCCTCCCTCGCTGCTCCTTTTGTCTTCGGGGACTTCGCCACCACCCCCCCACCACCACCACCACCCCCAGCACCACCACCACCACCACCACAACGACCCACCGTGACCACGACCCCGACCCCGTCCGGGCCACCCGCCAGACCCACGCACACCGAATCCTCACAGCTACGTCCCCGAATCCTCTCCCCTCCCCACACTCTCCTGGGGCGCGCGCCCGCGACACGGGTCACCAGCGAGGTTGGTCCCAGGCCACGTTGGGGACCGCTCCCCAACTGCCCTCCAGGCGGGCGGGGAGGGACGTGCGGAAGCCATGAGAAAGTGGGTCCTGCACCCCAGCGGGCCCCACAGCGGGACAAGCCACACCTGGGCTCGCCACAAGGTGGTGCACTGGGTCCAGGGCAAGACGCCAGGGGACAGAGAAGCAGGGAGCCTCAGTCGGGTGCTGCTCCACGTCGCGCTCCGTCGCTCAACCCAAGACAGGGCAGCCAGCGCGGGACCTCTACGTGGGATCCCGCCTCCCACGGCAGAGCCTGCGGTCACAGGGACAGAGGGCGCAGGCCGCCAGAGCTCCGGATGCCAGCGGCAGCTCCCAGTCCCGCTCAAAGGGAGGGAGGGCCGCCGCTGGCGCCCAGTCGCCTGTGCCACCCTCCGGGTCTCAAAGCACTCCTCAGTCAGCTCAAGGACCGGGGCCACCTGGCCTTCGGGGTCACATGTGCTTGGGCACGACGGAAGGGACCGCTTGCCCCCGTGGAACAGACATTCTCCCCGTGGACAACCTCAGGTGCCGGGACCCTCTGCTCCGCCTTGGAAAACCCACCTTCTGCAATGTATGCCCAACGCAATCAGGCCGAGCAGATTGACCCCCTCGGCCCGGCCCCAGTGTGTGATGGGGCTCTGTGCGTGAGGGCTTGCTCTTCCCCACCTACACCAGGCACGGCATCTAACACACACACACACACACACACACACCACGCAGAGACACCCAGACCACGCACGCATGCACGGGGACGCACCCTCCTCTCCCCCACCCCACACACTAGCAGCCGAAGGACAACAGGGTATGGCTGGGGCCTGAGCGGGAACAAGCGAAGCCTTGGTTTGCGGCCCCTCGGCCAACTGCATCAGGATTTTTGTCTGGGCTCGGAGGCCAGAGGATCTCTGCCATTTGCTAGCAGGGCCAGGGATGGCAGGAGGGTGGGTACGGGGCTCAGCCAGGGCCAGTTCTGCTGGCACGATCCTGTAGCACGTGGCCACGTAGCACGGGGCCGGGTCTGAAGGAGGGCAAGCAGGGGCACAAGACCCAGCAGCGGCACAGGGAAGAGGCCCAGGGCACCCAGGAGCAGACGAGACCCGGGAGTCGTGCGTGCTTGGCGTGGCCGCGGGCCCCGTGACGCCCGAGGACTCGAGTGCTCAGCCCCGTGTAGTGGCCGCGAAGGCCTGCCTGGGAGAAACGCCCCGGGAGGCCGGCAGGAACCCGGGATCGGAAGGGATGTGGAGGGGCCCCGGGTCGGAGGAGATGGCTTTGGCTGTGTTTGGTTTTGTTTCTTCTTCCCAAGATCCCGGGTGTGAAAGGGGCCAGAGGTGAAGTCCTGGGCTGGAAAGCCTCACGATTCAGCCCCGCAGCCCCAGGCCCTGAGTGTGGAGGAGGGCGGAGCGGGTCGGCGAAGGGCGCGGCTGCCGTTTTCCTGATGGGCTGGAGGGGCAGTGGCGCTTTCCGGACGAAGAGGGCCGGAAGGGTCCCCGAGACCTCCGCTGGGAGCCACGCACCCTCCCAAGGATACGGCTCCAGGAGGCGACGGAGGAGGGCGGCTGCTTGCCCTGGCCCGAGCTGTGCGTCCCCCGCCTTGGCCACAGCAGTGGACATTCCCAGAAGAACAAGCGCCCGAGAGCACTGAAAAATTTTCCCCCGAGAAAACTTGACCCTCGTCCTGGCAGCAGGACACCTCGGGAAGAAAGCCACCCAGCGGCCACCTGGGCGAGACCGGCTGCCTGAGCAGGCGCGCGGGGCCTCTGGCCGCTGGCCCCGGGCTGCCAGCCCCCACCCGGACTCCCAGCCGTGCCAGGAGAGCAGCGTGGAGACGCACGCCGGGGCCCTCGGCAGGCTCTTGGGGCTCCCGGAGGCGGCGGCTAGCGTCTACGGCCATACCACCCTGAACGCGCCCGATCTCGTCTGATCTCGGAAGCTAAGCAGGGTCGGGCCTGGTTAGTACTTGGATGGGGGACCGCCTGGGAATACCGGGTGCTGTAGGCTTTTGCTCCTCCCTCCCTCGCTGCTCCTTTTGTCTTCGGGGACTTCGCCACCACCCCCCCCACCACCACCACCACCCCCAGCACCACCACCACCACCACCACCACAACGACCCACCGTGACCATGACCCCGACCCCGTCCGGGCCACCCGCCAGAACCACGCACACCGAATCCTCACAGCTACGTCCCCGAATCCTCTCCCCTCCCCACACTCTCCTGGGGCGCGCGCCCGTGACACGGGTCACCAGCGAGGTTGGTCCCAGGCCACGTTGGGGACCGCTCCACAACTGCCCTCCAGGCGGGCGGGGAGGGACGTGCGGAAGCCATGAGAAAGTGGGTCCTGCACCCCAACGGGCCCCACAGCGGGACGCGCCACACCTGGGCTCGCCACAAGGTGGTGCACTGGGTCCAGGGCAAGACGCCAGGGGACAGAGAAGCAGGGAGCCTCAGTCGGGTGCTGCTCCACGTCGCGCTCCGTCGCTCAACCCAAGACAGGGCAGCCAGCGCGGGACCTCTACGTGGGATCCCGCCTCCCACGGCAGAGCCTGCGGTCACAGGGACAGAGGGCGCAGGCCGCCAGAGCTCCGGATGCCAGCGGCAGCTCCCAGTCCCGCTCAAAGGGAGGGAGGGCCGCCGCTGGCGCCCAGTCGCCTGTGCCACCCTCCGGGTCTCAAAGCACTCCTCAGTCAGCTCAAGGACCGGGGCCACCTGGCCTTCGGGGTCACATGGGCTTGGGCACGACGGAAGGGACCGCTTGCCCCCGTGGAACAGACATTCTCCCCGTGGACAACCTCAGGTGCCGGGACCCTCTGCTCCGCCTTGGAAAACCCACCTTCTGCAATGTATGCCCAACACAATCAGGCCGAGCAGATTGACCCCCTCGGCCCGGCCCCAGTGTGTGATGGGGCTCTGTGCGTGAGGGCTTGCTCTTCCCCACCTACACCAGGCACGGCATCTAACACACACACACACACACACACACACCACGCAGAGACACCCAGACCACGCACGCACGCACGGGGACGCACCCTCCTCTCCCCCACCCCACACACGAGCAGCCGAAGGACAAGAGGGTATGGCTGGGGCCTGAGCGGGAACAAGCGAAGCCTTGGTTTGCGGCCCCTCGGCCAACTGCATCAGGATTTTTGTCTGGGCTCGGAGGCCAGAGGATCTCTGCCATTTGCTAGCAGGGCCAGGGATGGCAGGAGGGTGGGTACGGGGCTCAGCCAGGGCCAGTTCTGCTGGCACGATCCTGTAGCACGTGGCCGCGTAGCACGGGGTCGGGTCTGAAGGAGGCCAAGCAGGGGCACAAGACCCAGCAGCGGCACAGGGAAGAGGCCCAGGGCACCCAGGAGCAGACGAGACCCGGGAGTCGTGCGTGCTTGGCGTGGCCGCGGGCCCCGTGACGCCCGAGGACTCGAGTGCTCAGCCCCGTGTAGTGGCCGCGAAGGCCTGCCTGGGAGAAACGCCCCGGGAGGCCGGCAGGAACCCGGGATCGGAAGGGATGTGGAGGGGCCCCGGGTCGGAGGAGATGGCTTTGGCTGTGTTTGGTTTTGTTTCTTCTTCCCAAGATCCCGGGTGTGAAAGGGGCCAGAGGTGAAGTCCTGGGCTGGAAAGCCTCACGATTCAGCCCCGCAGCCCCAGGCCCTGAGTGTGGAGGAGGGCGGAGCGGGTCGGCGAAGGGCGCGGCTGCCGTTTTCCTGATGGGCTGGAGGGGCAGTGGCGCTTTCCGGACGAAGAGGACCGGAAGGGTCCCCGAGACCTCCGCTGGGAGCCACGCACCCACCCAAGGATACGGCTCCAGGAGGCGACGGAGGAGGGCGGCTGCTTGCCCTGGCCCGAGCTGTGCGTCCCCCGCCTTGGCCACAGCAGTGGACATTCCCAGAAGAACAAGCGCCCGAGAGCACTGAGAAATTTTCCCCCGAGAAAACTTGACCCTCGTCCTGGCAGCAGGACACCTCGGGAAGAAAGCCACCCAGCGGCCACCTGGGCGAGACCGGCTGCCCGAGCAGGCGCGCGGGGCCTCTGGCCGCTGGCCCCGGGCTGCCAGCCCCCACCCGGACTCCCAGCCGTGCCAGGAGAGCAGCGTGGAGACGCACGCCGGGGCCCTCGGCAGGCTCTTGGGGCTCCCGGAGGCGGCGGCTAGCGTCTACGGCCATACCACCCTGAACGCGCCCGATCTCGTCTGATCTCGGAAGCTAAGCAGGGTCGGGCCTGGTTAGTACTTGGATGGGGGACCGCCTGGGAATACCGGGTGCTGTAGGCTTTTGCTCCTCCCTCCCTCGCTGCTCCTTTTGTCTTCGGGGACTTCGCCACCACCCCCCCCACCACCACCACCACCCCCAGCACCACCACCACCACCACCACCACAACGACCCACCGTGACCATGACCCCGACCCCGTCCGGGCCACCCGCCAGAACCACGCACACCGAATCCTCACAGCTACGTCCCCGAATCCTCTCCCCTCCCCACACTCTCCTGGGGCGCGCGCCCGTGACACGGGTCACCAGCGAGGTTGGTCCCAGGCCACGTTGGGGACCGCTCCCCAACTGCCCTCCAGGCGGGCGGGGAGGGACGTGCGGAAGCCATGAGAAAGTGGGTCCTGCACCCCAACGGGCCCCACAGCGGGACGTGCCACACCTGGGCTCGCCACAAGGTGGTGCACTGGGTCCAGGGCAAGACGCCAGGGGACAGAGAAGCAGGGAGCCTCAGTCGGGTGCTGCTCCACGTCGCGCTCCGTCGCTCAACCCAAGACAGGGCAGCCAGCGCGCGACCTCTACGTGGGATCCCGCCTCCCACGGCAGAGCCTGCGGTCACAGGGACAGAGGGCGCAGGCCGCCAGAGCTCCGGATGCCAGCGGCAGCTCCCCGTCCCGCTCAAAGGGAGGGAGGGCCCCCGCTGGCGCCCAGTCGCCTGTGCCACCCTCCTGGTCTCAAAGCACTCCTCAGTCAGCTCAAGGACCGGGGCCACCTGGCCTTCGGGGTCACATGGGCTTGGGCACGACGGAAGGGACCGCTTGCCCCCGTGGAACAGACATTCTCCCCGTGGACAACCTCAGGTGCCGGGACCCTCTGCTCCGCCTTGGAAAACCCACCTTCTGCAATGTATGCCCAACGCAATCAGGCCGAGCAGATTGACCCCCTCGGCCCGGCCCCAGTGTGTGATGGGGCTCTGTGCGTGAGGGCTTGCTCTTCCCCACCTACACCAGGCACGGCATCTAACACACACACACACACACACACACCACGCAGAGACACCCAGACCACGCACGCACGCACGGGGACGCACCCTCCTCTCCCCCACCCCACACACTAGCAGCCGAAGGACAAGAGGGTATGGCTGGGGCCTGAGCGTGAACAAGCGAAGCCTTGGTTTGCGGCCCCTCGGCCAACTGCATCAGGATTTTTGTCTGGGCTCGGAGGCCAGAGGATCTCTGCTATTTGCTAGCAGGGCCAGGGATGGCAGGAGGGTGGGTACGGGGCTCAGCCAGGGCCAGTTCTGCTGGCACGATCCTGTAGCACGTGGCCGCGTAGCACGGGGCCGGGTCTGAAGGAGGCCAAGCAGGGGCACAAGACCCAGCAGCGGCACAGGGAAGAGGCCCAGGGCACCCAGGAGCAGACGAGACCCGGGAGTCGTGCGTGCTTGGCGTGGCCGCGGGCCCCGTGACGCCCGAGGACTCGAGTGCTCAGCCCCGTGTAGTGGCCGCGAAGGCCTGCCTGGGAGAAACGCCCCGGGAGGCCGGCAGGAACCCGGGATCGGAAGGGATGTGGAGGGGCCCCGGGTCGGAGGAGATGGCTTTGGCTGTGTTTGGTTTTGTTTCTTCTTCCCAAGATCCCGGGTGTGAAAGGGGCCAGAGGTGAAGTCCTGGGCTGGAAAGCCTCACGATTCAGCCCCGCAGCCCCAGGCCCTGAGTGTGGAGGAGGGCGGAGCGGGTCGGCGAAGGGCGCGGCTGCCGTTTTCCTGATGGGCTGGAGGGGCATTGGCACTTTCCGGACGAAGAGGACCGGAAGGGTCCCCGAGACCTCCGCTGGGAGCCACGCACCCATCCAAGGATACGGCTCCAGGAGGCGACGGAGGAGGGCGGCTGCTTGCCCTGGCCTGAGCTGTGCGTCCCCCGCCTTGGCCACAGCAGTGGACATTCCCAGAAGAACAAGCGCCCGAGAGCACTGAGAAATTTTCCCCCGAGAAAACTTGACCCTCGTCCTGGCAGCAGGACACCTCGGGAAGAAAGCCACCCAGCGGCCACCTGGGCGAGACCGGCTGCCCGAGTAGGCGCGCGGGCCTCCTGGCCGCTGGCCCCGGGCTGCCAGCCCCCACCCGGACTCCCAGCCGTGCCAGGAGAGCAGCGTGGAGACGCACGCCGGGGCCCTCGGCAGGCTCTTGGGGCTCCCGGAGGCGGCGGCTAGCGTCTACGGCCATACCACCCTGAACGCGCCCGATCTCGTCTGATCTCGGAAGCTAAGCAGGGTCGGGCCTGGTTAGTACTTGGATGGGAGACCGCCTGGGAATACCGGGTGCTGTAGGCTTTTGCTCCTCCCTCCCTCGCTGCTCCTTTTGTCTTCGGGGACTTCGCCACCACCCCCCCACCACCACCACCACCCCCAGCACCACCACCACCACCACCACCACAACGACCCACCGTGACCACGACCCCGACCCCGTCCGGGCCACCCGCCAGACCCACGCACACCGAATCCTCACAGCTACGTCCCCGAATCCTCTCCCCTCCCCACACTCTCCTGTGGCGCGCGCCCGCGACACGGGTCACCAGCGAGGTTGGTCCCAGGCCACGTTGGGGACCGCTCCCCAACTGCCCTCCAGGCGGGCGGGGAGGGACGTGCGGAAGCCATGAGAAAGTGGGTCCTGCACCCCAGCGGGCCCCACAGCGGGACGCGCCACACCTGGGCTCGCCACAAGGTGGTGCACTGGGTCCAGGGCAAGACGCCAGGGGACAGAGAAGCAGGGAGCCTCAGTCGGGTGCTGCTCCACGTCGCGCTCCGTCGCTCAACCCAAGACAGGGCAGCCAGCGCGCGACCTCTACGTGGGATCCCGCCTCCCACGGCAGAGCCTGCGGTCACAGGGACAGAGGGCGCAGGCCGCCAGAGCTCCGGATGCCAGCGGCAGCTCCCCGTCCCGCTCAAAGGGAGGGAGGGCCGCCGCTGGCGCCCAGTCGCCTGTGCCACCCTCCGGGTCTCAAAGCACTCCTCAGTCAGCTCAAGGACCGGGGCCACCTGGCCTTCGGGGTCACATGGGCTTGGGCACGACGGAAGGGACCGCTTGCCCCCGTGGAACAGACATTCTCCCCGTGGACAACCTCAGGTGCCGGGACCCTCTGCTCCGCCTTGGAAAACCCACCTTCTGCAATGTATGCCCAACGCAATCAGGCCGAGCAGATTGACCCCCTCGGCCCGGCCCCAGTGTGTGATGGGGCTCTGTGCGTGAGGGCTTGCTCTTCCCCACCTACACCAGGCACGGCATCTAACACACACACACACACACACACACACACACACACACACACACACCACGCAGAGACACCCAGACCACGCACGCACGCACGGGGACGCACCCTCCTCTCCCCCACCCCACACACGAGCAGCCGAAGGACAAGAGGGTATGGCTGGGGCCTGAGCGGGAACAAGCGAAGCCTTGGTTTGCGGCCCCTCGGCCAACTGCATCAGGATTTTTGTCTGGGTTCGGAGGCCAGAGGATCTCTGCCATTTGCTAGCAGGGCCAGGGATGGCAGGAGGGTGGGTACGGGGCTCAGCCAGGGCCAGTTCTGCTGGCACGATCCTGTAGCACGTGGCCGCGTAGCACGGGGCCGGGTCTGAAGGAGGCCAAGCAGGGGCACAAGACCCAGCAGCGGCACAGGGAAGAGGCCCAGGGCACCCAGGAGCAGACGAGACCCGGGAGTCGTGCGTGCTTGGCGTGGCCACGGGCCCCGTGACGCCCGAGGACTCGAGTGCTCAGCCCCGTGTAGTGGCCGCGAAGGCCTGCCTGGGAGAAACGCCCCGGGAGGCCGCAGGAACCTGGGATCGGAAGGGATGTGGAGGGGCCCCGGGTCGGAGGAGATGGCTTTGGCTGTGTTTGGTTTTGTTTCTTCTTCCCAAGATCCCGTGTGTGAAAGGGGCCAGAGGTGAAGTCCTGGGCTGGAAAGCCTCACGATTCAGCCCCGCAGCCCCAGGCCCTGAGTGTGGAGGAGGGCGGAGCGGGTCGGCGAAGGGCGCGGCTGCCGTTTTCCTGATGGGCTGGAGGGGCAGTGGCGCTTTCCGGACGAAGAGGACCGGAAGGGTCCCCGAGACCTCCGCTGGGAGCCACGCACCCACCCAAGGATACGGCTCCAGGAGGCGACGGAGGAGGGCGGCTGCTTGCCCTGGCCCGAGCTGTGCGTCCCCCGCCTTGGCCACAGCAGTGGACATTCCCAGAAGAACAAGCGCCCGAGAGCACTGAGAAATTTTCCCCCGAGAAAACTTGACCCTCGTCCTGGCAGCAGGACACCTCGGGAAGAAAGCCACCCAGCGGCCACCTGGGCGAGACCGGCTGCCCGAGCAGGCGCGCGGGGCCTCTGGCCGCTGGCCCCGGGCTGCCAGCCCCCACCCGGACTCCCAGCCGTGCCAGGAGAGCAGCGTGGAGACGCACGCCGGGGCCCTCGGCAGGCTCTTGGGGCTCCCGGAGGCGGCGGCTAGCGTCTACGGCCATACCACCCTGAACGCGCCCGATCTCGTCTGATCTCGGAAGCTAAGCAGGGTCGGGCCTGGTTAGTACTTGGATGGGAGACCGCCTGGGAATACCGGGTGCTGTAGGCTTTTGCTCCTCCCTCCCTCGCTGCTCCTTTTGTCTTCGGGGACTTCGCCACCACCCCCCCACCACCACCACCACCCCCAGCACCACCACCACCACCACCACAACGACCCACCGTGACCACGACCCCGAACCCGTCCGGGCCACCCGCCAGACCCACGCACACCGAATCCTCACAGCTACGTCCCCGAATCCTCTCCCCTCCCCACACTCTCCTGGGGCGCGCGCCCGCGACACGGGTCACCAGCGAGGTTGGTCCCAGGCCACGTTGGGGACCGCTCCCCAACTGCCCTCCAGGCGGGCGGGGAGGGACGTGCGGAAGCCATGAGAAAGTGGGTCCTGCACCCCAGCGGGCCCCACAGCGGGACGCACCACACCTGGGCTCGCCACAAGGTGGTGCACTGGGTCCAGGGCAAGACGCCAGGGGACAGAGAAGCAGGGAGCCTCAGTCGGGTGCTGCTCCACGTCGCGCTCCGTCGCTCAACCCAAGACAGGGCAGCCAGCGCGCGACCTCTACGTGGGATCCCGCCTCCCACGGCAGAGCCTGCGGTCACAGGGACAGAGGGCGCAGGCCGCCAGAGCTCCGGATGCCAGCGGCAGCTCCCCGTCCCGCTCAAAGGGAGGGAGGGCCGCCGCTGGCGCCCAGTCGCCTGTGCCACCCTCCGGGTCTCAAAGCACTCCTCAGTCAGCTCAAGGACCGGGGACACCTGGCCTTCGGGGTCACATGGGCTTGGGCACGACGGAAGGGACCGCTTGCCCCCGTGGAACAGACATTCTCCCCGTGGACAACCTCAGGTGCCGGGACCCTCTGCTCCGCCTTGGAAAACCCACCTTCTGCAATGTATGCCCAACGCAATCAGGCCGAGCAGATTGACCCCCTCGGCCCGGCCCCAGTGTGTGATGGGGCTCTGTGCGTGAGGGCTTGCTCTTCCCCACCTACACCAGGCACGGCATCTAACACACACACACACACACACACACACACCACGCAGAGACACCCAGACCACGCACGCACGCACGGGGACGCACCCTCCTCTCCCCCACCCCACACACGAGCAGCCGAAGGACAAGAGGGTATGGCTGGGGCCTGAGCGGGAACAAGCGAAGCCTTGGTTTGCGGCCCCTCGGCCAACTGCATCAGGATTTTTGTCTGGGCTCGGAGGCCAGAGGATCTCTGCCATTTGCTAGCAGGGCCAGGGATGGCAGGAGGGTGGGTACGGGGCTCAGCCAGGGCCAGTTTTGCTGGCACGATCCTGTAGCACGTGGCCGCGTAGCACGGGGTCGGGTCTGAAGGAGGCCAAGCAGGGGCACAAGACCCAGCAGCGGCACAGGGTAGAGGCCCAGGGCACCCAGGAGCAGACGAGACCCGGGAGTCGTGCGTGCTTGGCGTGGCCGCGGGCCCCGTGACGCCCGAGGACTCGAGTGCTCAGCCCCGTGTAGTGGCCGCGAAGGCCTGCCTGGGAGAAACGCCCCGGGAGGCCGGCAGGAACCCGGGATCGGAAGGGATGTGGAGGGGCCCCGGGTCGGAGGAGATGGCTTTGGCTGTGTTTGGTTTTGTTTCTTCTTCCCAAGATCCCGGGTGTGAAAGGGGCCAGAGGTGAAGTCCTGGGCTGGAAAGCCTCACGATTCAGCCCCGCAGCCCCAGGCCCTGAGTGTGGAGGAGGGCGGAGCGGGTCGGCGAAGGGCGCGGCTGCCGTTTTCCTGATGGGCTGGAGGGGCAGTGGCGCTTTCCGGACGAAGAGGGCCGGAAGGGTCCCCGAGACCTCCGCTGGGAGCCACGCACCCTCCCAAGGATACGGCTCCAGGAGGCGACGGAGGAGGGCGGCTGCTTGCCCTGGCCCGAGCTGTGCGTCCCCCGCCTTGGCCACAGCAGTGGACATTCCCAGAAGAACAAGCGCCCGAGAGCACTGAGAAATTTTCCCCCGAGAAAACTTGACCCTCGTCCTGGCAGCAGGACACCTCGGGAAGAAAGCCACCCAGCGGCCACCTGGGCGAGACCGGCTGCCCGAGCAGGCGCGCGGGGCCTCTGGCCGCTGGCCCCGGGCTGCCAGCCCCCACCCGGACTCCCAGCCTTGCCAAGAGAGCAGCGTGGAGATGCACGCCGGGGCCCTCGGCAGGCTCTTGGGGCTCCCGGAGGCGGCGGCTAGCGTCTACGGCCATACCACCCTGAACGCGCCCGATCTCGTCTGATCTCGGAAGCTAAGCAGGGTCGGGCGTGGTTAGTACTTGGATGGGGGACCGCCTGGGAATACCGGGTGCTGTAGGCTTTTGCTCCTCCCTCCCTCGCTGCTCCTTTTGTCTTCGGGGACTTCGCCACCACCCCCCCACCACCACCACCACCCCCAGCACCACCACCACCACCACCACCACAACGACCCACCGTGACCACGACCCCGACCCCGTCCGGGCCACCCGCCAGACCCACGCACACCGAATCCTCACAGCTACGTCCCCGAAGCCTCTCCCCTCCCCACACTCTCCTGGGGCGCGCGCCCGCGACACGGGTCACCAGCGAGGTTGGTCCCAGGCCACGTTGGGGACCGCTCCCCAACTGCCCTCCAGGCGGGCGGGGAGGGACGTGCGGAAGCCATGAGAAAGTGGGTCCTGCACCCCAGCGGGCCCCACAGCGGGACGCGCCACACCTGGGCTCGCCACAAGGTGGTGCACTGGGTCCAGGGCAAGACGCCAGGGGACAGAGAAGCAGGGAGCCTCAGTCGGGTGCTGCTCCACGTCGCGCTCCGTCGCTCAACCCAAGACAGGGCAGACAGCGCGGGACCTCTACGTGGGATCCCGCCTCCCACGGCAGAGCCTGCGGTCACAGGGACAGAGGGCGCAGGCCGCCAGAGCTCCGGATGCCAGCGGCAGCTCCCAGTCCCGCTCAAAGGGAGGGAGGGCCGCCGCTGGCGCCCAGTCGCCTGTGCCACCCTCCGGGTCTCAAAGCACTCCTCAGTCAGCTCAAGGACCGGGGCCACCTGGCCTTCGGGGTCACATGGGCTTGGGCACGACGGAAGGGACCGCTTGCCCCCGTGGAACAGACATTCTCCCCGTGGACAACCTCAGGTGCCGGGACCCTCTGCTCCGCCTTGGAAAACCCACCTTCTGCAATGTATGCCCAACGCAATCAGGCCGAGCAGATTGACCCCCTCGGCCCGGCCCCAGTGTGTGATGGGGCTCTGTGCGTGAGGGCTTGCTCTTCCCCACCTACACCAGGCACGGCATCTAACACACACACACACACACACACACACCACGCAGAGACACCCAGACCACGCACGCACGCACGGGGACGCACCCTCCTCTCCCCCACCCCACACACGAGCAGCCGAAGGACAAGAGGGTATGGCTGGGGCCTGAGCGGGAACAAGCGAAGCCTTGGTTTGCGGCCCCTCGGCCAACTGCATCAGGATTTTTGTCTGGGCTCGGAGGCCAGAGGATCTCTGCCATTTGCTAGCAGGGCCAGGGATGGCAGGAGGGTGGGTACGGGGCTCAGCCAGGGCCAGTTCTGCTGGCACGATCCTGTAGCACGTGGCCGCGTAGCACGGGGTCGGGTCTGAAGGAGGCCAAGCAGGGGCACAAGACCCAGCAGCGGCACAGGGAAGAGGCCCAGGGCACCCAGGAGCAGACGAGACCCGGGAGTCGTGCGTGCTTGGCGTGGCCGCGGGCCCCGTGACGCCCGAGGACTCGAGTGCTCAGCCCCGTGTAGTGGCCGCGAAGGCCTGCCTGGGAGAAACGCCCCGGGAGGCCGGCAGGAACCCGGGATCGGAAGGGATGTGGAGGGGCCCCGGGTCGGAGGAGATGGCTTTGGCTGTGTTTGGTTTTGTTTCTTCTTCCCAAGATCCCGGGTGTGAAAGGGGCCAGAGGTGAAGTCCTGGGCTGGAAAGCCTCACGATTCAGCCCCGCAGCCCCAGGCCCTGAGTGTGGAGGAGGGCGGAGCGGGTCGGCGAAGGGCGCGGCTGCCGTTTTCCTGATGGGCTGGAGGGGCAGTGGCGCTTTCCGGACGAAGAGGACCGGAAGGGTCCCCGAGACCTCCGCTGGGAGCCACGCACCCACCCAAGGATACGGCTCCAGGAGGCGACGGAGGAGGGCGGCTGCTTGCCCTGGCCCGAGCTGTGCGTCCCCCGCCTTGGCCACAGCAGTGGACATTCCCAGAAGAACAAGCGCCCGAGAGCACTGAAAAATTTTCCCCCGAGAAAACTTGACCCTCGTCCTGGCAGCAGGACACCTCGGGAAGAAAGCCACCCAGCGGCCACCTGGGCGAGACCGGCTGCCTGAGCAGGCGCGCGGGGCCTCTGGCCGCTGGCCCCGGGCTGCCAGCCCCCACCCGGACTCCCAGCCGTGCCAGGAGAGCAGCGTGGAGACGCACGCCGGGGCCCTCGGCAGGCTCTTGGGGCTCCCGGAGGCGGCGGCTAGCGTCTACGGCCATACCACCCTGAACGCGCCCGATCTCGTCTGATCTCGGAAGCTAAGCAGGGTCGGGCCTGGTTAGTACTTGGATGGGGGACCACCTGGGAATACCGGGTGCTGTAGGCTTTTGCTCCTCCCTCCCTCGCTGCTCCTTTTGTCTTCGGGGACTTCGCCACCACCCCCCCCACCACCACCACCACCCCCAGCACCACCACCACCACCACCACCACAACGACCCACCGTGACCATGACCCCGACCCCGTCCGGGCCACCCGCCAGAACCACGCACACCGAATCCTCACAGCTACGTCCCCGAATCCTCTCCCCTCCCCACACTCTCCTGGGGCGCGCGCCCGTGACACGGGTCACCAGCGAGGTTGGTCCCAGGCCACGTTGGGGACCGCTCCCCAACTGCCCTCCAGGCGGGCGGGGAGGGACGTGCGGAAGCCATGAGAAAGTGGGTCCTGCACCCCAACGGGCCCCACAGCGGGACGCGCCACACCTGGGCTCGCCACAAGGTGGTGCACTGGGTCCAGGGCAAGACGCCAGGGGACAGAGAAGCAGGGAGCCTCAGTCGGGTGCTGCTCCACGTCGCGCTCCGTCGCTCAACCCAAGACAGGGCAGCCAGCGCGGGACCTCTACGTGGGATCCCGCCTCCCACGGCAGAGCCTGCGGTCACAGGGACAGAGGGCGCAGGCCGCCAGAGCTCCGGATGCCAGCGGCAGCTCCCAGTCCCGCTCAAAGGGAGGGAGGGCCGCCGCTGGCGCCCAGTCGCCTGTGCCACCCTCCGGGTCTCAAAGCACTCCTCAGTCAGCTCAAGGACCGGGGCCACCTGGCCTTCGGGGTCACATGGGCTTGGGCACGACGGAAGGGACCGCTTGCCCCCGTGGAACAGACATTCTCCCCGTGGACAACCTCAGGTGCCGGGACCCTCTGCTCCGCCTTGGAAAACCCACCTTCTGCAATGTATGCCCAACGCAATCAGGCCGAGCAGATTGACCCCCTCGGCCCGGCCCCAGTGTGTGATGGGGCTCTGTGCGTGAGGGCTTGCTCTTCCCCACCTACACCAGGCACGGCATCTAACACACACACACACACACACACACACACCACGCAGAGACACCCAGACCACGCACGCACGCACGGGGACGCACCCTCCTCTCCCCCACCCCACACACGAGCAGCCGAAGGACAAGAGGGTATGGCTGGGGCCTGAGCGGGAACAAGCGAAGCCTTGGTTTGCGGCCCCTCGGCCAACTGCATCAGGATTTTTGTCTGGGTTCGGAGGCCAGAGGATCTCTGCCATTTGCTAGCAGGGCCAGGGATGGCAGGAGGGTGGGTACGGGGCTCAGCCAGGGCCAGTTCTGCTGGCACGATCCTGTAGCACGTGGCCGCGTAGCACGGGGCCGGGTCTGAAGGAGGCCAAGCAGGGGCACAAGACCCAGCAGCGGCACAGGGAAGAGGCCCAGGGCACCCAGGAGCAGACGAGACCCGGGAGTCGTGCGTGCTTGGCGTGGCCGCGGGCCCCGTGACGCCCGAGGACTCGAGTGCTCAGCCCCGTGTAGTGGCCGCGAAGGCCTGCCTGGGAGAAACGCCCCGGGAGGCCGCAGGAACCTGGGATCGGAAGGGATGTGTAGGGGCCCCGGGTCGGAGGAGATGGCTTTGGCTGTGTTTGGTTTTGTTTCTTCTTCCCAAGATCCCGTGTGTGAAAGGGGCCAGAGGTGAAGTCCTGGGCTGGAAAGCCTCACGATTCAGCCCCGCAGCCCCAGGCCCTGAGTGTGGAGGAGGGCGGAGCGGGTCGGCGAAGGGCGCGGCTGCCGTTTTCCTGATGGGCTGGAGGGGCATTGGCGCTTTCCGGACGAAGAGGACCGGAAGGGTCCCCGAGACCTCCGCTGGGAGCCACGCACCCACCCAAGGATACGGCTCCAGGAGGCGACGGAGGAGGGCGGCTGCTTGCCCTGGCCCGAGCTGTGCGTCCCCCGCCTTGGCCACAGCAGTGGACATTCCCAGAAGAACAAGCGCCCGAGAGCACTGAGAAATTTTCCCCCGAGAAAACTTGACCCTCGTCCTGGCAGCAGGACACCTCGGGAAGAAAGCCACCCAGCGGCCACCTGGGCGAGACCGGCTGCCCGAGCAGGCGCGCGGGGCCTCTGGCCGCTGGCCCCGGGCTGCCAGCCCCCACCCGGACTCCCAGCCGTGCCAGGAGAGCAGCGTGGAGACGCACGCCGGGGCCCTCGGCAGGCTCTTGGGGCTCCCGGAGGCGGCGGCTAGCGTCTACGGCCATACCACCCTGAACGCGCCCGATCTCGTCTGATCTCGGAAGCTAAGCAGGGTCGGGCCTGGTTAGTACTTGGATGGGAGACCGCCTGGGAATACCGGGTGCTGTAGGCTTTTGCTCCTCCCTCCCTCGCTGCTCCTTTTGTCTTCGGGGACTTCGCCACCACCCCCCCACCACCACCACCACCCCCAGCACCACCACCACCACCACCACAACGACCCACCGTGACCACGACCCCGAACCCGTCCGGGCCACCCGCCAGACCCACGCACACCGAATCCTCACAGCTACGTCCCCGAATCCTCTCCCCTCCCCACACTCTCCTGGGGCGCGCGCCCGCGACACGGGTCACCAGCGAGGTTGGTCCCAGGCCACGTTGGGGACCGCTCCCCAACTGCCCTCCAGGCGGGCGGGGAGGGACGTGCGGAAGCCATGAGAAAGTGGGTCCTGCACCCCAGCGGGCCCCACAGCGGGACGCACCACACCTGGGCTCGCCACAAGGTGGTGCACTGGGTCCAGGGCAAGACGCCAGGGGACAGAGAAGCAGGGAGCCTCAGTCGGGTGCTGCTCCACGTCGCGCTCCGTCGCTCAACCCAAGACAGGGCAGCCAGCGCGCGACCTCTACGTGGGATCCCGCCTCCCACGGCAGAGCCTGCGGTCACATGGACAGAGGGCGCAGGCCGCCAGAGCTCCGGATGCCAGCGGCAGCTCCCCGTCCCGCTCAAAGGGAGGGAGGGCCGCCGCTGGCGCCCAGTCGCCTGTGCCACCCTCCGGGTCTCAAAGCACTCCTCAGTCAGCTCAAGGACCGGGGACACCTGGCCTTCGGGGTCACATGGGCTTGGGCACGACGGAAGGGACCGCTTGCCCCCGTGGAACAGACATTCTCCCCGTGGACAACCTCAGGTGCCGGGACCCTCTGCTCCACCTTGGAAAACCCACCTTCTGCAATGTATGCCCAACGCAATCAGGCCGAGCAGATTGACCCCCTCGGCCCGGCCCCAGTGTGTGATGGGGCTCTGTGCGTGAGGGCTTGCTCTTCCCCACCTACACCAGGCACGGCATCTAACACACACACACACACACACACACACACCACGCAGAGACACCCAGACCACGCACGCACGCACGGGGACGCACCCTCCTCTCCCCCACCCCACACACGAGCAGCCGAAGGACAAGAGGGTATGGCTGGGGCCTGAGCGGGAACAAGCGAAGCCTTGGTTTGCGGCCCCTCGGCCAACTGCATCAGGATTTTTGTCTGGGCTCGGAGGCCAGAGGATCTCTGCCATTTGCTAGCAGGGCCAGGGATGGCAGGAGGGTGGGTACGGGGCTCAGCCAGGGCCAGTTTTGCTGGCACGATCCTGTAGCACGTGGCCGCGTAGCACGGGGTCGGGTCTGAAGGAGGCCAAGCAGGGGCACAAGACCCAGCAGCGGCACAGGGTAGAGGCCCAGGGCACCCAGGAGCAGACGAGACCCGGGAGTCGTGCGTGCTTGGCGTGGCCGCGGGCCCCGTGACGCCCGAGGACTCGAGTGCTCAGCCCCGTGTAGTGGCCGCGAAGGCCTGCCTGGGAGAAACGCCCCGGGAGGCCGGCAGGAACCCGGGATCGGAAGGGATGTGGAGGGGCCCCGGGTCGGAGGAGATGGCTTTGGCTGTGTTTGGTTTTGTTTCTTCTTCCCAAGATCCCGGGTGTGAAAGGGGCCAGAGGTGAAGTCCTGGGCTGGAAAGCCTCACGATTCAGCCCCGCAGCCCCAGGCCCTGAGTGTGGAGGAGGGCGGAGCGGGTCGGCGAAGGGCGCGGCTGCCGTTTTCCTGATGGGCTGGAGGGGCAGTGGCGCTTTCCGGACGAAGAGGGCCGGAAGGGTCCCCGAGACCTCCGCTGGGAGCCACGCACCCTCCCAAGGATACGGCTCCAGGAGGCGACGGAGGAGGGCGGCTGCTTGCCCTGGCCCGAGCTGTGCGTCCCCCGCCTTGGCCACAGCAGTGGACATTCCCAGAAGAACAAGCGCCCGAGAGCACTGAGAAATTTTCCCCCGAGAAAACTTGACCCTCGTCCTGGCAGCAGGACACCTCGGGAAGAAAGCCACCCAGCGGCCACCTGGGCGAGACCGGCTGCCCGAGCAGGCGCGCGGGGCCTCTGGCCGCTGGCCCCGGGCTGCCAGCCCCCACCCGGACTCCCAGCCTTGCCAAGAGAGCAGCGTGGAGATGCACGCCGGGGCCCTCGGCAGGCTCTTGGGGCTCCCGGAGGCGGCGGCTAGCGTCTACGGCCATACCACCCTGAACGCGCCCGATCTCGTCTGATCTCGGAAGCTAAGCAGGGTCGGGCGTGGTTAGTACTTGGATGGGGGACCGCCTGGGAATACCGGGTGCTGTAGGCTTTTGCTCCTCCCTCCCTCGCTGCTCCTTTTGTCTTCGGGGACTTCGCGACCACCCCCCCACCACCACCACCACCCCCAGCACCACCACCACCACCACCACCACAACGACCCACCGTGACCACGACCCCGACCCCGTCCGGGCCACCCGCCAGACCCACGCACACCGAATCCTCACAGCTACGTCCCCGAAGCCTCTCCCCTCCCCACACTCTCCTGGGGCGCGCGCCCGCGACACGGGTCACCAGCGAGGTTGGTCCCAGGCCACGTTGGGGACCGCTCCCCAACTGCCCTCCAGGCGGGCGGGGAGGGACGTGCGGAA
Source organism: Castor canadensis (assembly GCF_047511655.1). Lineage (NCBI taxonomy): Eukaryota > Metazoa > Chordata > Mammalia > Rodentia > Castoridae > Castor > Castor canadensis. Next base: position 89,407,423 of record NC_133395.1, read on the forward strand.
GCCATGAGAAAGTGGGTCCTGCACCCCAGCGGGCCCCACAGCGGGACGCGCCACACCTGGGCTCGCCACAAGGTGGTGCACTGGGTCCAGGGCAAGACGCCAGGGGACAGAGAAGCAGGGAGCCTCAGTCGGGTGCTGCTCCACGTCGCGCTCCGTCGCTCAACCCAAGACAGGGCAGCCAGCGCGGGACCTCTACGTGGGATCCCGCCTCCCACGGCAGAGCCTGCGGTCACAGGGACAGAGGGCGCAGGCCGCCAGAGCTCCGGATGCCAGCGGCAGCTCCCAGTCCCGCTCAAAGGGAGGGAGGGCCGCCGCTGGCGCCCAGTCGCCTGTGCCACCCTCCGGGTCTCAAAGCACTCCTCAGTCAGCTCAAGGACCGGGGCCACCTGGCCTTCGGGGTCACATGGGCTTGGGCACGACGGAAGGGACCGCTTGCCCCCGTGGAACAGACATTCTCCCCGTGGACAACCTCAGGTGCCGGGACCCTCTGCTCCGCCTTGGAAAACCCACCTTCTGCAATGTATGCCCAACGCAATCAGGCCGAGCAGATTGACCCCCTCGGCCCGGCCCCAGTGTGTGATGGGGCTCTGTGCGTGAGGGCTTGCTCTTCCCCACCTACACCAGGCACGGCATCTAACACACACACACACACACACACACACACCACGCAGAGACACCCAGACCACGCACGCACGCACGGGGACGCACCCTCCTCTCCCCCACCCCACACACGAGCAGCCGAAGGACAAGAGGGTATGGCTGGGGCCTGAGCGGGAACAAGCGAAGCCTTGGTTTGCGGCCCCTCGGCCAACTGCATCAGGATTTTTGTCTGGGCTCGGAGGCCAGAGGATCTCTGCCATTTGCTAGCAGGGCCAGGGATGGCAGGAGGGTGGGTACGGGGCTCAGCCAGGGCCAGTTCTGCTGGCACGATCCTGTAGCACGTGGCCGCGTAGCACGGGGTCGGGTCTGAAGGAGGCCAAGCAGGGGCACAAGACCCAGCAGCGGCACAGGGAAGAGGCCCAGGGCACCCAGGAGCAGACGAGACCCGGGAGTCGTGCGTGCTTGGCGTGGCCGCGGGCCCCGTGACGCCCGAGGACTCGAGTGCTCAGCCCCGTGTAGTGGCCGCGAAGGCCTGCCTGGGAGAAACGCCCCGGGAGGCCGGCAGGAACCCGGGATCGGAAGGGATGTGGAGGGGCCCCGGGTCGGAGGAGATGGCTTTGGCTGTGTTTGGTTTTGTTTCTTCTTCCCAAGATCCCGGGTGTGAAAGGGGCCAGAGGTGAAGTCCTGGGCTGGAAAGCCTCACGATTCAGCCCCGCAGCCCCAGGCCCTGAGTGTGGAGGAGGGCGGAGCGGGTCAGCGAAGGGCGCGGCTGCCGTTTTCCTGATGGGCTGGAGGGGCAGTGGCGCTTTCCGGACGAAGAGGACCGGAAGGGTCCCCGAGACCTCCGCTGGGAGCCACGCACGCACCCAAGGATACGGCTCCAGGAGGCGACGGAGGAGGGCGGCTGCTTGCCCTGGCCCGAGCTGTGCGTCCCCCGCCTTGGCCACAGCAGTGGACATTCCCAGAAGAACAAGCGCCCGAGAGCACTGAGAAATTTTCCCCCGAGAAAACTTGACCCTCGTCCTGGCAGCAGGACACCTCGGGAAGAAAGCCACCCAGCGGCCACCTGGGCGAGACCGGCTGCCCGAGCAGGCGCGCGGGGCCTCTGGCCGCTGGCCCCGGGCTGCCAGCCCCCACCCGGACTCCCAGCCGTGCCAGGAGAGCAGCGTGGAGACGCACGCCGGGGCCCTCGGCAGGCTCTTGGGGCTCCCGGAGGCGGCGGCTAGCGTCTACGGCCATACCACCCTGAACGCGCCCGATCTCGTCTGATCTCGGAAGCTAAGCAGGGTCGGGCCTGGTTAGTACTTGGATGGGGGACCGCCTGGGAATACCGGGTGCTGTAGGCTTTTGCTCCTCCCTCCCTCGCTGCTCCTTTTGTCTTCGGGGACTTCGCCACCACCCCCCCCACCACCACCACCACCCCCAGCACCACCACCACCACCACCACCACAACGACCCACCGTGACCATGACCCCGACCCCGTCCGGGCCACCCGCCAGAACCACGCACACCGAATCCTCACAGCTACGTCCCCGAATCCTCTCCCCTCCCCACACTCTCCTGGGGCGCGCGCCCGTGACACGGGTCACCAGCGAGGTTGGTCCCAGGCCACGTTGGGGACCGCTCCCCAACTGCCCTCCAGGCGGGCGGGGAGGGACGTGCGGAAGCCATGAGAAAGTGGGTCCTGCACCCCAACGGGCCCCACAGCGGGACGTGCCACACCTGGGCTCGCCACAAGGTGGTGCACTGGGTCCAGGGCAAGACGCCAGGGGACAGAGAAGCAGGGAGCCTCAGTCGGGTGCTGCTCCACGTCGCGCTCCGTCGCTCAACCCAAGACAGGGCAGCCAGCGCGCGACCTCTACGTGGGATCCCGCCTCCCACGGCAGAGCCTACGGTCACAGGGACAGAGGGCGCAGGCCGCCAGAGCTCCGGATGCCAGCGGCAGCTCCCCGTCCCGCTCAAAGGGAGGGAGGGCCCCCGCTGGCGCCCAGTCGCCTGTGCCACCCTCCTGGTCTCAAAGCACTCCTCAGTCAGCTCAAGGACCGGGGCCACCTGGCCTTCGGGGTCACATGGGCTTGGGCACGACGGAAGGGACCGCTTGCCCCCGTGGAACAGACATTCTCCCCGTGGACAACCTCAGGTGCCGGGACCCTCTGCTCCGCCTTGGAAAACCCACCTTCTGCAATGTATGCCCAACGCAATCAGGCCGAGCAGATTGACCCCCTCGGCCCGGCCCCAGTGTGTGATGGGGCTCTGTGCGTGAGGGCTTGCTCTTCCCCACCTACACCAGGCACGGCATCTAACACACACACACACACACACACACCACGCAGAGACACCCAGACCACGCACGCACGCACGGGGACGCACCCTCCTCTCCCCCACCCCACACACTAGCAGCCGAAGGACAAGAGGGTATGGCTGGGGCCTGAGCGGGAACAAGCGAAGCCTTGGTTTGCGGCCCCTCGGCCAACTGCATCAGGATTTTTGTCTGGGCTCGGAGGCCAGAGGATCTCTGCTATTTGCTAGCAGGGCCAGGGATGGCAGGAGGGTGGGTACGGGGCTCAGCCAGGGCCAGTTCTGCTGGCACGATCCTGTAGCACGTGGCCGCGTAGCACGGGGCCGGGTCTGAAGGAGGCCAAGCAGGGGCACAAGACCCAGCAGCGGCACAGGGAAGAGGCCCAGGGCACCCAGGAGCAGACGAGACCCGGGAGTCGTGCGTGCTTGGCGTGGCCGCGGGCCCCGTGACGCCCGAGGACTCGAGTGCTCAGCCCCGTGTAGTGGCCGCGAAGACCTGCCTGGGAGAAACGCCCCGGGAGGCCGGCAGGAACCCGGGATCGGAAGGGATGTGGAGGGGCCCCAGGTCGGAGGAGATGGCTTTGGCTGTGTTTGGTTTTGTTTCTTCTTCCCAAGATCCCGGGTGTGAAAGGGGCCAGAGGTGAAGTCCTGGGCTGGAAAGCCTCACGATTCAGCCCCGCAGCCCCAGGCCCTGAGTGTGGAGGAGGGCGGAGCGGGTCGGCGAAGGGCGCGGCTGCCGTTTTCCTGATGGGCTGGAGGGGCATTGGCGCTTTCCGGACGAAGAGGACCGGAAGGGTCCCCGAGACCTCCGCTGGGAGCCACGCACCCACCCAAGGATACGGCTCCAGGAGGCGACGGAGGAGGGCGGCTGCTTGCCCTGGCCCGAACTGTGCGTCCCCCGCCTTGGCCACAGCAGTGGACATTCCCAGAAGAACAAGCGCCCGAGAGCACTGAGAAATTTTCCCCCGAGAAAACTTGACCCTCGTCCTGGCAGCAGGACACCTCGGGAAGAAAGCCACCCAGTGGCCACCTGGGCGAGACCGGCTGCCCGAGTAGGCGCGCGGGCCTTCTGGCCGCTGGCCCCGGGCTGCCAGCCCCCACCCGGACTCCCAGCCGTGCCAGGAGAGCAGCGTGGAGACGCACGCCGGGGCCCTCGGCAGGCTCTTGGGGCTCCCGGAGGCGGCGGCTAGCGTCTACGGCCATACCACCCTGAACGCGCCCGATCTCGTCTGATCTCGGAAGCTAAGCAGGGTCGGGCCTGGTTAGTACTTGGATGGGAGACCGCCTGGGAATACCGGGTGCTGTAGGCTTTTGCTCCTCCCTCCCTCGCTGCTCCTTTTGTCTTCGGGGACTTCGCCACCACCCCCCCACCACCACCACCACCCCCAGCACCACCACCACCACCACCACCACAACGACCCACCGTGACCACGACCCCGACCCCGTCCGGGCCACCCGCCAGACCCACGCACACCGAATCCTCACAGCTACGTTCCCGAATCCTCTCCCCTCCCCACACTCTCCTGGGGCGCGCGCCCGCGACACGGGTCACCAGCGAGGTTGGTCCCAGGCCACGTTGGGGACCGCTCCCCAACTGCCCTCCAGGCGGGCGGGGAGGGACGTGCGGAAGCCATGAGAAAGTGGGTCCTGCACCCCAGCGGGCCCCACAGCGGGACGCGCCACACCTGGGCTCGCCACAAGGTGGTGCACTGGGTCCAGGGCAAGACGCCAGGGGACAGAGAAGCAGGGAGCCTCAGTCGGGTGCTGCTCCACGTCGCGCTCCGTCGCTCAACCCAAGACAGGGCAGCCAGCGCGCGACCTCTACGTGGGATCCCGCCTCCCACGGCAGAGCCTGCGGTCACAGGGACAGAGGGCGCAGGCCGCCAGAGCTCCGGATGCCAGCGGCAGCTCCCCGTCCCGCTCAAAGGGAGGGAGGGCCGCCGCTGGCGCCCAGTCGCCTGTGCCACCCTCCGGGTCTCAAAGCACTCCTCAGTCAGCTCAAGGACCGGGGCCACCTGGCCTTCGGGGTCACATGGGCTTGGGCACGACGGAAGGGACCGCTTGCCCCCGTGGAACAGACATTCTCCCCGTGGACAACCTCAGGTGCCGGGACCCTCTGCTCCGCCTTGGAAAACCCACCTTCTGCAATGTATGCCCAATGCAATCAGGCCGAGCAGATTGACCCCCTCGGCCCGGCCCCAGTGTGTGATGGGGCTCTGTGCGTGAGGGCTTGCTCTTCCCCACCTACACCAGGCACGGCATCTAACACACACACACACACACACACACACACACACACACACACACACCACGCAGAGACACCCAGACCACGCACGCACGCACGGGGACGCACCCTCCTCTCCCCCACCCCACACACGAGCAGCCGAAGGACAAGAGGGTATGGCTGGGGCCTGAGCGGGAACAAGCGAAGCCTTGGTTTGCGGCCCCTCGGCCAACTGCATCAGGATTTTTGTCTGGGTTCGGAGGCCAGAGGATCTCTGCCATTTGCTAGCAGGGCCAGGGATGGCAGGAGGGTGGGTACGGGGCTCAGCCAGGGCCAGTTCTGCTGGCACGATCCTGTAGCACGTGGCCGCGTAGCACGGGGCCGGGTCTGAAGGAGGCCAAGCAGGGGCACAAGACCCAGCAGCGGCACAGGGAAGAGGCCCAGGGCACCCAGGAGCAGACGAGACCCGGGAGTCATGCGTGCTTGGCGTGGCCGCGGGCCCCGTGACGCCCGAGGACTCGAGTGCTCAGCCCCGTGTAGTGGCCGCGAAGGCCTGCCTGGGAGAAACGCCCCGGGAGGCCGCAGGAACCTGGGATCGGAAGGGATGTGGAGGGGCCCCGGGTCGGAGGAGATGGCTTTGGCTGTGTTTGGTTTTGTTTCTTCTTCCCAAGATCCCGTGTGTGAAAGGGGCCAGAGGTGAAGTCCTGGGCTGGAAAGCCTCACGATTCAGCCCCGCAGCCCCAGGCCCTGAGTGTGGAGGAGGGCGGAGCGGGTCGGCGAAGGGCGCGGCTGCCGTTTTCCTGATGGGCTGGAGGGGCAGTGGCGCTTTCCGGACGAAGAGGACCGGAAGGGTCCCCGAGACCTCCGCTGGGAGCCACGCACCCACCCAAGGATACGGCTCCAGGAGGCGACGGAGGAGGGCGGCTGCTTGCCCTGGCCCGAGCTGTGCGTCCCCCGCCTTGGCCACAGCAGTGGACATTCCCAGAAGAACAAGCGCCCGAGAGCACTGAGAAATTTTCCCCCGAGAAAACTTGACCCTCGTCCTGGCAGCAGGACACCTCGGGAAGAAAGCCACCCAGCGGCCACCTGGGCGAGACCGGCTGCCCGAGCAGGCGCGCGGGGCCTCTGGCCGCTGGCCCCGGGCTGCCAGCCCCCACCCGGACTCCCAGCCGTGCCAGGAGAGCAGCGTGGAGACGCACGCCGGGGCCCTCGGCAGGCTCTTGGGGCTCCCGGAGGCGGCGGCTAGCGTCTACGGCCATACCACCCTGAACGCGCCCGATCTCGTCTGATCTCGGAAGCTAAGCAGGGTCGGGCCTGGTTAGTACTTGGATGGGAGACCGCCTGGGAATACCGGGTGCTGTAGGCTTTTGCTCCTCCCTCCCTCGCTGCTCCTTTTGTCTTCGGGGACTTCGCCACCACCCCCCCACCACCACCACCACCCCCAGCACCACCACCACCACCACCACAACGACCCACCGTGACCACGACCCCGACCCCGTCCGGGCCACCCGCCAGACCCACGCACACCGAATCCTCACAGCTACGTCCCCGAATCCTCTCCCCTCCCCACACTCTCCTGGGGCGCGCGCCCGCGACACGGGTCACCAGCGAGGTTGGTCCCAGGCCACGTTGGGGACCGCTCCCCAACTGCCCTCCAGGCGGGCGGGGAGGGACGTGCGGAAGCCATGAGAAAGTGGGTCCTGCACCCCAGCGGGCCCCACAGCGGGACGCACCACACCTGGGCTCGCCACAAGGTGGTGCACTGGGTCCAGGGCAAGACGCCAGGGGACAGAGAAGCAGGGAGCCTCAGTCGGGTGCTGCTCCACGTCGCGCTCCGTCGCTCAACCCAAGACAGGGCAGCCAGCGCGCGACCTCTACGTGGGATCCCGCCTCCCACGGCAGAGCCTGCGGTCACAGGGACAGAGGGCGCAGGCCGCCAGAGCTCCGGATGCCAGCGGCAGCTCCCCGTCCCGCTCAAAGGGAGGTAGGGCCGCCGCTGGCGCCCAGTCGCCTGTGCCACCCTCCGGGTCTCAAAGCACTCCTCAGTCAGCTCAAGGACCTGGGACACCTGGCCTTCGGGGTCACATGGGCTTGGGCACGACGGAAGGGACCGCTTGCCCCCGTGGAACAGACATTCTCCCCGTGGACAACCTCAGGTGCCGGGACCCTCTGCTCCGCCTTGGAAAACCCACCTTCTGCAATGTATGCCCAACGCAATCAGGCCGAGCAGATTGACCCCCTCGGCCCGGCCCCAGTGTGTGATGGGGCTCTGTGCGTGAGGGCTTGCTCTTCCCCACCTACACCAGGCACGGCATCTAACACACACACACACACACACACACACACCACGCAGAGACACCCAGACCACGCACGCACGCACGGGGACGCACCCTCCTCTCCCCCACCCCACACACGAGCAGCCGAAGGACAAGAGGGTATGGCTGGGGCCTGAGCGGGAACAAGCGAAGCCTTGGTTTGCGGCCCCTCGGCCAACTGCATCAGGATTTTTGTCTGGGCTCGGAGGCCAGAGGATCTCTGCCATTTGCTAGCAGGGCCAGGGATGGCAGGAGGGTGGGTACGGGGCTCAGCCAGGGCCAGTTTTGCTGGCACGATCCTGTAGCACGTGGCCGCGTAGCACGGGGTCGGGTCTGAAGGAGGCCAAGCAGGGGCACAAGACCCAGCAGCGGCACAGGGAAGAGGCCCAGGGCACCCAGGAGCAGACGAGACCCGGGAGTCGTGCGTGCTTGGCGTGGCCGCGGGCCCCGTGACGCCCGAGGACTCGAGTGCTCAGCCCCGTGTAGTGGCTGCGAAGGCCTGCCTGGGAGAAACGCCCCGGGAGGCCGGCAGGAACCCGGGATCGGAAGGGATGTGGAGGGGCCCCGGGTCGGAGGAGATGGCTTTGGCTGTGTTTGGTTTTGTTTCTTCTTCCCAAGATCCCGGGTGTGAAAGGGGCCAGAGGTGAAGTCCTGGGCTGGAAAGCCTCACGATTCAGCCCCGCAGCCCCAGGCCCTGAGTGTGGAGGAGGATGGAGCGGGTCGGCGAAGGGCGTGGCTGCCGTTTTCCTGATGGGCTGGAGGGGCAGTGGCGCTTTCCGGACGAAGAGGACCGGAAGGGTCCCCGAGACCTCCGCTGGGAGCCACGCACCCACCCAAGGATACGGCTCCAGGAGGCGACGGAGGAGGGCGGCTGCTTGCCCTGGCCCGAGCTGTGCGTCCCCCGCCTTGGCCACAGCAGTGGACATTCCCAGAAGAACAAGCGCCCGAGAGCACTGAGAAATTTTCCCCCGAGAAAACTTGACCCTCGTCCTGGCAGCAGGACACCTCGGGAAGAAAGCCACCCAGCGGCCACCTGGGCGAGACCGGCTGCCCGAGCAGGCGCGCGGGGCCTCTGGCCGCTGGCCCCGGGCTGCCAGCCCCCACCCGGACTCCCAGCCGTGCCAGGAGAGCAGTGTGGAGACGCACGCCGGGGCCCTCGGCAGGCTCTTGGGGCTCCCGGAGGCGGCGGCGAGCGTCTACGGCCATACCACCCTGAACGCGCCCGATCTCGTCTGATCTCGGAAGCTAAGCAGGGTCGGGCCTGGTTAGTACTTGGATGGGAGACCGCCTGGGAATACCGGGTGCTGTAGGCTTTTGCTCCTCCCTCCCTCGCTGCTCCTTTTGTCTTCGGGGACTTCGCCACCACCCCCCCACCACCACCACCACCCCCAGCACCACCAACATCACCACCACAACGACCCACCGTGACCACGACCCCGACCCCGTCCGGGCCACCCGCCAGACCCACGCACACCGAATCCTCACAGCTACGTCCCCGAATCCTCTCCCCTCCCCACACTCTCCTGGGGCACGCGCCCACGACACGGGTCACCAGCGAGGTTGGTCCCAGGCCACGTTGGGGACCGCTCCCCAACTGCCCTCCAGGCGGGCGGGGAGGGACGTGCGGAAGCCATGAGAAAGTGGGTCCTGCATCCCAGCGGGCCCCACAGCGGGACGCGCCACACCTGGGCTCGCCACAAGGTGGTGCACTGGGTCCAGGGCAAGACGCCAGGGGACAGAGAAGCAGGGAGCCTCAGTCGGGTGCTGCTCCACGTCGCGCTCCGTCGCTCAACCCAAGACAGGGCAGCCAGCGCGCGACCTCTACGTGGGATCCCGCCTCCCACGGCAGAGCCTGCGGTCACAGGGACAGAGGGCGCAGGCCGCCAGAGCTCCGGATGCCAGCGGCAGCTCCCCGTCCCGCTCAAAGGGAGGGAGTGCCGCCGCTGGCGCCCAGTCGCCTGTGCCACCCTCCGGGTCTCAAAGCACTCCTCAGTCAGCTCAAGGACCGGGGCCACCTGGCCTTCGGGGTCACATGGGCTTGGGCACGACGGAAGGGACCGCTTGCCCCCGTGGAACAGACATTCTCCCCGTGGACAACCTCAGGTGCCGGTACCCTCTGCTCTGCCTTGGAAAACCCACCTTCTGCAATGTATGCCCAACGCAATCAGGCCGAGCAGATTGACCCCCTCGGCCCGGCCCCAGTGTGTGATGGGGCTCTGTGCATGAGGGCTTGCTCTTCCCCACCTACACCAGGCACGGCATCTAACACACACACACACACACACACACACCACGCAGAGACACCCAGACCACGCACGCACGCAGGGGGACGCACCCTCCTCTCCCCCACCCCACACACGAGCAGCCGAAGGACAAGAGGGTATGGCTGGGGCCTGAGCGGGAACAAGCGAAGCCTTGGTTTGCGGCCCCTCGGCCAACTGCATCAGGATTTTTGTCTGGGCTCGGAGGCCAGAGGATCTCTGCCATTTGCTAGCAGGGCCAGGGATGGCAGGAGGGTGGGTACGGGGCTCAGCCAGGGCCAGTTCTGCTGGCACGATCCTGTAGCACGTGGCCGCGTAGCACGGGGTCGGGTCTGAAGGAGGCCAAGCAGGGGCACAAGACCCAGCAGCGGCACAGGGAAGAGGCCCAGGGCACCCAGGAGCAGACGAGACCCGGGAGTCGTGCGTGCTTGGCGTGGCCGCGGGCCCCGTGACGCCCGAGGACTCGAGTGCTCAGCCCCGTGTAGTGGCCGCGAAGGCCTGCCTGGGAGAAACGCCCCGGGAGGCCGGCAGGAACCCGGGATCGGAAGGGATGTGGAGGGGCCCCGGGTCGGAGGAGATGGCTTTGGCTGTGTTTGGTTTTGTTTCTTCTTCCCAAGATCCCGGGTGTGAAAGGGGCCAGAGGTGAAGTCCTGGGCTGGAAAGCCTCACGATTCAGCCCCGCAGCCCCAGGCCCTGAGTGTGGAGGAGGGCGGAGCGGGTCGGCGAAGGGCGCGGCTGCCGTTTTCCTGATGGGCTGGAGGGGCAGTGGCGCTTTCCGGACGAAGAGGACCGGAAGGGTCCCCGAGACCTCCGCTGGGAGCCACGCACCCACCCAAGGATACGGCTCCAGGAGGCGACGGAGGAGGGCGGCTGCTTGCCCTGGCCCGAGCTGTGCGTCCCCCGCCTTGGCCACAGCAGTGGACATTCCCAGAAGAACAAGCGCCCGAGAGCACTGAGAAATTTTCCCCCGAGAAAACTTGACCCTCGTCCTGGCAGCAGGACACCTCGGGAAGAAAGCCACCCAGCGGCCACCTGGGCGAGACCGGCTGCCCGAGCAGGCGCGCGGGGCCTCTGGCCGCTGGCCCCGGGCTGCCAGCCCCCACCCGGACTCCCAGCCGTGCCAGGAGAGCAGTGTGGAGACGCACGCCGGGGCCCTCGGCAGGCTCTTGGGGCTCCCGGAGGCGGCGGCGAGCGTCTACGGCCATACCACCCTGAACGCGCCCGATCTCGTCTGATCTCGGAAGCTAAGCAGGGTCGGGCCTGGTTAGTACTTGGATGGGAGACCGCCTGGGAATACCGGGTGCTGTAGGCTTTTGCTCCTCCCTCCCTCGCTGCTCCTTTTGTCTTCGGGGACTTCGCCACCACCCCCCCACCACCACCACCACCCCCAGCACCACCAACATCACCACCACAACGACCCACCGTGACCACGACCCCGACCCCGTCCGGGCCACCCGCCAGACCCACGCACACCGAATCCTCACAGCTACGTCCCCGAATCCTCTCCCCTCCCCACACTCTCCTGGGGCACGCGCCCACGACACGGGTCACCAGCGAGGTTGGTCCCAGGCCACGTTGGGGACCGCTCCCCAACTGCCCTCCAGGCGGGCGGGGAGGGACGTGCGGAAGCCATGAGAAAGTGGGTCCTGCACCCCAGCGGGCCCCACAGCGGGACGCGCCACACCTGGGCTCGCCACAAGGTGGTGCACTGGGTCCAGGGCAAGACGCCAGGGGACAGAGAAGCAGGGAGCCTCAGTCGGGTGCTGCTCCACGTCGCGCTCCGTCGCTCAACCCAAGACAGGGCAGCCAGCGCGCGACATCTACGTGGGATCCCGCCTCCCACGGCAGAGCCTGCGGTCACAGGGACAGAGGGCGCAGGCCGCCAGAGCTCCGGATGCCAGCGGCAGCTCCCCGTCCCGCTCAAAGGGAGGGAGGGCCGCCGCTGGCGCCCAGTCGCCTGTGCCACCCTCCGGGTCTCAAAGCACTCCTCAGTCAGCTCAAGGACCGGGGCCACCTGGCCTTCGGGGTCACATGGGCTTGGGCACGACGGAAGGGACCGCTTGCCCCCGTGGAACAGACATTCTCCCCGTGGACAACCTCAGGTGCCGGGACCCTCTGCTCCGCCTTGGAAAACCCACCTTCTGCAATGTATGCCCAACGCAATCAGGCCGAGCAGATTGACCCCCTCGGCCCGGCCCCAGTGTGTGATGGGGCTCTGTGCGTGAGGGCTTGCTCTTCCCGACCTACACCAGGCACGGCATCTAACACACACACACACACACACACACACCAGGCAGAGACACCCAGACCACGCACGCACGCACGGGGACGCACCCTCCTCTCCCCCACCCCACACACGAGCAGCCGAAGGACAAGAGGGTATGGCTGGGGCCTGAGCGGGAACAAGCGAAGCCTTGGTTTGCGGCCCCTCGGCCAACTGCATCAGGATTTTTGTCTGGGCTCGGAGGCCAGAGGATCTCTGCCATTTGCTAGCAGGGCCAGGGATGGCAGGAGGGTGGGTACGGGGCTCAGCCAGGGCCAGTTCTGCTGGCACGATCCTGTAGCACGTGGCCGCGTAGCACGGGGCCGGGTCTGAAGGAGGCCAAGCAGGGGCACAAGACCCAGCAGCGGCACAGGGAAGAGGCCCAGGGCACCCAGGAGCAGACGAGACCCGGGAGTCGTGCGTGCTTGGCGTGGCCGCGGGCCCCGTGACGCCCGAGGACTCGAGTGCTCAGCCCCGTGTAGTGGCCGCGAAGGCCTGCCTGGGAGAAACGCCCCGGGAGGCCGGCAGGAACCCGGGATCGGAAGGGATGTGGAGGGGCCCCGGGTCAGAGGAGATGGCTTTGGCTGTGTTTGGTTTTGTTTCTTCTTCCCAAGATCCCGGGTGGGAAAGGGGCCAGAGGTGAAGTCCTGGGCTGGAAAGCCTCACGATTCAGCCCCGCAGCCCCAGGCCCTGAGTGTGGAGGAGGGCGGAGCGGGTCGGCGAAGGGCGCGGCTGCCGTTTTCCTGATGGGCTGGAGGGGCAGTGGCGCTTTCCGGACGAAGAGGACCGGAAGGGTCCCCGAGACCTCCGCTGGGAGCCACGCACCCATCCAAGGATACGGCTCCAGGAGGCGACGGAGGAGGGCGCCTGCTTGCCCTGGCCCGAGCTGTGCGTCCCCCGCCTTGGCCACAGCAGTGGACATTCCCAGAAGAACAAGCGCCCGAGAGCACTGAGAAATTTTCCCCCGAGAAAACTTGACCCTCGTCCTGGCAGCAGGACACCTCGGGAAGAAAGCCACCCAGCGGCCACCTGGGCGAGACCGGCTGCCCGAGCAGGCGCGCGGGGCCTCTGGCCGCTGGCCCCGGGCTGCCAGCCCCCACCCGGACTCCCAGCCGTGCCAGGAGAGCAGTGTGGAGACGCACGCCGGGGCCCTCGGCAGGCTCTTGGGGCTCCCGGAGGCGGCGGCTAACGTCTACGGCCATACCACCCTGAACGCGCCCGATCTCGTCTGATCTCGGAAGCTAAGCAGGGTCGGGCCTGGTTAGTACTTGGATGGGAGACCGCCTGGGAATACCGGGTGCTGTAGGCTTTTGCTCCTCCCTCCCTCGCTGCTCCTTTTGTCTTCGGGGACTTCGCCACCACCCCCCCACCACCACCACCACCCCCAGCACCACCACCACCACCACCACAACGACCCACCGTGACCACGACCCCGACCCCGACCGGGCCACCCGCCAGACCCACGCACACCGAATCCTCACAGCTACGTCCCCGAATCCTCTCCCCTCCCCACACTCTTCTGGGGCGCGCGCCCGCGACACGGGTCACCAGCGAGGTTGGTCCCAGGCCACGTTGGGGACCGCTCCCCAACTGCCCTCCAGGCGGGCGGGGAGGGACGTGCGGAAGCCATGATAAAGTGGGTCCTGCACCCCAGCGGGCCCCACAGCGGGACGCGCCACACCTGGGCTCGCCACGAGGTGGTGCACTGGGTCCAGGGCAAGACGCCAGGGGACAGAGAAGCAGGGAGCCTCAGTCGGGTGCTGCTCCACGTCGCGCTCCGTCGCTCAACTCAAGACAGGGCAACCAGCGCGCGACCTCTACGTGGGATCCCGCCTCCCACGGCAGAGCCTGCGGTCACAGGGACAGAGGGCGTAGGCCGCCAGAGCTCCGGATGCCAGCGGCAGCTCCCCGTCACGCTCAAAGGGAGGGAGGGCCGCCGCTGGCGCCCAGTCGCCTGTGCCACCCTCCGGGTCTCAAAGCACTCCTCAGTCAGCTCAAGGACCGGGGCCACCTGGCCTTCGGGGTCACATGGGCTTGGGCACGACGGAAGGGACCGCTTGCCCCTGTGGAACAGACATTTTCCCCGTGGACAACCTCAGGTGCCGGGACCCTCTGCTCCGCCTTGGAAAACCCACCTTCTGCAATGTATGCCCAACGCAATCAGGCCGAGCAGGTTGACCCCCTCGGCCCGGCCCCAGTGTGTGATGGGGCTCTGTGCGTGAGGGCTTGCTCTTCCCCACCTACACCAGGCACGGCATCTAACACACACACACACACACACACACACACACACACCACGCAGAGACACCCAGACCACGCACGCACGCACGGGGATGCACCCTCCTCTCCCCCACCCCACACACGAGCAGCCGAAGGACAAGAGGGTATGGCTGGGGCCTGAGCGGGAACAAGCGAAGCCTTGGTTTGCGGCCCCTCGGCCAACTGCATCAGGATTTTTGTCTGGGCTCGGAGGCCAGAGGATCTCTGCCATTTGCTAGCAGGGCCAGGGATGGCAGGAGGGTGGGTACGGGGCTCAGCCAGGGCCAGTTCTGCTGGCACGATCCTGTAGCACGTGGCCGCGTAGCACGGGGCCGGGTCTGAAGGAGGCCAAGCAGGGGCACAAGACCCAGCAGCGGCACAGGGAAGAGGCCCAGGACACCCAGGAGCAGACGAGACCCGGGAGTCGTGCGTGCTTGGCGTGGCCGCGGGCCCCGTGATGCACGAGGACTCGAGTGCTCAGCCCCGTGTAGTGGCCGCGAAGGCCTGCCTGGGAGAAACGCCCCGGGAGGCCGGCAGGAACCCGGGATCGGAAGGGATGTGGAGGGGCCCCGGGTCGGAGGAGATGGCTTTGTCTGTGTTTGGTTTTGTTTCTTCTTCCCAAGATCCCGGGTGTGAAAGGGGCCAGAGGTGAAGTCCTGGGCTGGAAAGCCTCACGATTCAGCCCCGCAGCCCCAGGCCCTGAGTGTGGAGGAGGGCGGAGCGGGTCGGCGAAGGGCGCGGCTGCCGTTTTCCTGATGGGCTGGAGGGGCAGTGGCGCTTTCCGGACGAAGAGGACCAGAAAGGTCCCCGAGACCTCCGCTGGGAGCCACGCACCCACCCAAGGATACGGCTCCAGGAGGCGATGGAGGAGGGCGGCTGCTTGCCCTGGCCCGAGCTGTGCGTCCCCCGCCTTGGCCACAGCAGTGGACATTCCCAGAAGAACAAGCGCCCGAGAGCACTGAGAAATTTTCCCCCGAGAAAACTTGACCCTCGTCCTGGCAGCAGGACACCTCGGGAAGAAAGCCACCCAGCGGCCACCTGGGCGAGACCGGCTGCCCGAGCAGGCGCGCGGGGCCTCTGGCCGCTGGCCCCGGGCTGCCAGCCCCCACCCGGACTCCCAGCCGTGCCAGGAGAGCAGCGTGGAGACGCACGCCGGGGCCCTCGGCAGGCTCTTGGGGCTCCCGGAGGCGGCGGCTAGCGTCTACGGCCATACCACCCTGAACGCGCCCGATCTTGTCTGATCTCGGAAGCTAAGCAGGGTCGGGCCTGGTTAGTACTTGGATGGGGGACCGCCTGGGAATACCGGGTGCTGTAGGCTTTTGCTCCTCCCTCCCTCGCTGCTCCTTTTGTCTTCGGGGACTTCGCCACCACCCCCCCCACCACCACCACCACCCCCAGCACCACCACCACCACCACCACCACAACGACCCACCGTGACCACGACCCCGACACCGTCCGGGCCACCCGCCAGACCCACGCACACCGAATCCTCACAGCTACGTCCCCGAATCCTCTCCCCTCCCCACACTCTCCTGGGGCGTGCGCCCGCGACACGGGTCACCAGCGAGGTTGGTCCCAGGCCACGTTGGGGACCACTCCCCAACTGCCCTCCAGGCGGGCGGGGAGGGACGTGCGGAAGCCATGAGAAAGTGGGTCCTGCACCCCAGCGGGCCCCACAGCGGGACGCGCCACACCTGGGCTCGCCACAAGGTGGTGCACTGGGTCCAGGGCAAGACGCCAGGGGACAGAGAAGCAGGGAGCCTCAGTCGGGTGCTGCTCCACGTCGCGCTCCGTCGCTCAACCCAAGACAGGGCAGCCAGCGCGCGACCTCTACGTGGGATCCCGCCTCCCACGGCAGAGCCTGCGGTCACAGGGACAGAGGGCGCAGGCCGCCAGAGCTCCGGATGCCAGCGGCAGCTCCCAGTCCCGCTCAAAGGGAGGGAGGGCCGCCGCTGGCGCCCAGTCGCCTGTGCCACCCTCCGGGTCTCAAAGCACTCCTCAGTCAGCTCAAGGACCGGGGCCACCTGGCCTTCGGGGTCACATGGGCTTGGGCACGACGGAAGGGACCGCTTGCCCCCGTGGAACAGACATTCTCCCCGTGGACAACCTCAGGTGCCGGGACCCTCTGCTCCGCCTTGGAAAACCCACCTTCTGCAATGTATGCCCAACGCAATCAGGCCGAGCAGATTGACCCCCTCGGCCCGGCCCCAGTGTGTGATGGGGCTCTGTGCGTGAGGGCTTGCTCTTCCCCACCTACACCAGGCACGGCATCTAACACACACACACACACACACACACACACCACGCAGAGACACCCAGACCACGCACGCACGCACGGGGACGCACCCTCCTCTCCCCCACCCCACACACGAGCAGCCGAAGGACAAGAGGGTATGGCTGGGGCCTGAGCGGGAACAAGCGAAGCCTTGGTTTGCGGCCCCTCGGCCAACTGCATCAGGATTTTTGTCTGGGCTCAGAGGCCAGAGGATCTCTGCCATTTGCTAGCAGGGCCAGGGATGGCAGGAGGGTGGGTACGGGGCTCAGCCAGGGCCAGTTCTGCTGGCACGATCCTGTAGCACGTGGCCGCGTAGCACGGGGTCGGGTCTGAAGGAGGCCAAGCAGGGGCACAAGACCCAGCAGCGGCACAGGGAAGAGGCCCAGGGCACCCAGGAGCAGACGAGACCCGGGAGTCGTGCGTGCTTGGCGTGGCCGCGGGCCCCGTGACGCCCGAGGACTCGAGTGCTCAGCCCCGTGTAGTGGCCGCGAAGGCCTGCCTGGGAGAAACGCCCCGGGAGGCCGGCAGGAACCCGGGATCGGAAGGGATGTGGAGGGGCCCCGGGTCGGAGGAGATGGCTTTGGCTGTGTTTGGTTTTGTTTCTTCTTCCCAAGATCCCGGGTGTGAAAGGGGCCAGAGGTGAAGTCCTGGGCTGGAAAGCCTCACGATTCAGCCCCGCAGCCCCAGGCCCTGAGTGTGGAGGAGGGCGGAGCGGGTCGGCGAAGGGCGCGGCTGACGTTTTCCTGATGGGCTGGAGGGGCAGTGGCGCTTTCCGGACGAAGAGGACCGGAAGGGTCCCCGAGACCTCCGCTGGGAGCCACGCACCCACCCAAGGATACGGCTCCAGGAGGCGACGGAGGAGGGCGGCTGCTTGCCCTGGCCCGAGCTGTGCGTCCCCCGCCTTGGCCACAGCAGTGGACATTCCCAGAAGAACAAGCGCCCGAGAGCACTGAGAAATTTTCCCCCGAGAAAACTTGACCCTCGTCCTGGCAGCAGGACACCTCGGGAAGAAAGCCACCCAGCGGCCACCTGGGCGAGACCGGCTGCCCGAGCAGGCGCGCGGGGCCTCTGGCCGCTGGCCCCGGGCTGCCAGCCCCCACCCGGAATCCCAGCCGTGCCAGGAGAGCAGCGTGGAGACGCACGCCGGGGCCCTCGGCAGGCTCTTGGGGCTCCCGGAGGCGGCGGCTAGCGTCTACGGCCATACCACCCTGAACGCGCCCGATCTCGTCTGATCTCGGAAGCTAAGCAGGGTCGGGCCTGGTTAGTACTTGGATGCGAGACCGCCTGGGAATACCGGGTGCTGTAGGCTTTTGCTCCTCCCTCCCTCGCTGCTCCTTTTGTCTTCGGGGACTTCGCCACCACCCCCCCCACCACCACCACCCCCAGCACCACCACCACCACCACCACAACGACCCACCGTGACCACAACCCCGACCCCGTCTGGGACACCCGCCAGAACCACGCACACCGAATCCTCACAGCTACGTCCCCGAATCCTCTCCCCCCCCACACTCTCCTGGGGCGCGCGCCCGCGACACGGGTAACCAGCGAGGTTGGTCCCAGGCCACGTTGGGGACCGCTCCCCAACTGCCCTCCAGGCGGGCGGGGAGGGACGTGCGGAAGCCATGAGAAAGTGGGTCCTGCACCCCTGCGGGCCCCACAGCGGGACGCGCCACACCTGGGCTCGCCACAAGGTGGTGCACTGGGTCCAGGGCAAGACGCCAGGGGACAGAGAAGCAGGGAGCCTCAGTCGGGTGCTGCTCCACGTCGCGCTCCGTCGCTCAACCCAAGACAGGGCAGCCAGCGCGCGACCTCTACGTGGGATCCCGCCTCCCACGGCAGAGCCTGCGGTCACAGGGACAGAGGGCGCAGGCCGCCAGAGCTCCGGATGCCAGCGGCAGCTACCCGTCCCGCTCAAAGGGAGGGAGGGCCGCCGCTGGCGCCCAGTCGCCTGTGCCACCCTCCGGGTCTCAAAGCACTCCTCAGTCAGCTCAAGGACCGGGGCCACCTGGCCTTAGGGGTCACATGGGCTTGGGCACGACGGAAGCGACCGCTTGCCCCCGTGGAACAGACATTCTCCCCGTGGACAACCTCAGGTGCCGGGACCCTCTGCTCCGCCTTGGAAAACCCACCTTCTGCAATTTATGCCCAACGCAATCAGGCCGAGCAGATTGACCCCCTCGGCCCGGCCCCACTGTGTGATGGGGCTCTGTGCATGAGGGCTTGCTCTTCCCCACCTACACCAGGCACGGCATCTAACACACACACACACACACACACACACACACACACACACCACGCAGAGACACCCAGACCACGCACACACGCACGGGGACGCACCCTCCTCTCCCCCACCCCACACACGAGCAGCCGAAGGACAAGAGGGTATGGCTGGGGCCTGAGCGGGAACAAGCGAAGCCTTGGTTTGCGGCCCCTCGGCCAACTGCATCAGGATTTTTGTCTGGGCTCGGAGGCCAGAGGATCTCTGCCATTTGCTAGCAGGGCCAGGGATGGCAGGAGGGTGGGTACGGGGCTCAGCCAGGGCCAGTTCTGCTGGCACGATCCTGTAGCACGTGGCCGCGTAGCACGGGGCCGGGTCTGAAGGAGGCCAAGCAGGGGCACAAGACCCAGCAGCGGCACAGGGAAGAGGCCCAGGGCACCCAGGAGCAGACGAGACCCGGGAGTCGTGCGTGCTTGGCGTGGCCGCGGGCCCCGTGACGCCCGAGGACTCGAGTGCTCAGCCCCGTGTAGTGGCCGCGAAAGCCTGCCTGGGAGAAACGCCCCGGGAGGCCGGCAGGAACCCGTGATCGGAAGGGATGTGGAGGGGCCCCGGGTCGGAGGAGATGGCTTTGGCTGTGTTTGGTTTTGTTTCTTCTTCCCAAGATCCCGGGTGTGAAAGGGGCCAGAGGTGAAGTCCTGGGCTGAAAAGCCTCACGATTCAGCCCCGCAGCCCCAGGCCCTGAGTGTGGAGGAGGGCGGAGCGGGTCGGCGAAGGGCGCGGCTGCCGTTTTCCTGATGGGCTGGAGGGGCAGTGGCGCTTTCCGGACGAAGAGGACCGGAAGGGTCCCCAAGACCTCCGCTGGGAGCCACGCACCCACCCAAGGATACGGCTCCAGGAGGCGACGGAGGAGGGCGGCTGCTTGCCCTGGCCCGAGCTGTGCGTCCCCCGCCTTGGCCACAGCAGTGAACATTCCCAGAAGAACAAGCGCCCGAGGGCACTGAGAAATTTTCCCCCAAGAAAACTTGACCCTCTTCCTGGCAGCAGGACACCTCGGGAAGAAAGCCACCCAGCGGCCACCTGGGCGAGACCGGCTGCCCGAGCAGGCGCGCGGGGCCTCTGGCCGCTGGCTCCGGGCTGCCAGCCCCCACCCGGACTCCCAGCCGTGCCAGGAGAGCAGCGTGGAGACGCACGCCGGGGCCCTCGGCAGGCTCTTGGGGCTCCCGGAGGCGGCGGCTAGCGTCTACGGCCATACCACCCTGAACGCGCCCGATCTCGTCTGATCTCGGAAGCTAAGCAGGGTCGGGCCTGGTTAGTACTTGGATGCGAGACCGCCTGGGAATACCGGGGGCTGTAGGCTTTTGCTCCTCCCTCCCTCGCTGCTCGTTTTGTCTTCGGGGACTTCGCCACCACCCCCCCCCACCACCACCACCCCCAGCACCACCACCACCACCACCACCACCACAACGACCCACCGTGACCACGACCCCGACCCCGTCCGGGCCACCCGCCAGACCCACGCGCACCGAATCCTCACAGCTTCGTCCCCGAATCCTCTCCCCTCCCCACACTCTCCTGGGGCGCACGCCCGCGACACGGGTCACCAGCGAGGTTGGTCCCAGGCCACGTTGGGGACCGCTCCCCAACTGCCCTCCAGGCGGGCGGGGAGGGACGTGCGGAAGCCATGAGAAAGTGGGTCCTGCACCCCAGCGGGCCCCACAGCGGGACACGCCACACCTGGGCTCGCCACAAGGTGGTGCACTGGGTGCAGGGCAAGACGCCAGGGGACAGAGAAGCAGGGAGCCTCAGTCGGGTGCTGCTCCACGTCGCGCTCCGTCGCTCAACACAAGACAGGGCAGCCAGCGCGCGACCTCTATGTGGGATCCCGCCTCCCACGGCAGAGCCTGCGGTCACAGGGACAGAGGGCGCAGGCCGCCAGAGCTCCGGATGCCAGCGGCAGCTCCCCGTCCCGCTCAAAGGGAGGGAGGGCCGCCGCTGGCGCCCAGTCGCCTGTGCCACCCTCCGGGTCTCAAAGCCCTCCTCAGTCAGCTCAAGGACCGGGGCCACCTGGCCTTCGGGGTCACATGGGCTTGGGCACGACGGAAGGGACCGCTTGCCCCCGTGGAACAGACATTCTCCCCGTGGACAACCTCAGGTGCCGGGACCCTCTGCTCCGCCTTGGAAAACCCACCTTCTGCAATGTATGCCCAACGCAATCAGGCCGAGCAGATTGACCCCCTCGGCCCGGCCCCAGTGTGTGATGGGGCTCTGTGCGTGAGGGCTTGCTCTTCCCCACCTACACCAGGCACGGCATCTAACACACACACACACACACACACACACACACACACACACACACCACGCAGAGACACCCAGACCACGCACGCACGCACGGGGACGCACCCTCCTCTCCCCCACCCCACACACGAGCAGCCGAAGGACAAGAGGGTATGGCTGGGGCCTGAGCGGGAACAAGCGAAGCCTTGGTTTGCGGCCCCTCGGCCAACTGCATCAGGATTTTTGTCTGGGCTCGGAGGCCAGAGGATCTCTGCCATTTGCTAGCAGGGCCAGGGATGGCAGGAGGGTGGGTACCCGGCTCAGCCAGGGCCAGTTCTGCTGGCACGATCCTGTAGCACGTGGCCGCGTAGCACGGGGCCGGGTCTGAAGGAGGCCAAGCAGGGGCACAAGACCCAGCAGCGGCACAGGGAAGAGGCCCAGGGCACCCAGGAGCAGACGAGACCCGGGAGTCGTGCGTGCTTGGCGTGGCCGCGGGCCCCGTGACGCCCGAGGACTCGAGTGCTCAGCCCCGTGTAGTGGCCGCGAAGGCCTGCCTGGGAGAAACGCCCCGGGAGGCCGGCAGGAACCCGGGATTGGAAGGGATGTGGAGGGGCCCCGGGTCGGAGGAGATGGCTTTGGCTGTGTTTGGTTTTGTTTCTTCTTCCCAAGATCCCGGGTGTGAAAGGGGCCAGAGGTGAAGTCCTGGGCTGGAAAGCCTCACGATTCAGCCCCGCAGCCCCAGGCCCTGAGTGTGGAGGAGGGCGGAGTGGGTCGGCGAAGGGCGCGGCTGCCGTTTTCCTGATGGGCTGGAGGGGCAGTGGCGCTTTCCGGACGAAGAGGACCGGAAGGGTCCCCGAGACCTCCGCTGGGAGCCACGCACCCACCCAAGGATACGGCTCCAGGAGGCGACAGAGGAGGGCGGCTGCTTGCCCTGGCCCGAGCTGTGCATCCCCCGCCTTGGCCACAGCAGTGGACATTCCCAGAAGAACAAGCGCCCGAGAGCACTGAGAAATTTTCCCCCGAGAAAACTTGACCCTCGTCCTGGCAGCAGGACACCTCGGGAAGAAAGCCACCCAGCGGCCACCTGGGCGAGACCGGCTGCCCGAGCAGGCGCGCGGGGCCTCTGGCCGCTGGCCCCGGGCTGCCAGCCCCCACCCGGACTCCCAGCCGTGCCAGGAGAGCAGCGTGGAGACGCACGCCGGGGCCCTCGGCAGGCTCTTGGGGCTCCCGGAGGCGGCGGCTAGCGTCTACGGCCATACCACCCTGAACGCGCCCGATCTCGTCTGATCTCGGAAGCTAAGCAGGGTCGGGCCTGGTTAGTACTTGGATGGGAGACCGCCTGGGAATACCGGGTGCTGTAGGCTTTTGCTCCTCCCTCCCTCGCTGCTCCTTTTGTCTTCGGGGACTTCGCCACCACCCCCCCCACCACCACCACCACCCCCAGCACCACCACCACCACCACCACCACAACGACCCACCGTAACCACGACCCCGACCCCGTCCGGGCCACCCGCCAGACCCACGCACACCGAATCCTCACAGCTACGTCCCCGAATCCTCTCCCCTCCCCACACTCTCCTGGGGCGCGCGCCCGCGACACGGGTCACCAGCGAGGTTGGTCCCAGGCCACGTTGGGGACCGCTCCCCAACTGCCCTCCAGGCGGGCGGGGAGGGACGTGCGGAAGCCATGAGAAAGTGGGTCCTGCACCCCAGCGGGCCCCACAGCGGGACGCGCCACACCTGGGCTCGCCACAAGGTGGTGCACTGGGTCCAGGGCAAGACGCCAGGGGACAGAGAAGCAGGGAGCCTCAGTCGGGTGCTGCTCCACGTCGCGCTCCGTCGCTCAACCCAAGACAGGGAAGCCAGCGCGCGACCTCTACGTGGGATCCCGCCTCCCACGGCAGAGCCTGTGGTCACAGGGACAGAGGGCGCAGGCCGCCAGAGCTCCGGATGCCAGCGGCAGCTCCCCGTCCCGCTCAAAGGGAGGGAGGGCCGCCGCTGGCGCCCAGTCGCCTGTGACACCCTCCGGGTCTCAAAGCACTCCTCAGTCAGCTCAAGGACCGGGGCCACCAAGCCTTCGGGGTCACATGGGCTTGGGCACGACGGAAGGGACCGCTTGCCCCCGTGGAACAGACATTCTCCCCGTGGACAACCTCAGGTGCCGGGACCCTCTGCTCCGCCTTGGAAAACCCACCTTCTGCAATGTATGCCCAACGCAATCAGGCCGAGCAGATTGACCCCCTCGGCCCGGCCCCAGTGTGTGATGGGGCTCTGTGCGTGAGGGCTTGCTCTTCCCCACCTACACCAGGCACGGCATCTAACACACACACACACACACACACACACCACGCAGAGACACCCAGACCACGCACGCACGCACGGGGACGCACCCTCCTCTCCCCCACCCCACACACGAGCAGCCGAAGGACAAGAGGGTATGGCTGGGGCCTGAGCGGGAACAAGCTAAGCCTTGGTTTGCGGCCCCTCGGCCAACTGCATCAGGATTTTTGTCTGGGCTCGGAGGCCAGAGGATCTCTGCCATTTGCTAGCAGGGCCAGGGATGGCAGGAGGGTGGGTACGGGGCTCAGCCAGGGCCAGTTCTGCTGGCACGATCCTGTAGCACGTGGCCGCGTAGCACGGGGCCGGGTCTGAAGGAGGCCAAGCAGGGGCACAAGACCCAGCAGCGGCACAGGGAAGAGGCCCAGGGCACCCAGGAGCAGACGAGACCCGGGAGTCGTGCGTGCTTGGCGTGGCCGCGGGCCCCGTGACGCCCGAGGACTCGAGTGCTCAGCCCCGTGTAGTGGCCGCGAAGGCCTGCCTGGGAGAAACGCCCCGGGAGGCCGGCAGGAACCCGGGATCGGAAGGGATGTGGAGGGGCCCCGGGTCGGAGGAGATGGCTTTGGCTGTGTTTGGTTTTGTTTCTTCTTCCCAAGATCCCGGGTGTGAAAGGGGCCAGAGGTGAAGTCCTGGGCTGGAAAGCCTCACGATTCAGCCCCGCAGCCCCAGGCCCTGAGTGTGGAGGAGGGCGGAGCGGGTCGGCGAAGGGCGCGGCTGCCGTTTTCCTGATGGGCTGGAGGGGCAGTGGCGCTTTCCGGACGAAGAGGACCGGAAGGGTCCCCGAGACCTCCGCTGGGAGCCACGCACCCATCCAAGGATACGGCTCCAGGAGGCGACGGAGGAGGGCGCCTGCTTGCCCTGGCCCGAGCTGTGCGTCCCCCGCCTTGGCCACAGCAGTGGACATTCCCAGAAGAACAAGCGCCCGAGAGCACTGAGAAATTTTCCCCCGAGAAAACTTGACCCTCGTCCTGTCAGCAGGACACCTCGGGAAGAAAGCCACCCAGCGGCCACCTGGGCGCGACCGGCTGCCCGAGCAGGCGCGCGGGGCCTCTGGCCGCTGGCCCCGGGCTGCCAGCCCCCACCCGGACTCCCAGCCGTGCCAGGAGAGCAGCGTGGAGACGCACGCCGGGGCCCTCGGCAGGCTCTTGGGGCTCCCGGAAGCGGCGGCTAACGTCTACGGCCATACCACCCTGAACGCGCCCGATCTTGTCTGATCTCGGAAGCTAAGCAGGGTCGGGCCTGGTTAGTACTTGGATGGGAGACCGCCTGGGAATACCGGGTGCTGTAGGCTTTTGCTCCTCCCTCCCTCGCTGCTCCTTTTGTCTTCGGGGACTTCGCCACCACCCCCCCCCCACCACCACCACCCCCAGCAACACCACCACCACCACCACAACGACCCACCGTGACCACGACCCCGACCCCGACCGGGCCACCCGCCAGACCCACGCACACCGAATCCTCACAGCTACGTCCCCGAATCCTCTCCCCTCCCCACACTCTCCTGGGGCGCGCGCCCACGACACGGGTCACCAGCGAGGTTGGTCCCAGGCCACGTTGGGGACCGCTCCCCAACTGCCCTCCAGGCGGGCGGGGAGGGACGTGCGGAAGCCATGAGAAAGTGGGTCCTGCACCCCAGCGGGCCCCACAGCGGGACGCGCCACACCTGGGCTCGCCACAAGGTGGTGCACTGGGTCCAGGGCAAGACGCCAGGGGACAGAGAAGCAGGGAGCCTCAGTCGGGTGCTGCTCCACGTCGCGCTCCGTCGCTCAACCCAAGACAGGGCAGCCAGCACGCGACCTCTACGTGGGATCCCGCCTCCCACGGCAGAGCCTGCGGTCACAGGGACAGAGGGCGCAGGCCGCCAGAGCTCCTGATGCCAGCGGCAGCTCCCAGTCCCGCTCAAAGGGAGGGAGGGCCGCCACTGGCGCCCAGTCGCCTGTGCCACCCTCCGGGTCTCAAAGCACTCCTCAGTCAGCTCAAGGACCGGGGCCACCTGGCCTTCGGGGTCACATGGGCTTGGGCACGAACGGAAGGGACCGCTTGCCCCCGTGGAACAGACATTCTCCCCGTGGACAACCTCAGGTGCCGGGACCCTCTGCTCCGCCTTGGAAAACCCACCTTCTGCAATGTATGCCCAACGCAATCAGGCCGAGCAGATTGACCCCCTCGGCCCGGCCCCAGTGTGTGATGGGGCTCTGTGCGTGAGGGCTTGCTCTTCCCCACCTACACCAGGCACGGCATCTAACACACACACACACACACACACACACCACGCAGAGACACCCAGACCACGCACGCACGCACGGGGACGCACCCTCCTCTCCCCCACCCCACACACGAGCAGCCGAAGGACAAGAGGGTATGGCTGGGGCCTGAGCGGGAACAAGCGAAGCCTTGGTTTGCGGCCCCTCGGCCAACTGCATCAGGATTTTTGTCTGGGCTCGGAGGCCAGAGGATCTCTGCCATTTGCTAGCAGGGCAAGGGATGGCAGGAGGGTGGGTACGGGGCTCAGCCAGGGCCAGTTCTGCTGGCACGATCCTGTAGCACGTGGCCGCGTAGCACGGGGTCGGGTCTGAAGGAGGCCAAGCAGGGGCACAAGACCCAGCAGCGGCACAGGGAAGAGGCCCAGGGCACCCAGGAGCAGACGAGACCCGGGAGTCGTGCGTGCTTGGCGTGGCCGCGGGCCCCGTGACGCCCGAGGACTCGAGTGCTCAGCCCCGTGTAGTGGCCGCGAAGGCCTGCCTGGGAGAAACGCCCCGGGAGGCCGGCAGGAACCCGGGATCGGAAGGGATGTGGAGGGGCCCCGGGTCGGAGGAGATGGCTTTGGCTGTGTTTGGTTTTGTTTCTTCTTCCCAAGATCCCGGGTGTGAAAGGGGCCAGAGGTGAAGTCCTGGGCTGGAAAGCCTCACGATTCAGCCCCGCAGCCCCAGGCCCTGAGTGTGGAGGAGGGCGGAGCGGGTCGGCGAAGGGCGCGGCTGCCGTTTTCCTGATGGGCTGAAGGGGCAGTGGCGCTTTCCGGACGAAGAGGACCGGAAGGGTCCCCGAGACCTCCGCTGGGAGCCACGCACCCACCCAAGGATACGGCTCCAGGAGGCGACGGAGGAGGGCGGCTGCTTGCCCTGGCCTGAGCTGTGCGTCCCCCGCCTTGGCCACAGCAGTGGACATTCCCAGAAGAACAAGCGCCCGAGAGCACTGAGAAATTTTCCCCCGAGAAAACTTGACCCTCGTCCTGGCAGCAGGACACCTCGGGAAGAAAGCCACCCAGCGGCCACCTGGGCGAGACCGGCTGCCCGAGCAGGCGCGCGGGGCCTCTGGCCGCTGGCCCCGGGCTGCCAGCCCCCACCCGGACTCCCAGCCGTGCCAGGAGAGCAGCGTGGAGATGCACGCCGGGGCCCTCGGCAGGCTCTTGGGGCTCCCGGAGGCGGCGGCTAGCGTCTACGGCCATACCACCCTGAACGCGCCCGATCTCGTCTGATCTCGGAAGCTAAGCAGGGTCGGGCCTGGTTAGTACTTGTCTGGGAGACCGCCTGGGAATACCGGGTGCTGTAGGCTTTTGCTCTTCCCTCCCTCGCTGCTCCTTTTGTCTTCGGGGACTTCGCCACCACCCCCCCCCACCACCACCACCCCCAGCACCACCACCACCACCACCACAACGACCCACCGTGACCACGACCCCGACCCCGTCTGGGCCACCCGCCAGACCCACGCACACCGAATCCTCACAGCTACGTCCCCGAATCCTCTCCCCTCCCCACACTCTCCTGGGGCGTGCGCCCGCGACACGGGTCACCAGCGAGGTTGGTCCCAGGCCACGTTGGGGACCGCTCCCCAACTGCCCTCCAGGCGGGCGGGGAGGGACGTGCGGAAGCCATGAGAAAGTGGGTCCTGCACCACAGCGGGCGACACAGCGGGACGCGCCACACCTGGGCTCGCCACAAGGTGGTGCACTGGGTCCAGGGCAAGATGCCAGGGGACAGAGAAGCAGGGAGCCTCAGTCGGGTGCTGCTCCACGTCGCGCTCCGTCGCTCAACCCAAGACAGGGCAGCCAGCGCGCGACCTCTACGTGGGATCCCGCCTCCCACGGCAGAGCCTGCGGTCACAGGGACAGAGGGCGCAGGCCGCCAGAGCTCCGGATGCCAGCGGCAGCTCCCCGTCCCGCTCAAAGGGAGGGAGGGCCGCCGCTGGCGCCCAGTCGCCTGTGCCACCCTCCGGGTCTCAAAGCACTCCTCAGTCAGCTCAAGGACCGGGGCCACCTGGCCTTCGGGGTCACATGGGCTTGGGCACGACGGAAGCGACCGCTTGCCCCCGTGGAACAGACATTCTCCCCGTGGACAACCTCAGGTGCCGGGACCCTCTGCTCCGCCTTGGAAAACCCACCTTCTGCAATGTATGCCCAACGCAATCAGGCCGAGCAGATTGACCCCCTCGGCCCGGCCCCAGTGTGTGATGGGGCTCTGTGCGTGAGGGCTTGCTCTTCCCCACCTACACCAGGCACGGCATCTAACACACACACACACACACACACACACACACACACACACCACGCAGAGACACCCAGACCACGCACGCACGCACGGGGACGCACCCTCCTCTCCCCCACCCCACACACGAGCAGCCGAAGGACAAGAGGGTATGGCTGGGGCCTGAGCGGGAACAAGCGAAGCCTTGGTTTGCGGCCCCTCGGCCAACTGCATCAGGATTTTTGTCTGGGCTCGGAGGCCAGAGGATCTCTGCCATTTGCTAGCAGGGCCAGGGATGGCAGGAGGGTGGGTACGGGGCTCAGCCAGGGCCAGTTCTGCTGGCACGATCCTGTAGCACGTGGCCGCGTAGCACGGGGCCGGGTCTGAAGGAGGCCAAGCAGGGGCACAAGACCCAGCAGCGGCACAGGGAAGAGGCCCAGGGCACCCAGGAGCAGACGAGACCCGGGAGTCGTGCGTGCTTGGCGTGGCCGCGGGCCCCGTGACGCCCGAGGACTCGAGTGCTCAGCCCCGTGTAGTGGCCGCGAAGGCCTGCCTGGGAGAAACGCCCCGGGAGGCCGGCAGGAACCCGGGATCGGAAGGGATGTGGAGGGGCCCCGGGTCGGAGGAGATGGCTTTGGCTGTGTTTGGTTTTGTTTCTTCTTCCAAGATCCCGGGTGTGAAAGGGGCAAGAGGTGAAGTCCTGGGCTGGAAAGCCTCACGATTCAGCCCCGCAGCCCCAGGCCCTGAGTGTGGAGGAGGGCGGAGCGGGTCGGCGAAGGGCGCGGCTGCCGTTTTCCTGATGGGCTGGAGGGGCAGTGGCGCTTTCCGGACGAAGAGGACCGGAAGGGTCCCCGAGACCTCCGCTGGGAGCCACGCACCCACCCAAGGATACGGCTCCAGGAGGCGACGGAGGAGGGCGGCTGCTTGCCCTGGCCCGAGCTGTGCGTCCCCCGCCTTGGCCACAGCAGTGGACATTCCCAGAAGAACAAGCGCCCGAGAGCACTGAGAAATTTTCCCCCGAGAAAACTTGACCCTCGTCCTGGCAGCAGGACACCTCGGGAAGAAAGCCACCCAGCGGCCACCTGGGTGAGACCGGCTGCCCGAGCAGGCGCACGGGGCCTCTGGCCGCTGGCCCCGGGCTTCCAGCCCCCACCCGGACTCCCAGCCGTGCCAGAAGAGCAGCGTGGAGACGCACGCCGGGGCCCTCGGCAGGCTCTTGGGGCTCCCGGAGGCGGCGGCTAGCGTCTACGGCCATACCACCCTGAACGCGCCCGATCTCGTCTGATCTCAGAAGCTAAGCAGGGTCGGGCCTGGTTAGTACTTAGATGCGAGACCGCCTGGGAATACCGGGTGCTGTAGGCTTTTGCTCCTCCCTCCCTCGCTGCTCCTTTTGTCTTCGGGGACTTCGCCACCACCCCCCCCCCACCACCACCACCCCCAGCACCACCACCACCACCACCACCACAACGACCCACCGTGACCACGACCCCGACCCCGTCCGGGCCACCCGCCAGACCCACGCACACCGAATCCTCACAGCTTCGTCCCCGAATCCTCTCCCCTCCCCACACTCTCCTGGGGCGCACGCCCGCGACACGGGTCACCAGCGAGGTTGGTCCCAGGCCACGTTGGGGACCGCTCCCCAACTGCCCTCCAGGCGGGCGGGGAGGGACGTGCGGAAGCCATGAGAAAGTGGGTCCTGCACCCCAGCGGGCCCCACAGCGGGACGCGCCACACCTGGGCTCGCCACAAGGTGGTGCACTGGGTCCAGGGCAAGACGCCAGGGGACAGGGAAGCAGGGAGCCTCAGTCGGGTGCTGCTCCACGTCACGCTCGGTCGCTCAACCCAAGACAGGGCAGCCAGCGCGCGACCTCTACGTGGGATCCCGCCTCCCACGGCAGAGCCTGCGGTCACAGGGACAGAGGGCGCAGGCCGCCAGAGCTCCGGATGCCAGCGGCAGCTCCCCGTCCCGCTCAAAGGGAGGTAGGGCCGCCGCTGGCACCCAGTCGCCTGTGCCACCCTCCGGGTCTCAAAGCACTCCTCAGTCAGCTCAAGGACCGGGGCCACCTGGCCTTTGGGGTCACATGGCCTTGGGCACGACGGAAGGGACCGCTTGCCCCCGTGGAACAGACTTTCTCCCCGTGGACAACCTCAGGTGCCGGGACCCTCTGCTCCGCCTTGGAAAACCCACCTTCTGCAATGTATGCCCAACGCAATCAGGCCGAGCAGATTGACCCCCTCGGCCCGGCCCCAGTGTGTGATGGGGCTCTGTGCGTGAGGGCTTGCTCTTCCCCACCTACACCAGGCCGGCATCTAACACACACACACACACACACACACAGCACGCAGAGACACCCAGACCACGCACGCAGGCACGGGGACGCACCCTCCTCTCCCCCACCCCACACACGAGCAGCTGAAGGACAAGAGGGTATGGCTGGGGCCTGAGCGGGAACAAGCGAAGCCTTGGTTTGCGGCCCCTCGGCCAACTGCATCAGGATTTTTGTCTGGGCTCGGAGGCCAGAGGATCTCTGCCATTTGCTAGCAGGGCCAGGGATGGCAGGAGGGTGGGTACGGGGCTCAGCCAGGGCCAGTTCTGCTGGCACGATCCTGTAGCACGTGGCCGCGTAGCACGGGGCCGGGTCTGAAGGAGGCCAAGCAGGGGCACAAGACCCAGCAGCGGCACAGGGAAGAGGCCCAGGGCACCCAGGAGCAGAAGAGACCCGGGAGTCGTGCGTGCTTGGCGTGGCCGCCGGCCCCGTGATGCCCGAGGACTCGAGTGCTCAGCCCCGTGTAGTGGCCGTGAAGGCCTGCCTGGGAGAAACGCCCCGGGATGCCGGCAGGAACCCGGGATCGGAAGTGATGTGGAGGGGCCCCGGGTCGGAGGAGATGGCTTTGGCTGTGTTTATTTTTGTTTCTTCTTCCCAAGATCCCGGGTGTGAAAGGGGCAAGAGGTGAAGTCCTGGGCTGGAAAGCCTCACGATTCAGCCCCGCAGCCCCAGGCCCTGAGTGTGGAGGAGGGCGGAGCGGGTCGGCGAAGGGCGCGGCTGCCGTTTTCCTGATGGGCTGGAGGGGCAGTGGCGCTTTCCGGACGAAGAGGACCGGAAGGGTCCCCGAGACCTCCGCTGGGAGCCACGCACCCACCCAAGGATACGGCTCCAGGAGGCGACGGAGGAGGGCGGCTGCTTGCCCTGGCCCGAGCTGTGCGTCCCCCGCCTTGGCCACAGCAGTGAACATTCCCAGAAGAACAAGCGCCCGAGAGCACTGAGAAATTTTCCCCCGAGAAAACTTGACCCTCGTCCTGGCAGCAGGACACCTCGGGAAGAAAGCCACCCAGCGGCCACCTGGGCGAGACCGGCTGCCCGAGCAGGCGCGCGGGGCCTCTGGCCGCTGGCCCCGGGCTGCCAGCCCCCACCCGGTCTCCCAGCCGTGCCAGGAGAGCAGCGTGGAGACGCACGCCGGGGCCCTCGGCAGGCTCTTGGGGCTCCCGGAGGCGGCGGCTAGCGTCTACGGCCATACCACCCTGAACGCGCCCGATCTCATCTGATGTCGGAAGCTAAGCAGGGTCGGGCCTGGTTAGTACTTGGATGGGAGACCGCCTGGGAATACCGGGTGCTGTAGGCTTTTGCTCCTCCCTCCCTCGCTGCTCCTTTTGTCTTCGGGGACTTCGCCACCACCCCCCCCCACCACCACCACCCCCAGCACCACCACCACCACCACCACAACGACCCACCGTGACCACGACCCCGACCCCGTCCGGGCCACCCGCCAGACCCACGCACACCGAATCCTCACAGCTACGTCCCCGAATCATCTCCCCCCCCACACTCTCCTGGGGCGCACGCCCGCGACACGGGTAACCAGCGAGGTTGGTCCCAGGCCACGTTGGGGACCGCTCCCCAACTGCCCTCCAGGCGGGCGGGGAGGGACGTGCGGAAGCCATGAGAAAGTGGGTCCTGCACCCCAGCGGGCCCCACAGCGGGACGCGCCACACCTGGGCTCGCCACAAGGTGGTGCACTGGGTCCAGGGCAAGACGCCAGGGGACAGAGAAGCAGGGAGCCTCAGTCGGGTGCTGCTCCACGTCGCGCTCCGTCGCTCAACCCAAAGACAGGGCAGCCAGCGCGCGACCTCTACGTGGGATCCCGCCTCCCACGGCAGAGCCTGCGGTCACAGGGACAGAGGGCGCAGGCCGCCAGAGCTCCGGATGCCAGCGGCAGCTCCCCGTCCCGCTCAAATGGAGGGAGGGCCGCAGCTGGCGCCCAGTCGCCTGTGCCACCCTCCGGGTCTCAAAGCACTCCTCAGTCAGCTCAAGGACCGGGGCCCCCTGGCCTTGGGGGTCACATGGGCTTGGACACGACGGAAGGGACCGCTTGCCCCGTGGAACAGACATTCTCCCCGTGGACAACCTCAGGTGCCGGGACCCTCTGCTCCGCCTTGGAAAACCCACCTTCTGCAATGTATGCCCAACGCAATCAGGCCGAGCAGATTGACCCCCTCGGCCCGGCCCCAGTGTGTGATGGGGCTCTGTGCGTGAGGGCTTGCTCTTCCCCACCTACACCAGGCACGGCATCTAACACACACACACACACACACACACACACACACACACACCACGCAGAGACACCCAGACCACGCACGCACGCACGGGGACGCACCCTCCTCTCCCCCACACCACACACGAGCAGCCGAAGGACAAGAGGGTATGGCTGGGGCCTGAGCGGGAACAAGCGAAGCCTTGGTTTGCGGCCCCTCGGCCAACTGCATCAGGATTTTTGTCTGGGCTCGGAGGCCAGAGGATCTCTGCCATTTGCTAGCAGGGCCAGGGATGGCAGGAGGGTGGGTACGGAGCTCAGCCAGGGCCAGTTCTGCTGGCACGATCCTGTAGCACGTGGCCGCGTAGCACGGGGCCGGGTCTGAAGGAGGCCAAGCAGGGGCACAAGACCCAGCAGCGGCACAGGGAAGAGGCCCAGGGCACCCAGGAGCAGACGAGACCCGGGAGTCGTGCGTGCTTGGCGTGGCCGCGGGCCCCGTGACGCCCGAGGACTCGAGTGCTCAGCCCCGTGTAGTGGCCGCGAAGGCCTGCCTGGGAGAAACGCCCCGGGAGGCCGGCAGGAACCCGGGATCGGAAGGGATGTGGAGGGGCCCCGGGTCGGAGGAGATGGCTTTGGCTGTGTTTGGTTTTGTTTCTTCTTCCCAAGATCCCTGGTGTGAAAGGGGCCAGAGGTGAAGTCCTGGGCTGGAAAGCCTCATGATTCAGCCCCGCAGCCCCAGGCCCTGAGTGTGGAGGAGGTCGGAGCGGGTCGGCGAAGGGCGTGGCTGCCGTTTTCCTGATGGGCTGGAGGGGCAGTGGCGCTTTCCGGACGAAGAGGACCGGAAGGGTCCCCAAGACCTCCGCTGGGAGCCACGCACCCACCCAAGGATACGGCTCCAGGAGGCGACGGAGGAGGGCGGCTGCTTGCCCTGGCCCGAGCTGTGCGTCCCCCGCCTTGGCCACAGCAGTGAACATTCCCAGAAGAACAAGCGCCCGAGAGCACTGAGAAATTTTCCCCCGAGAAAACTTGACCCTCGTCCTGGCAGCAGGACACCTCGGGAAGAAAGCCACCCAGCGGCCACCTGGGCGAGACCGGCTGCCCGAGCAGGCGCGCGGGGCCTCTGGCCGCTGGCCCCGGGCTGCCAGCCCCCACCCGGACTCCCAGCCGTGCCAGGAGAGCAGCGTGGAGACGCACGCCGGGGCCCTCGGCAGGCTCTTGGGGCTCCCGGAGGCGGCGGGTAGCGTCTACGGCCATACCACCCTGAACGCGCCCGATCTCGTCTGATCTCGGAAGCTAAGCAGGGTCGGGCCTGGTTAGTACTTGGATGGGAGACCGCCTGGGAATACCGGGTGCTGTAGGCTTTTGCTCCTCCCTCCCTCGCTGCTCCTTTTGTCTTTGGGGACTTCGCCACCACCCCCCCCCACCACCACCACCCCCAGCACCACCACCACCACCACCACAACGACCCACCGTGACCACGACCCCGACCCCGTCCGGGCCACCCGCCAGACCCACGCACACCGAATCCTCACAGCTACGTCCCCGAATCCTCTCCCCTCCCCACACTCTCCTGGGGCGTGCGCCCGCGACACGGGTCACCAGCGAGGTTGGTCCCAGGCCACGTTGGGGACCGCTCCCCAACTGCCCTCCAGGCGGGCGGGGAGGGACGTGCGGAAGCCATGAGAAAGTGGGTCCTGCACCCCAGCGGGCCCCACTGCGGGACGCGCCACACCTGGGCTCGCCACAAGGTGGTGCACTGGGTCCAGGGCAAGACGCCAGGGGACAGAGAAGCAGGGAGCCTCAGTCGGGTGCTGCTCCACGTCGCGCTCCGTCGCTCAACCCAAGACAGGGCAGCCAGCGCGCGACCTCTACGTGGGATCCCGCCTCCCACGGCAGAGCCTGCGGTCACAGGGACAGAGGGCGCAGGCCGCCAGAGCTCCGGATGCCAGCGGCAGCTCCCCGTCCCGCTCAAAGGGAGGGAGGGCCGCCGCTGGCGCCCAGTCGCCTGTGCCACCCTCCGGGTCTCAAAGCACTCCTCATTCAGCTCAAGGACCGGGGCCACCTGGCCTTCGGGGTCACATGGGCTTGGGCACGACGGAAGGGACCGCTTGCCCCCGTGGAACAGACATTCTCCCCGTGGACAACCTCAGGTTCCGGGACCCTCTGCTCCGCCTTGGAAACCCACCTTCTGCAATGTATGCCCAACGCAATCAGGCCGAGCAGATTGACCCCCTCGGCCCGGCCCCAGTGTGTGATGGGGCTCTGTGCGTGAGGGCTTGCTCTTCCCCACCTACACCAGGCACGGCATCTAACACACACACACACACACACACACACACACACACACACACACACACCACGCAGAGACACCCAGACCACGCACGCACGCACGGGGACGCACCCTCCTCTCCCCCACCCCACACACGAGCAGCCGAAGGACAAGAGGGTATGGCTGGGGCCTGAGCGGGAACAAGCGAAGCCTTGGTTTACGGCCCCTCGGCCAACTGCATCAGGATTTTTGTCTGGGCTCGGAGGCCAGAGGATCTCTGCCATTTGCTAGCAGGGCCAGGGATGGCAGGAGGGTGGGTACGGAGCTCAGCCAGGGCCAGTTCTGCTGGCACGATCCTGTAGCACGTGGCCGCGTAGCACGGGGCCGGGTCTGAAGGAGGCCAAGCAGGGGCACAAGACCCAGCAGCGGCACAGGGAAGAGGCCCAGGGCACCCAGGAGCAGACGAGACCCGGGAGTCGTGCGTGCTTGGCGTGGCCGCGGGCCCCGTGACGCCCGAGGACTCGAGTGCTCAGCCCCGTGTAGTGGCCGCGAAGGCCTGCCTGGGAGAAATGCCCCGGGAGGCCGGCAGGAACCCGGGATCGGAAGGGATGTGGAGGGGCCCCGGGTCGGAGGAGATGGCTTTGGCTGTGTTTGGTTTTGTTTCTTCTTCCCAAGATCCCGGGTGTGAAAGGGGCCAGAGGTGAAGTCCTGGGCTGGAAAGCCTCACGATTCAGCCCCGCAGCCCCAGGCCCTGAGTGTGGAGGAGGGCGGAGCGGGTCGGCGAAGGGCGCGGCTGCCGTTTTCCTGATGGGCTGGAGGGGCAGTGGCGCTTTCCGGACAAAGAGGACCGGAAGGGTCCCCGAGACCTCCGCTGGGAGCCACGCACCCACCCAAGGATACGGCTACAGGAGGCGACGGAGGAGGGCGGCTGCTTGCCCTGGCCCGAGCTGTGCGTCCCCCACCTTGGCCACAGCAGTGAACATTCCCAGAAGAACAAGCGCCCGAGAGCACTGAGAAATTTTCCCCCGAGAAAACTTGACCCTCGTCCTGGCAGCAGGACACCTCGGGAAGAAAGCCACCCAGCGGCCACCTGGGCGAGACCGGCTGCCCGAGCAGGCGCGCGGGACCTCTGGCCGCTGGCCCCGGGCCGCCAGCCCCCACCCGGACTCCCAGCCGTGCCAGGAGAGCAGCGTGGAGACGCACGCCGGGGCCCTCGGCAGGCTCTTGGGGCTCCCGGAGGCGGCGGCTAGCGTCTACGGCCATACCACCCTGAACGTGCCCGATCTCGTCTGATCTCGGAAGCTAAGCAGGGTCGGGCCTGGTTAGTACTTGGATGGGAGACCGCCTGGGAATACCGGGTGCTGTAGGCTTTTGCTCCTCCCTCCCTCGCTGCTCCTTTTGTCTTCGGGGTCTTCGCCACCACCCCCCACCACCACCACCACCCCCAGCACCACCACCACCACCACCACAACGACCCACCGTGACCACGACCCCGACCCCGTCCGGGCCACCCGCCAGACCCACGCACACCGAATCCTCACAGCTACGTCCCCGAATCCTCTCCCCTCCCCACACTCTCCTTGGGCGCGCGCCTGTGACACGGGTCACCAGCGAGGATGGTCCCAACCACGTTGGGGACCGCTCCCCAACTGCCCTCCAGGCGGGCGGGGAGGGACGTGCGGAAGCCATGAGAAAGTGGGTCCTGCACCCCAGCGGGCCCCACAGCGGGACGCGCCACACCTGGGCTCGCCACAAGGTGGTGCACTGGGTCCAGGGCAAGACGCCAGGGGACAGTGAAGCAGGGAGCCTCAGTCGGGTGCTGCTCCACGTCGCGCTCCGTCGCTCAACCCAAGACAGGGCAGCCAGCGCGCGACCTCTACGTGGGATCCCGCCTCCCACGGCAGAGCCTGCGGTCACAGGGACAGAGGGCGCAGGCCGCCAGAGCTCCGGATGCCAGCGGCAGCTCCCCGTCCCGCTCAAAGGGAGGGAGGGCCGCCGCTGGCGCCCAGTCGCCTGTGCCACCCTCCGGGTCTCAAAGCACTCCTCAGTCAGCTCAAGGACCGGGGCCACCTGGCCTTCGGGGTCACATGGGCTTGGGCACGATGGAAGGGAACGCTTGCCCCCGTGGAACAGACATTCTCCCCGTGGACAACCTCAGGTGCCGGGACCCTCTGCTCCGCCTTGGAAAACCCACCTTCTGCAATGTATGCCCAACGCAATCAGGCCGAGCAGATTGACCCCCTCGGCCCGGCGCCAGTGTGTGATGGGGCTCTGGGCGTGAGGGCTTGCTCTTCCCCACCTACACCAGGCATGGCATCTAACACACACACACACACACACACACACACACACACACACACCACACAGAGACACCCAGACCAGGCACGCACGCACGGGGACGCACCCTCCTCTCCCCCACCCCACACACGAGCAGCCGAAGGACAAGAGGGTATGGCTGGGGCCTGAGCGGGAACAAGCGAAGCCTTGGTTTGCGGCCCCTCGGCCAACTGCATCAGGATTTTTGTCTGGGCTCGGAGGCCAGAGGATCTCTGCCATTTGCTAGCAGGGCCAGGGATGGCAGGAGGGTGGGTACGGGGCTCAGCCAGGGCCAGTTCTGCTGGCACGATCCTGTAGCACGTGGCCGTGTAGCACGGGGCCGGGTCTGAAGGAGGCCAAGCAGGGGCACAAGACCCAGCAGCGGCACAGGGAAGAGGCCCAGGGCACCCAGGAGCAGACGAGACCCGGGAGTCGTGCGTGCTTGGCGTGGCCGCGGGCCCCGTGACGCCCGAGGACTCGAGTGCTCAGCCCCGTGTAGTGGCCGCGAAGGCCTGCCTGGGAGAAACGCCCCGGGAGGCCGGCAGGAACCCGGGATCGGAAGGGATGTGGAGGGGCCCCGGGTCGGAGGAGATGGCTTTGGCTGTGTTTGGTTTTGTTTCTTCTTCCCAAGATCCCGGGTGTGAAAGGGGCCAGAGGTGAAGTCCTGGGCTGGAAAGCCTCACGATTCAGCCCCGCAGCCCCAGGCCCTGAGTGTGGAGGAGGGCGGAGCGGGTCGGCGAAGGGCGCGGCTGCCGTTTTCCTGATGGGCTGGAGGGGCAGTGGCGCTTTCCGGACGAAGAGGACCGGAAGGGTCCCCGAGACCTCCGCTGGGAGCCACGCACCCACCCAAGGATACGGCTCCAGGAGGCGACGGAGGAGGGCGGCTGCTTGCCCTGGCCCGAGCTGTGCGTCCCCCGCCTTGGCCACAGCAGTGAACATTCCCAGAAGAACAAGCGCCCGAGAGCACTGAGAAATTTTCCCCCGAGAAAACTTGACCCTCGTCCTGGCAGCAGGACACCTCGGGAAGAAAGCCACCCAGCGGCCACCTGGGTGAGACCGGCTGCCCGAGCAGGCGCGCGGGACCTCTGGCCGCTGGCCCCGGGCTGCCAGCCCCCACCCGGACTCCCAGCCGTGCCAGGAGAGCAGCGTGGAGACGCACGCCGGGGCCCTCGGCAGGCTCTTGGGGCTCCCGGAGGCGGCGGCTAGCGTCTACGGCCATACCACCCTGAACGCGCCCGATCTCGTCTGATCTCGGAAGCTAAGCAGGGTCGGGCCTGGTTAGTACTTGGATGGGAGACCGCCTGGGAATACCGGGTGCTGTAGGCTTTTGCTCCTCCCTCCCTCGCTGCTCCTTTTGTCTTCGGGGACTTCGCCACAACCCCCCCCACCACCACCACCCCCAGCACCACCACCACCACCACCACAACGACCCACCGTGACCAAGACCCCGACCCCGTCCGGGCCACCCGCCAGACCCACGCACACCGAATCCTCACAGCTACGTCCCCGAATCCTCTCCCCTCCCCACACTCTCCTGATGCGCGCTCCCGCGACACGGGTCACCAGCGAGGTTGGTCCCAGGCCACGTTGGGGACCGCTCCCCAACTGCCCTCCAGTCGGGCGGGGAGGGACGTGCGGAAGCCATGAGAAAGTGGGTCCTGCACCCCAGCGGGCCCCACAGTGGGACGCGCCACACCTGGGCTCGCCACAAGGTGGTGCACTGGGTCCAGGGCAAGACGCCAGGGGACAGAGAAGCAGGGAGCCTCAGTCGGGTGCTGCTCCACGTCGCGCTCCGTCGCTCAACCCAAGACAGGGCAGCCAGCGCGCGACCTCTACGTGGGATCCCGCCTCCCACGGCAGAGCCTGCGGTCACAGGGACAGAGGGCGCAGGCCGCCAGAGCTCCGGATGCCAGCGGCAGCTCCCGGTCCCGCTCAAAGGGAGGGAGTGCCGCCGCTGGCGCCCAGTCGCCTGTGCCACCCTCCGGGTCTCAAAGCACTCCTCAGTCAGCTCAAGGACCGGGGCCACCTGGCCTTCGGGGTCACATGGGCCTGGGCACGACGGAAGGGACCGCTTGCCCCCGTGGAACAGACATTCTCCCCGTGGACAACCTCAGGTGCCGGGACCCTCTGCTCCGCCTTGGAAAACCCACCTTCTGCAATGTATGCCCAACGCAAACAGGCCGAGCAGTTTGACCCCCTCGGCCCGGCCCCAGTGTGTGATGGGGCTCTGTGCGTGAGGGCTTGCTCTTCCCCACCTACACCAGGCACGGCATCTAACACACACACACACACACACACACACACACACACACACCACGCAGAGACACCCAGACCACGCACGCACGCACGGGGACGCACCCTCCTCTCCCCCACCCCACACACGAGCAGCCGAAGGACAAGAGGGTATGGCTGGGGCCTGAGCGGGAACAAGAGAAGCCTTGGTTTGCGGCCCCTCGGCCAACTGCATCAGGATTTTTGTTTGGGCTCGGAGGCCAGAGGATCTCTGCCATTTGCTAGCAGGGCCAGGGATGGCAGGAGGGTGGCTACGGGGCTCAGCCAGGGCCAGTTCTGCTGGCACGATCCTGTAGCACGTGGCCGCGTAGCACGGGGCCGGGTCTGAAGGAGGCCAAGCAGGGGCACAAGACCCAGCAGCGGCACAGGGAAGAGGCCCAGGGCACCCAGGAGCAGACGAGACCCGGGAGTCGTGCGTGCTTGGCGTGGCCGCGGGCCCCGTGACGCCCGAGGACTCTAGTGCTCAGCCCCGTGTAGTGGCCGTGAAGGCCTGCCTGGGAGAAACGCCCCGGGAGGCCGGCAGGAACCCGGGATCGGAAGGGATGTGGAGGGGCCCCGGGTCGGAGGAGATGGCTTTGGCTGTGTTTGGTTTTGTTTCTTCTTCCCAAGATCCCGGGTGTGAAAGGGGCCAGAGGTGAAGTCCTGGGCTGGAAAGCCTCACGATTCAGCCCCGCAGCCCCAGGCCCTGAGTGTGGAGGAGGGCGGAGCGGGTCGGCGAAGGGCGCGGCTGCCGTTTTCCTGATGGGCTGGAGGGGCAGTGGCGCTTTCCGGACGAAGAGGACCGGAAGGGTCCCCGAGACCTCCGCTGGGAGCCACGCACCCACCCAAGGATACGGCTCCAGGAGGCGACGGAGGAGGGCGGCTGCTTGCCCTGGCCCGAGCTGTGCATCCCCCGCCTTGGCCACAGCAGTGAACATTCCCAGAAGAACAAGCGCCCGAGAGCACTGAGAAATTTTCCCCCGAGAAAACTTGACCCTCGTCCTGGCAGCAGGACACCTCGGGAAGAAAGCCACCCAGCGGCCACCTGGGCGAGACCGGCTGCCCGAGCAGGAGCGCGGGGCCTCTGGCCGCTGGCCCCGGGCTGCCAGCCCCCACCCGGACTCCCAGCCGTGCCAGGAGAGCAGCGTGGAGACGCACGCCGGGGCCCTCGGCAGGCTCTTGGGGCTCCCGGAGGCGGCGGCTAGCGTCTACGGCCATACCACCCTGAACGCGCCCGATCTCGTCTGATCTCGGAAGCTAAGCAGGGTCGGGCCTGGTTAGTACTAGGATGGGAGACCGCCTGGGAATACCGGGTGCTGTAGGCTTTTGCTCCTCCCTCCCTCGCTGCTCCTTTTGTCTTCGGGGACTTCGCCACCACCCCCCACCACCACCACCACCCCCAGCACCACCACCACCACCACCACAACGACCCACCGTGACCACGACCCCGACCCCATCCGGGCCACCCGCCAGAACCACGCACACCGAATCCTCACAGCTATGTCCCAGAATCCTCTCCCCTCCCCACACTCTCCTGGGGCGCGCGCCCGCGACACGGGTCACCAGCGAGGTTGGTCCCAGGCCACGTTGGGGACCGCTCCCCAACTTCCCTCCAGGCGGGCGGGGAGGGACGTGCGGAAGCCATGAGAAAGTGGGTCCTGCACCCCAGCGGTCCCCACAGCGGGAAGCGCCACACCTGGGCTCGCCACAAGGTGGTGCACTGGGTCCAGGGCAAGACGCCAGGGGACCGAGAAGCAGGGAGCCTCAGTCGGGTGCTGCTCCACGTCGCGCTCCGTCGCTCAACCCAAGACAGGGCAGCCAGCGCGCGACCTCTACGTGGGATCCCGCCTCCCACGGCAGAGCCTGCGGTCACAGGGACAGAGGGCGCAGGCCGCCAGAGCTCCGGATGCCAGCGGCAGCTCCCCGTCCCGCTCAAAGGGAGGGAGGGCCGCCGCTGGCGCCCAGTCGCCTGTGCCACCCTCCGGGTCTCAAAGCACTCCTCAGTCAGCTCAAGGACCGGAGCCACCTGGCCTTCGGGGTCACATGTTCTTGGGCACGACGGAAGGGAACGCTTGCCCCCGTGGAACAGACATTCTCCCCGTGGACAACCTCAGGTGCCGGGACCCTCTGCTCCGCCTTGGAAAACCCACCTTCTGCAATGTATGCCCAACGCAATCAGGCCGAGCAGATTGACCCCCTCGGCCCGGCCCCAGTGTGTGATGGGGCTCTGTGCGTGAGGGCTTGCTCTTCCCCACCTACACCAGGCACGGCATCTAACACACACACACACACACACACACACACCACGCAGAGACACCCAGACCACGCACGCACGCACGGGGACGCACCCTCCTCTCCCCCACCCCACACACGAGCAGCCGAAGGACAAGAGGGTATGGCTGGGGCCTGAGCGGGAACAAGCGAAGCCTTGGTTTGCGGCCCCTCGGCCAACTGCATCAGGATTTTTGTCTGGGCTCGGAGGCCAGAGGATCTCTGCCATTTGCTAGCAGGGCCAGGGATGGCAGGAGGGTGGGTACGGGGCTCAGCCAGGTCCAGTTCTGCTGGCACGATCCTGTAGCACGTGGCCGCGTTGCACGGGGCCGGGTCTGAAGGAGGCCAAGCAGGGGCACAAGACCCAGCAGCGGCACAGGGAAGAGGCCCAGGGCACCCAGGAGCTGACGAGACCCAGGAGTCGTGCGTGCTTGGCGTGGCCGCGGGCCCCGTGACGCCCGAGGACTCGAGTGCTCAGCCCTGTGTAGTGGCTGCGAAGGCCTGCCTGGGAGAAACGCCCGGGGAGGCCGGCAGGAACCCGGGATCGGAAGGGATGTGGAGGGGCCCCGGGTCGGAGGAGATGGCTTTGGCTGTGTTTGGTTTTGTTTCTTCTTCCCAAGATCCCGGGTGTGAAAGGGGCCAGAGGTGAAGTCCTGGGCTGGAAAGCCTCACGATTCAGCCCCGCAGCCCCAGGCCCTGAGCGTGGAGGAGGGCGGAGCGGGTCGGCGAAGGGCGCGGCTGCCGTTTTCCTGATGGGCTGGAGGGGCAGTGGCGCTTTCCGGACGACGAGGACCGGAAGGGTCCCCGAGACCTCCGCTGGGAGCCACGCACCCACCCAAGGATACGGCTCCAGGAGGCGACGGAGGAGGGCGGCTGCTTGCCCTGGCCCGAGCTGTGCGTCCCCCGCCTTGGCCACAGCAGTGAACATTCCCAGAAGAACAAGCGCCCGAGAGCACTGAGAAATTTTCCCCCGAGAAAACTTGACCCTCGTCCTGGCAGCAGGACACCTCGGGAAGAAAGCCACCCAGCGGCCACCTGGGCGAGACCGGCTGCCCGAGCAGGCGCGCGGGGCCTCTGGCCGCTGGCCCCGGGCTGCCAGCCCCCACCCGGACTCCCAGCCGTGCCAGGAGAGCAGCGTGGAGACGCACGCCGGGGCCCTCGGCAGGCTCTTGGGGCTCCCGGACGCGGCGGCTAGCGTCTACGGCCATACCACCCTGAACGCGCCCGATCTCGTCTGATCTCGGAAGCTAAGCAGGGTCGGGCCTGGTTAGTACTTGGATGGCAGACCGCCTGGGAATACCGGGTGCTGTAGGCTTTTGCTCCTCCCTCCCTCGCTGCTCCTTTTGTCTTCGTGGACTTCGCCACCACCACCCCACCACCACCACCACCCCCAGCACCACCACCACCACCACCACCACAACGACCCACCGTGACCACGACCCCGACCCCGTCCGGGCCACCCGCCAGACCCACGCACACCGAATCCTCACAGCTACGTCCCCGAGTCCTCTCCCCTCCCCACACTCTCCTGGGGCGCGCGCCCGCGACACGGGTCACCAGCGAGGTTGGTCCCAGGCCACGTTGGGGACCGCTCCCCAACTGCCCTCCAGGCGGGCGGGGAGGGACGTGCGGAAGCCATGAGAAAGTGGGTCCTGCACCCCAGCGGGCCCCACAGCGGGACGCGCCACACCTGGGCTCGCCACAAGGTGGTGCACTGGGTCCAGGGCAAGACGCCAGGGGACAGAGAAGCAGGGAGCCTCAGTCGGGTGCTGCTCCACGTCGCGATCCGTCGCTCAACCCAAGACAGGGTAGACAGCGCGCGACCTCTACGTGGGATCCCGCCTCCCACGGCAGAGCCTGCGGTCACAGGGACAGAGGGCGCAGGCCGCCAGAGCTCCGGATGCCAGCGGCAGCTCCCCGTCCCGCTCAAAGGGAGGGAGGGCCGCCGCTGGCGCCCAGTCGCCTGTGCCACCCTCCGGGTCTCAAAGCACTCCTCAGTCAGCTCAAGGACCGGGGCCACCTGGCCTTCGGGGTCACATCGGCTTGGGCACGACGGAAGGGACCGCTTGCCCCCGTGGAACAGACATTCTCCCCGTGGACAACCTCAGGTGCCGGGACCCTCTGCTCCGCCTTGGAAAACCCACCTTCTGCAATGTATGCCCAACGCAATCAGGCCGAGCAGATTGACCCCCTCGGCCCGGCCCCAGTGTGTGATGGGGCTCTGTGCGTGAGGGCTTGCTCTTCCCCACCTACACCAGGCACGGCATCTAACACACACACACACACACACACACACACACACACACACACCACGCAGAGACACCCAGACCACGCACGCACGCACGGGGACGCACCCTCCTCTCCCCCACCCCACACACGAGCAGCCGAAGGACAAGAGGGTATGGCTGGGGCCTGAGCGGGAACAAGAGAAGCCTTGGTTTGCGGCCCCTCGGCCAACTGCATCAGGATTTTTGTCTGGGCTCGGAGGCCAGAGGATCTCTGCCATTTGCTAGCAGGGCCAGGGATGGCAGGAGGGTGGGTACGGGGCTCAGCCAGGGCCAGTTCTGCTGGCACGATCCTGTAGCACGTGGCCGCGTAACACGGGGCCGGGTCTGACGGAGGCCAAGCAGGGGCACAAGACCCAGCAGCGGCACAGGGAAGAGGCCCAGGGCACCCAGGAGCAGACGAGACCCGGGAGTCGTGCGTGCTTGGCGTGGCCACGGGCCCCGTGACGCCCGAGGACTCGAGTGCTCAGCCCCGTGTAGTGGCCGCGAAGGCCTGCCTGGGAGAAACGCCCCGGGAGGCCGGCAGGAACCCGGGATCGGAAGGGATGTGGAGGGGCCCCGGGTCGGAGGAGATGGCTTTGTCTGTGTTTGGTTTTGTTTCTTCTTCCCAAGATCCCGGGTGTGAAAGGGGCCAGAGGTGAAGTCCTGGGCTGGAAAGCCTCACGATTCAGCCCCGCAGCCCCAGGCCCTGAGTGTGGAGGAGGGCGGAGCGGGTCGGCGAAGGGCGCGGCTGCCGTTTTCCTGATGGGCTGGAGGGGCAGTGGCGCTTTCCAGACGAAGAGGACCGGAAGGGTCCCCGAGACCTCCGCTGGGAGCCACGCACCCACCCAAGGATATGGCTCCAGGAGGCGACGGAGGAGGGCGGCTGCTTGCCCTGGCCCGAGCTGTGCGTCCCCCGCCTTGGCCACAGCAGTGAACATTCCCAGAAGAACAAGCGCCCGAGAGCACTGAGAAATTTTCCCCAGAGAAAACTTGACCCTCG
Source organism: Castor canadensis (assembly GCF_047511655.1). NCBI lineage: Eukaryota > Metazoa > Chordata > Mammalia > Rodentia > Castoridae > Castor > Castor canadensis. The sequence goes on from NC_133395.1 coordinate 89,452,137, forward strand.
TCCTGGCAGCAGGACACCTCGGGAAGAAAGCCACCCAGCGGCCACCTGGGCGAGACCGGCTGCCCGAGCAGGCGCGTGGGGCCTCTGGCCGCTGGCCCCGGGCTGCCAGCCCCCACCCGGACTCCCAGCCGTGCCAGGAGAGCAGCGTGGAGACGCACGCCGGGGCCCTCGGCAGGCTCTTGGGGCTCCCGGAGGCGGCGGCTAGCGTCTACGGCCATACCACCCTGAACGCGCCCGATCTCGTCTGATCTCGGAAGCTAAGCAGGGTCGGGCCTGGTTAGTACTTGGATGGGAGACCGCCTGGGAATACCGGGTGCTGTAGGCTTTTGCTCCTCCCTCCCTCGCTGCTCCTTTTGTCTTCGGGGACTTCGCCACCACCCCCCCCCACCACCACCACCCCCAGCACCACCACCACCACCACCACAACGACCCACCGTGACCACGACCCCGACCCCGTCCGGGCCACCCGCCAGACCCACGCACACCGAATCCTCACAGCTACGTCCCCGAATCCTCTCCCCTCCCCACACTCTCCTGGGGCGCGCGCCCGCGACACGGGTCACCAGCGAGGTTGGTCCCAGGCCACGTTGGGGACCGCTCCCCAACTGCCCTCCAGGCGGGCGGGGAGGGACGTGCGGAAGCCATGAGAAAGTGGGTCCTGCACCCCAGCGGGCCCCACAGCGGGACGCGCCACACCTGGGCTCGCCACAAGGTGGTGCACTGGGTCCAGGGCAAGACGCCAGGCGACAGAGAAGCAGGGAGCCTCAGTCGGGTGCTGCTCCACGTCGCTCTCCGTCGCTCAACCCAAGACAGGGCAGCCAGCGCGCGACCTCTACGTGGGATCCCGCCTCCCACAGCAGAGCCTGCGGTCACAGGGACAGAGGGCGCAGGCCGCCAGAGCTCCGGATGCCAGCGGCAGCTCCCCGTCCCGCTCAAAGGGAGGGAGGGCCGCCGCTGGCGCCCAGTCGCCTGTGCCACCCTCCGGGTCTCAAAGCACTCCTCAGTCAGCTCAAGGACCGGGGCTACCTGGCCTTCGGGGTCACATGGGCTTGGGCACCACGGAAGGGACCGCTTGCCCCCGTGGAACAGACATTCTCCCCGTGGACAACCTCAGGTGCCGGGACCCTCTGCTCCGCCTTGGAAAACCCACCTTCTGCAATGTATGCCCAACGCAATCAGGCCGAGCAGATTGACCCCCTCGGCCCGGCCCCAGTGTGTGATGGGGCTCTGTGCGTGAGGGCTTGCTCTTAACCACCTACACCAGGCACGGCATCTAACACACACACACACACACACACACACACACACACACACACACCACACAGAGACACCCAGACCAGGCACGCACGCACGGGGACGCACCCTCCTCTCCCCCACCCCACACACGAGCAGCCGAAGGACAAGAGGGTATGGCTGGGGCCTGAGCGGGAACAAGCGAAGCCTTGGTTTGCGGCCCCTCGGCCAACTGCATCAGGATTTTTGTCTGGGCTCGGAGGCCAGAGGATCTCTGCCATTTGCTAGCAGGGCCAGGGATGGCAGGAGGGTGGGTACGGGGCTCAGCCAGGGCCAGTTCTGCTGGCACGATCCTGTAGCACGTGGCCGTGTAGCACGGGGCCGGGTCTGAAGGAGGCCAAGCAGGGGCACAAGACCCAGCAGCGGCACAGGGAAGAGGCCCAGGGCACCCAGGAGCAGACGAGACCCGGGAGTCGTGCGTGCTTGGCGTGGCCGCGGGCCCCGTGACGCCCGAGGACTCGAGTGCTCAGCCCCGTGTAGTGGCCGCGAAGGCCTGCCTGGGAGAAACGCCCCGGGAGGCCGGCAGGAACCCGGGATCGGAAGGGATGTGGAGGGGCCCCGGGTCGGAGGAGATGGCTTTGGCTGTGTTTGGTTTTGTTTCTTCTTCCCAAGATCCCGGGTGTGAAAGGGGCCAGAGGTGAAGTCCTGGGCTGGAAAGCCTCACGATTCAGCCCCGCAGCCCCAGGCCCTGAGTGTGGAGGAGGGCGGAGCGGGTCGGCGAAGGGCGCGGCTGCCGTTTTCCTGATGGGCTGGAGGGGCAGTGGCGCTTTCCGGACGAAGAGGACCGGAAGGGTCCCCGAGACCTCCGCTGGGAGCCACGCACCCACCCCAGGATACGGCTCCAGGAGGCGACGGAGGAGGGCGGCTGCTTGCCCTGGCCCGAGCTGTGCGTCCCCCGCCTTGGCCACAGCAGTGAACATTCCTAGAAGAACAAGCGCCCGAGAGCACTGAGAAATTTTCCCCCGAGAAAACTTGACCCTCGTCCTGGCAGCAGGACACCTCGGGAAGAAAGCCACCCAGCGGCCACCTGGGTGAGACCGGCTGCCCGAGTAGGCACGCGGGACCTCTGGCCGCTGGCCCCGGGCTGCCAGCCCCCACCCGGACTCCCAGCCGTGCCAGGAGAGCAGCGTGGAGACGCACGCCGGGGCCCTCGGCAGGCTCTTGGGGCTCCCGGAGGCGGCGGCTAGCGTCTACGGCCATACCACCCTGAACGCGCCCGATCTCGTCTGATCTCGGAAGCTAAGCAGGGTCGGGCCTGGTTAGTACTAGGATGGGAGACCGCCTGGGAATACCGGGTGCTGTAGGCTTTTGCTCCTCCCTCCCTCGCTGCTCCTTTTGTCTTCGGGGACTTCGCCACCACCCCCCACCACCACCACCACCCCCAGCACCACCACCACCACCACCACAACGACCCACCGTGACCACGACCCCGACCCCGTCCGGGCCACCCGCCAGAACCACGCACACCGAATCCTCACAGCTATGTCCCAGAATCCTCTCCCCTCCCCACACTCTCCTGGGGCGCGTGCCCGCGACACGGGTCACCAGCGAGGTTGGTCCCAGGCCACGTTGGGGACCGCTCCCCAACTGCCCTCCAGGCGGGCGGGGAGGGACGTGCGGAAGCCATGAGAAAGTGGGTCCTGCACCCCAGTGGGCCCCACAGCGGGATGCGCCACACCTGGGCTCGCCACAAGGTGGTGCACTGGGTCCAGGGCAAGACGCCAGGGGACAAAGAAGCAGGGAGCCTCAGTCGGGTGCTGCTCCACGTCGCGCTCCGTCGCTCAACCCAAGACAGGGCAGCCAGCGCGCGACCTCTACGTGGGATCCCGCCTCCCACGGCAGAGCCTGCGGTCACAGGGACAGAGGGCGCAGGCCGCCAGAGCTCCGGATGCCAGCGGCAGCTCCCCGTCCCGCTCAAAGGGAGGGAGGGCCGCCGCTGGCGCCCAGTCGCCTGTGCCACCCTCCGGGTCTCAAAGCACTCCTCAGTCAGCTCAAGGACCGGAGCCACCTGGCCTTCGGGGTCACATGGGCTTGGGCACGACGGAAGGGAACGCTTGCACCCGTGGAACAGACATTCTCCCCGTGGACAACCTCAGGTTCCGGGACCCTCTGCTCCGCCTTGGAAAACCCACCTTCTGCAATGTATGCCCAACGCAATCAGGCCGAGCAGATTGACCCCCTCGGCCTGGCCCCAGTGTGTGATGGGGCTCTGTGCGTGAGGGCTTGCTCTTCCCCACCTACACCAGGCACGGCATCTAACACACACACACACACACACACACACACACACACACACACCACGCAGAGACACCCAGACCACGCACGCACGCACGGGGACGCACCCTCCTCTCCCCCACCCCACACACGAGCAGCCGAAGGACAAGAGGGTATGGCTGGGGCCTGAGCGGGAACAAGCGAAGCCTTGGTTTGCGGCCCCTCGGCCAACTGCATCAGGATTTTTGTCTGGGCTCGGAGGCCAGAGGATCTCTGCCATTTGCTAGCAGGGCCAGGGATGGCAGGAGGGTGGGTACGGGGCTCAGCCAGGGCCAGTTCTGCTGGCACGATCCTGTAGCCCGTGGCCGCGTAGCACGGGGCCGGGTCTGAAGGAGGCCAAGCAGGGGCACAAGACCCAGCAGCGGCACAGGGAAGAGGCCCAGGGCACCCAGGAGCAGACGAGACCCGGGAGTCGTGCGTGCTTGGCGTGGCCGCGGGCCCCGTGACGCCCGAGGACTCGAGTGCTCAGCCCTGTGTAGTGGCCGCGAAGGCCTGCCTGGGAGAAACGCCCGGGGAGGCCGGCAGGAACCCGGGATCGGAAGGGATGTGGAGGGGCCCCGGGTCGGAGGAGATGGCTTTGGCTGTGTTTGGTTTTGTTTCTTCTTCCCAAGATCCCGGGTGTGAAAGGGGCCAGAGGTGAAGTCCTGGGCTGGAAAGCCTCACGATTCAGCCCCGCAGCCCCAGGCCCTGAGCGTGGAGGAGGGCGGAGCGGGTCGGCGAAGGGCGCGGCTGCCGTTTTCCTGATGGGCTGGAGGGGCAGTGGCGCTTTCCGGACGAAGAGGACCGGAAGGGTCCCCGAGACCTCCGCTGGGAGCCACGCACCCACCCAAGGATACGGCTCCAGGAGGCGACGGAGGAGGGCGGCTGCTTGCCCTGGCCCGAGCTGTGCGTCCCCCGACTTGGCCACAGCAGTGAACATTCCCAGAAGAACAAGCGTACGAGAGCACTGAGAAATTTTCCCCCGAGAAAACTTGACCCTCGTCCTGGCAGCAGGACACCTCGGGAAGAAAGCCACCCAGCGGCCACCTGGGCGAGACCGGCTGCCCGAGCAGGCGCGCGGGGCCTCTGGCCGCTGGCCCCGGGCTGCCAGCCCCCACCCGGACTCCCAGCCGTGCCAGGAGAGCAGCGTGGAGACGCACGCCGGGGCCCTCGGCAGGCTCTTGGGGCTCCCGGACGCGGCGGCTAGCGTCTACGGCCATACCACCCTGAACGCGCCCGATCTCGTCTGATCTCGGAAGCTAAGCAGGGTCGGGCCTGGTTAGTACTTGGATGGCAGACCGCCTGGGAATACCGGGTGCTGTAGGCTTTTGCTCCTCCCTCCCTCGCTGCTCCTTTTGTCTTCGTGGACTTCGCCACCACCACCCCACCACCACCACCACCCCCAGCACCACCACCACCACCACCACCACAACGACCCACCGTGACCACGACCCCGACCCCGTCCGGGCCACCCGCCAGACCCACGCACACCCAATCCTCACAGCTACGTCCCCGAATCCTCTCCCCTCCCCACACTCTCCTGGGGCGCGCGCCCGCGACACGGGTCACCAGCGAGGTTGGTCCCAGGCCACGTTGGGGACCGCTCCCCAACTGCCCTCCAGGCGGGCGGGGAGGGACGTGCGGAAGCCATGAGAAAGTGGGTCCTGCACCCCAGCGGGCCCCACAGCGGGACGCGCCACACCTGGGCTCGCCACAAGGTGGTGCACTGGGTCCAGGGCAAGACGCCAGGGGACAGAGAAGCAGGGAGCCTCAGTCGGGTGCTGCTCCACGTCGCGATCCGTCGCTCAACCCAAGACAGGGTAGACAGCGCGCGACCTCTACGTGGGATCCCGCCTCCCACGGCAGAGCCTGCGGTCACAGGGACAGAGGGCGCAGGCCGCCAGAGCTCCGGATGCCAGCGGCAGCTCCCCGTCCCGCTCAAAGGGAGGGAGGGCCGCCGCTGGCGCCCAGTCGCCTGTGCCACCCTCCGGGTCTCAAAGCACTCCTCAGTCAGCTCAAGGACCGGGGCCACCTGGCCTTCGGGGTCACATCGGCTTGGGCACGACGGAAGGGACCGCTTGCCCCCGTGGAACAGACATTCTCCCCGTGGACAACCTCAGGTGCCGGGACCCTCTGCTCCGCCTTGGAAAACCCACCTTCTGCAATGTATGCCCAACGCAATCAGGCCGAGCAGATTGACCCCCTCGGCCCGGCCCCAGTGTGTGATGGGGCTCTGTGCGTGAGGGCTTGCTCTTCCCCACCTACACCAGGCACGGCATCTAACACACACACACACACACACACACACACACACACACACACACCACGCAGAGACACCCAGACCACGCACGCACGCACGGGGACGCACCCTCCTCTCCCCCACCCCACACACGAGCAGCCGAAGGACAAGAGGGTATGGCTGGGGCCTGAGCGGGAACAAGAGAAGCCTTGGTTTGCGGCCCCTCGGCCAACTGCATCAGGATTTTTGTCTGGGCTCTGAGGCCAGAGGATCTCTGCCATTTGCTAGCAGGGCCAGGGATGGCAGGAGGGTGGCTACGGGGCTCAGCCAGGGCCAGTTCTGCTGGCACGATCCTGTAGCACGTGGCCGCGTAGCACGGGGCCGGGTCTGAAGGAGGCCAAGCAGAGGCACAAGACCCAGCAGCGGCACAGGGAAGAGGCCCAGGGCACCCAGGAGCAGACGAGACCCGGGAGTCGTGCGTGCTTGGCGTGGCCGCGGGCCCCGTGACGCCCGAGGACTCGAGTGCTCAGCCCCGTGTAGTGGCCGCGAAGGCCTGCCTGGGAGAAACGCCCCGGGAGGCCGGCAGGAACCCGGGATCGGAAGGGATGTGGAGGGGCCCCGGGTCGGAGGAGATGGCTTTGGCTGTGTTTGGTTTTGTTTCTTCTTCCCAAGATCCCGGGTGTGAAAGGGGCCAGAGGTGAAGTCCTGGGCTGGAAAGCCTCACGATTCAGCCCCGCAGCCCCAGGCCCTGAGTGTGGAGGAGGGCGGAGCGGGTCGGCGAAGGGCGCGGCTGCCGTTTTCCTGATGGGCTGGAGGGGCAGTGGCGCTTTCCGGACGAAGAGGACCGGAAGGGTCCCCGAGACCTCCGCTGGGAGCCACGCACCCACCCAAGGATACGGCTCCAGGAGGCGACGGAGGAGGGCGGCTGCTTGCCCTGGCCCGAGCTGTGCGTCCCCCGCCTTGGCCACAGCAGTGAAGATTCCCAGAAGAACAAGCGCCCGAGAGCACTGAGAAATTTTCCCCCGAGAAAACTTGACCCTCGTCCTGGCAGCAGGACACCTCGGGAAGAAAGCCACCCAGCGGCCACCTGGGCGAGACCGGCTGCCCGAGCAGGCGCGCGGGGCCTCTGGCCGCTGGCCCCGGGCTGCCAGCCCCCACCCGGACTCCCAGCCGTGCCAGGAGAGCAGCGTGGAGACGCACGCCGGGGCCATCGGCAGGTTCTTGGGGCTCCCGGAGGCGGCGGCTAGCGTCTACGGCCATACCACCCTGAACGCGCCCGATCTTGTCTGATCTCGGAAGCTAAGCAGGGTCGGCCTGGTTAGTACTTGGATGGGAGACCGCCTGGGAATACCGGGTGCTGTAGGCTTTTGCTCCTCCCTCCCTCGCTGCTCCTTTTGTCTTCGGGGACTTCGCCACCACCCCCCACCACCACCACCACCCCAGCACCACCACCACCACCACCACAACGACCCACCGTGACCACGACCCCGACCCCGTCCGGGCCACCCGCCAGACCCACGCACACCGAATCCTCACAGCTACGTCCCCGAATCCTCTCCCCTCCCGACACTCTCCTGGGGCGCGCGCCCGCGACACGGGTCACCAGCGAGGTTGGTCCCAGGCCACGTTGGGGACCGCTCCCCAACTTCCCTCCAGGCGGGCGGGGAGGGACGTGCGGAAGCCATGAGAAAGTGGGTCCTGCACCCCAGCGGTCCCCACAGCGGGAAGCGCCACACCTGGGCTCGCCACAAGGTGGTGCACTGGGTCCAGGGCAAGACGCCAGGGGACCGAGAAGCAGGGAGCCTCAGTCGGGTGCTGCTCCACGTCGCGCTCCGTCGCTCAACCCAAGACAGGGCAGCCAGCGCGCGACCTCTACGTGGGATCCCGCCTCCCACGGCAGAGCCTGCGGTCACAGGGACAGAGGGCGCAGGCCGCCAGAGCTCCGGATGCCAGCGGCAGCTCCCCGTCCCGCTCAAAGGGAGGGAGGGCCGCCGCTGGCGCCCAGTCACCTGTGCCACCCTCCGGGTCTCAAAGCACTCCTCAGTCAGCTCAAGCACCGGAGCCACCTGGCCTTCGGGGTCACATGGGCTTGGGCACGACGGAAGGGAACGCTTGCCCCCGTGGAACAGACATTCTCCCCGTGGACAACCTCAGGTGCCGGGACCCTCTGCTCCGCCTTGGAAAACCCACCTTCTGCAATGTATGCCCAACGCAATCAGGCCGAGCAGATTGACCCCCTCGTCCCGGCCCCAGTGTGTGATGGGGCTCTGTGCGTGAGGGCTTGCTCTTCCCCACCTACACCAGGCACGGCATCTAACACACACACACACACACACACACACCACGCAGAGACACCCAGACCACGCACGCACGCACGGGGACGCACCCTCCTCTCCCCCACCCCACACACGAGCAGCCGAAGGACAAGAGGGTATGGCTGGGGCCTGAGCGGGAACAAGCGAAGCCTTGGTTTGCGGCCCCTCGGCCAACTGCATCAGGATTTTTGTCTGGGCTCGGAGGCCAGAGGATCTCTGCCATTTGCTAGCAGGGCCAGGGATGGCAGGAGGGTGGGTACGGGGCTCAGCCAGGTCCAGTTCTGCTGGCACGATCCTGTAGCACGTGGCCGCGTTGCACGGGGCCGGGTCTGAAGGAGGCCAAGCAGGGGCACAAGACCCAGCAGCGGCACAGGGAAGAGGCCCAGGGCACCCAGGAGCTGACGAGACCCGGGAGTCGTGCGTGCTTGGTGTGGCCGCGGGCCCCGTGACGCCCGAGGACTCGAGTGCTCAGCCCTGTGTAGTGGCCGCGAAGGCCTGCCTGGGAGAAACGCCCGGGGAGGCCGGCAGGAACCCGGGATCGGAAGGGATGTGGAGGGGCCCCGGGTCGGAGGAGATGGCTTTGGCTGTGTTTGGTTTTGTTTCTTCTTCCCAAGATCCCGGGTGTGAAAGGGGCCAGAGGTGAAGTCCTGGGCTGGAAAGCCTCACGATTCAGCCCCGCAGCCCCAGGCCCTGAGCGTGGAGGAGGGCGGAGCGGGTCGGCGAAGGGCGCGGCTGCCGTTTTCCTGATGGGCTGGAGGGGCAGTGGCGCTTTCTGGACGACGAGGACCGGAAGGGTCCCCGAGACCTCCGCTGGGAGCCACGCACCCACCCAAGGATACGGCTCCAGGAGGCGACGGAGGAGGGCGGCTGCTTGCCCTGGCCCGAGCTGTGCGTCCCCCGCCTTGGCCACAGCAGTGAACATTCCCAGAAGAACAAGCGCCCGAGAGCACTGAGAAATTTTCCCCCGAGAAAACTTGACCCTCGTCCTGGCAGCAGGACACCTCGGGAAGAAAGCCACCCAGCGGCCACCTGGGCGAGACCGGCTGCCCGAGCAGGCGCGCGGGGCCTCTGGCCGCTGGCCCCGGGCTGCCAGCCCCCACCCGGACTCCCAGCCGTGCCAGGAGAGCAGCGTGGAGACGCACGCCGGGGCCCTCGGCAGGCTCTTGGGGCTCCCGGAGGCGGCGGCTAGCGTCTACGGCCATACCACCCTGAACGCGCCCGATCTCGTCTGATCTCGGAAGCTAAGCAGGGTCGGGCCTGGTTAGTACTTGGATGGCAGACCGCCTGGGAATACCGGGTGCTGTAGGCTTTTGCTCCTCCCTCCCTCGCTGCTCCTTTTGTCTTCGTGGACTTCGCCACCACCACCCCACCACCACCACCACCCCCAGCACCACCACCACCACCACCACCACAACGACCCACCGTGACCACGACCCCGACCCCGTCCGGGCCACCCGCCAGACCCACGCACACCGAATCCTCACAGCTACGTCCCCGAATCCTCTCCCCTCCCCACACTCTCCTGGGGCGCGCGCCCGCGACACGGGTCACCAGCGAGGTTGGTCCCAGGCCACGTTGGGGACCGCTCCCCAACTGCCCTCCAGGCGGGCGGGGAGGGACGTGCGGAAGCCATGAGAAAGTGGGTCCTGCACCCCAGCGGGCCCCACAGCGGGACGCGCCACACCTGGGCTCGCCACAAGGTGGTGCACTGGGTCCAGGGCAAGACGCCAGGGGACAGAGAAGCAGGGAGCCTCAGTCGGGTGCTGCTCCACGTCGCGATCCGTCGCTCAACCCAAGACAGGGTAGCCAGCGCGCGACCTCTACGTGGGATCCCGCCTCCCACGGCAGAGCCTGCGGTCACAGGGACAGAGGGCGCAGGCCGCCAGAGCTCCGGATGCCAGCGGCAGATCCCCGTCCCGCTCAAAGGGAGGGAGGGCCGCCGCTGGCGCCCAGTCGCCTGTGCCACCCTCCGGGTCTCAAAGCACTCCTCAGTCAGCTCAAGGACCGGGGCCACCTGGCCTTCGGGGTCACATGGGCTTGGGCACGACGGAAGGGACCGCTTGCCCCCGTGGAACAGACATTCTCCCCGTGGACAACCTCAGGTGCCGGGACCCTCTGCTCCACCTTGGAAAACCCACCTTCTGCAATGTATGCCCAACGCAATCAGGCCGAGCAGATTGACCCCCTCGGCCCGGCCCCAGTGTGTGATGGGGCTCTGTGCGTGAGGGCTTGCTCTTCCCCACCTACACCAGGCACGGCATCTAACACACACACACACACACACACACACACACACACACACACACACCACGCAGAGACACCCAGACCACGCACGCACGCACGGGGACGCACCCTCCTCTCCCCCACCCCACACACGAGCAGCCGAAGGACAAGAGGGTATGGCTGGGGCCTGAGCGGGAACAAGAGAAGCCTTGGTTTGCGGCCCCTCGGCCAACTGCATCAGGATTTTTGTCTGGGCTCGGAGGCCAGAGGATCTCTGCCATTTGCTAGCAGGGCCAGCGATGGCAGGAGGGTGGCTACGGGGCTCAGCCAGGGCCAGTTCTGCTGGCACGATCCTGTAGCACGTGGCCGCGTAGCACGGGGCCGGGTCTGAAGGAGGCCAAGCAGAGGCACAAGACCCAGCAGCGGCACAGGGAAGAGGCCCAGGGCAACCAGGAGCAGACGAGACCCGGGAGTCGTGCGTGCTTGGCGTGGCCGCGGGCCCCGTGACGCCCGAGGACTCGAGTGCTCAGCCTCGTGTAGTGGCCGCGAAGGCCTGCCTGGGAGAAACGCCCCGGGAGGCCGGCAGGAACCCGGGATCGGAAGGGATGTGGAGGGGCCCCGGGTCGGAGGAGATGGCTTTGGCTGTGTTTGGTTTTGTTTCTTCTTCCCAAGATCCCGGGTGTGAAAGGGGCCAGAGGTGAAGTCCTGGGCTGGAAAGCCTCACGATTCAGCCCCGCAGCCCCAGGCCCTGAGTGTGGAGGAGGGCGGAGCGGGTCGGCGAAGGGCGCGGCTGCCGTTTTCCTGATGGGCTGGAGGGGCAGTGGCGCTTTCCGGACGAAGAGGACCGGAAGGGTCCCCGAAACCTCCGCTGGGAGCCACGCACCCACCCAAGGATACGGCTCCAGGAGGCGACAGAGGAGGGCGGCTGCTTGCCCTGGCCCGAGCTGTGCGTCCCCCGCCTTGGCCACAGCAGTGAACATTCCCAGAAGAACAAGCGCCCGAGAGCACTGAGAAATTTTCCCCCGAGAAAACTTGACCCTCGTCCTGGCAGCAGGACACCTCGGGAAGAAAGCCACCCAGCGGCCACCTGGGCGAGACCGGCTGCCCGAGCAGGCGCGCGGGGCCTCTGGCCGCTGGCCCCGGGCTGCCAGCCCCCACCCGGACTCCCAGCCGTGCCAGGAGAGCAGCGTGGAGACGCACGCCGGGGCCATCGGCAGGTTCTTGGGGCTCCCGGAGGCGGCGGCTAGCGTCTACGGCCATACCACCCTGAACGCGCCCGATCTTGTCTGATCTCGGAAGCTAAGCAGGGTCGGGCCTGGTTAGTACTTGGATGGGAGACCGCCTGGGAATACCGGGTGCTGTAGGCTTTTGCTCCTCCCTCCCTCGCTGCTCCTTTTGTCTTCGGGGACTTCGCCACCACCCCCCACCACCACCACCACCCCAGCACCACCACCACCACCACCACAACGACCCACCGTGACCACGACCCCGACCCCGTCCGGGCCACCCGCCAGACCCACGCACACCGAATCCTCACAGCTACGTCCCCGAATCCTCTCCCCTCCCGACACTCTCCTGGGGCGCGCGCCCGCGACACGGGTCACCAGCGAGGTTGGTCCCAGGCCACGTTGGGGACCGCTCCCCAACTTCCCTCCAGGCGGGCGGGGAGGGACGTGCGGAAGCCATGAGAAAGTGGGTCCTGCACCCCAGCGGTCCCCACAGCGGGAAGCGCCACACCTGGGCTCGCCACAAGGTGGTGCACTGGGTCCAGGGCAAGACGCCAGTTGACCGAGAAGCAGGGAGCCTCAGTCGGGTGCTGCTCCACGTCGCGCTCCGTCGCTCAACCCAAGACAGGGCAGCCAGCGCGCGACCTCTACGTGGGATCCCGCCTCCCACGGCAGAGCCTGCGGTCACAGGGACAGAGGGCGCAGGCCGCCAGAGCTCCGGATGCCAGCGGCAGCTCCCCGTCCCGCTCAAAGGGAGGGAGGGCCGCCGCTGGCGCCCAGTCGCCTGTGCCACCCTCCGGGTCTCAAAGCACTCCTCAGTCAGCTCAAGGACCGGAGCCACCTGGCCTTCGGGGTCACATGGGCTTGGGCACGACGGAAGGGAACGCTTGCCCCCGTGGAACAGACATTCTCCCCGCGGACAACCTCAGGTGCCGGGACCCTCTGCTCCGCCTTGGAAAACCCACCTTCTGCAATGTATGCCCAACGCAATCAGGCCGAGCAGATTGACCCCCTCGGCCCGGCCCCAGTGTGTGATGGGGCTCTGTGCGTGAGGGCTTGCTCTTCCCCACCTACACCAGGCACGGCATCTAACACACACACACACACACACACACACCACGCAGAGACACCCAGACCACGCACGCACGCACGGGGACGCACCCTCCTCTCCCCCACCCCACACACGAGCAGCCGAAGGACAAGAGGGTATGGCTGGGGCCTGAGCGGGAACAAGCGAAGCCTTGGTTTGCGGCCCCTCGGCCAACTGCATCAGGATTTTTGTCTGGGCTCGGAGGCCAGAGGATCTCTGCCATTTGCTAGCAGGGCCAGGGATGGCAGGAGGGTGGGTACGGGGCTCAGCCAGGTCCAGTTCTGCTGGCACGATCCTGTAGCACGTGGCCGCATTGCACGGGGCCGGGTCTGAAGGAGGCCAAGCAGGGGCACAAGACCCAGCAGCGGCACAGGGAAGAGGCCCAGGGCACCCAGGAGCTGACGAGACCCGGGAGTCGTGCGTGCTTGGTGTGGCCGCGGGCCCCGTGACGCCCGAGGACTCGAGTGCTCAGCCCTGTGTAGTGGCCGCGAAGGCCTGCCTGGGAGAAACGCCCGGGGAGGCCGGCAGGAACCCGGGATCGGACGGGATGTGGAGGGGCCCCGGGTCGGAGGAGATGGCTTTGGCTGTGTTTGGTTTTGTTTCTTCTTCCCAAGATCCCGGGTGTGAAAGGGGCCAGAGGTGAAGTCCTGGGCTGGAAAGCCTCACGATTCAGCCCCGCAGCCCCAGGCCCTGAGCGTGGAGGAGGGCGGAGCGGGTCGGCGAAGGGCGCGGCTGCCGTTTTCCTGATGGGCTGGAGGGGCAGTGGCGCTTTCCGGACGACGAGGACCGGAAGGGTCCCCGAGACCTCCGCTGGGAGCCACGCACCCACCCAAGGATACGGCTCCAGGAGGCGACGGAGGAGGGCGGCTGCTTGCCCTGGCCCGAGCTGTGCGTCCCCCGCCTTGGCCACAGCAGTGAACATTCCCAGAAGAACAAGCGCCCGAGAGCACTGAGAAATTTTCCCCCGAGAAAACTTGACCCTCGTCCTGGCAGCAGGACACCTCGGGAAGAAAGCCACCCAGCGGCCACCTGGGCGAGACCGGCTGCCCGAGCAGGCGCGCGGGGCCTCTGGCCGCTGGCCCCGGGCTGCCAGCCCCCACCCGGACTCCCAGCCGTGCCAGGAGAGCAGCGTGGAGACGCACGCCGGGGCCCTCGGCAGGCTCTTGGGGCTCCCGGAGGCGGCGGCTAGCGTCTACGGCCATACCACCCTGAACGCGCCCGATCTCGTCTGATCTCGGAAGCTAAGCAGGGTCGGGCCTGGTTAGTACTTGGATGGCAGACCGCCTGGGAATACCGGGTGCTGTAGGCTTTTGCTCCTCCCTCCCTCGCTGCTCCTTTTGTCTTCGTGGACTTCGCCACCACCACCCCACCACCACCACCACCCCCAGCACCACCACCACCACCACCACCACAACGACCCACCGTGACCACGACCCCGACCCCGTCCGGGCCACCCGCCAGACCCACGCACACCGAATCCTCACAGCTACGTCCCCGAATCCTCTCCCCTCCCCACACTCTCCTGGGGCGCGCGCCCGCGACACGGGTCACCAGCGAGGTTGGTCCCAGGCCACGTTGGGGACCGCTCCCCAACTGCCCTCCAGGCGGGCGGGGAGGGACGTGCGGAAGCCATGAGAAAGTGGGTCCTGCACCCCAGCAGGCCCCACAGCGGGACGCGCCACACCTGGGCTCGCCACAAGGTGGTGCACTGGGTCCAGGGCAAGACGCCAGGGGACAGAGAAGCAGGGAGCCTCAGTCGGGTGCTGCTCCACGTCGCGATCCGTCGCTCAACCCAAGACAGGGTAGCCAGCGCGCGACCTCTACGTGGGATCCCGCCTCCCACGGCAGAGCCTGCGGTCACAGGGACAGAGGGCGCAGGCCGCCAGAGCTCCGGATGCCAGCGGCAGCTCCCCGTCCCGCTCAAAGGGAGGGAGGGCCGCCGCTGGCGCCCAGTCGCCTGTGCCACCCTCCGGGTCTCAAAGCACTCCTCAGTCAGCTCAAGGACCGGGGCCACCGGGCCTTCGGGGTCACATCGGCTTGGGCACGACGGAAGGGACCGCTTGCCCCCGTGGAACAGACATTCTCCCCGTGGACAACCTCAGGTGCCGGGACCCTCTGCTCCGCCTTGGAAAACCCACCTTCTGCAATGTATGCCCAACGCAATCAGGCCGAGCAGATTGACCCCCTCGGCCCGGCCCCAGTGTGTGATGGGGCTCTGTGCGTGAGGGCTTGCTCTTCCCCACCTACACCAGGCACGGCATCTAACACACACACACACACACACACACACACACACACACACACCACGCAGAGACACCCAGACCACGCACGCACGCACGGGGACGCACCCTCCTCTCCCCCACCCCACACACGAGCAGCCGAAGGACAAGAGGGTATGGCTGGGGCCTGAGCGGGAACAAGAGAAGCCTTGGTTTGCGGCCCCTCGGCCAACTGCATCAGGATTTTTGTCTGGGCTCGGAGGCCAGAGGATCTCTGCCATTTGCTAGCAGGGCCAGGGATGGCAGGAGGGTGGCTACGGGGCTCAGCCAGGGCCAGTTCTGCTGGCACGATCCTGTAGCACGTGGCCGCGTAGCACGGGGCCGGGTCTGAAGGAGGCCAAGCAGAGGCACAAGACCCAGCAGCGGCACAGGGAAGAGGCCCAGGGCACCCAGGAGCAGACGAGACCCGGGAGTCGTGCGTGCTTGGCGTGGCCGCGGGCCCCGTGACGCCCGAGGACTCGAGTGCTCAGCCCCGTGTAGTGGCCGCGAAGGCCTGCCTGGGAGAAACGCCCCGGGAGGCCGGCAGGAACCCAGGATCGGAAGGGATGTGGAGGGGCCCCGGGTCGGAGGAGATGGCTTTGGCTGTGTTTGGTTTTGTTTCTTCTTCCCAAGATCCCGGGTGTGAAAGGGGCCAGAGGTGAAGTCCTGGGCTGGAAAGCCTCACGATTCAGCCCCGCAGCCCCAGGCCCTGAGCGTGGAGGAGGGCGGAGCGGGTCGGCGAAGGGCGCGGCTGCCGTTTTCCTGATGGGCTGGAGGGGCAGTGGCGCTTTCCGGACGAAGAGGACCGGAAGGGTCCCCGAGACCTCCGCTGGGAGCCACGCACCCACCCAAGGATACGGCTCCAGGAGGCGACGGAGGAGGGCGGCTGCTTGCCCTGGCCCGAGCTGTGCGTCCCCCGCCTTGGCCACAGCAGTGAACATTCCCAGAAGAACAAGCGCCCGAGAGCACTGAGAAATTTTCCCCCGAGAAAACTTGACCCTCGTCCTGGCAGCAGGACACCTCGGGAAGAAAGCCACCCAGCGGCCACCTGGGTGAGACCGGCTGCCCGAGCAGGCGGGCGGGGCCTCTGGCCGCTGGCCCCGGGCTGCCAGCCCCCACCCGGACTCCCAGCCGTGCCAGGAGAGCAGCGTGGAGACGCACGCCGGGGCCCTCGGCAGGCTCTTGGGGCTCCCGGAGGCGGCGGCTAGCGTCTACGGCCATACCACCCTGAACGCGCCCGATCTCGTCTGATCTCGGAAGCTAAGCAGGGTCGGGCCTGATTAGTACTTGGATGGCAGACCGCCTGGGAATACCGGGTGCTGTAGGCTTTTGCTCCTCCCTCCCTCGCTGCTCCTTTTGTCTTCGGGGACTTCGCCACCACCACCCCAGCACCACCACCACCACCACCACAACGACCCACCGTGACCACGACCCCGACCCCGTCCGGGCCACCCGCCAGACCCACGCACACCGAATCCTCACAGCTACGTCCCCGAATCCTCTCCCCTCCCGACACTCTCCTGGGGCGCGCGCCCGCGACACGGGTCACCAGCGTGGTTGGTCCCAGGCCACGTTGGGGACCGCTCCCCAACTTCCCTCCAGGCGGGCGGGGAGGGACGTGCGGAAGCCATGAGAAAGTGGGTCCTGCACCCCAGCGGTCCCCACAGCGGGAAGCGCCACACCTGGGCTCGCCACAAGGTGGTGCACTGGGTCCAGGGCAAGACGCCAGGGGACCGAGAAGCAGGGAGCCTCAGTCGGGTGCTGCTCCACGTCGCGCTCCGTCGCTCAACCCAAGACAGGGCAGCCAGCGCGCGACCTCTACGTGGGATCCCGCCTCCCACGGCAGAGCCTGCGGTCACAGGGACAGAGGGCGCAGGCCGCCAGAGCTCCGGATGCCAGCGGCAGCTCCCCGTCCCGCTCAAAGGGAGGGAGGGCCGCCGCTGGCGCCCAGTCGCCTGTGCCACCCTCCGGGTCTCAAAGCACTCCTCAGTCAGCTCAAGGACCGGAGCCACCTGGCCTTCGGGGTCACATGGGCTTGGGCACGACGGAAGGGAACGCTTGCCCCCGTGGAACAGACATTCTCCCCGCGGACAACCTCAGGTGCCGGGACCCTCTGCTCCGCCTTGGAAAACCCACCTTCTGCAATGTATGCCCAACGCAATCAGGCCGAGCAGATTGACCCCCTCGGCCCGGCCCCAGTGTGTGATGGGGCTCTGTGCGTGAGGGCTTGCTCTTCCCCACCTACACCAGGCACGGCATCTAACACACACACACACACACACACACACCACTCAGAGACACACAGACCACGCACGCACGCACGGGGACGCACCCTCCTCTCCCCCACCCCACACACGAGCAGCCGAAGGACAAGAGGGTATGGCTGGGGCCTGAGCGGGAACAAGCGAAGCCTTGGTTTGCGGCCCCTCGGCCAACTGCATCAGGATTTTTGTCTGGGCTCGGAGGCCAGAGGATCTCTGCCATTTGCTAGCAGGGCCAGGGATGGCAGGAGGGTGGGTACGGGGCTCAGCCAGGTCCAGTTCTGCTGGCACGATCCTGTAGCACGTGGCCGCATTGCACGGGGCCGGGTCTGAAGGAGGCCAAGCAGGGGCACAAGACCCAGCAGCGGCACAGGGAAGAGGCCCAGGGCACCCAGGAGCTGACGAGACCCGGGAGTCGTGCGTGCTTGGTGTGGCCGCGGGCCCCGTGACGCCCGAGGACTCGAGTGCTCAGCCCTGTGTAGTGGCCGCGAAGGCCTGCCTGGGAGAAACGCCCGGGGAGGCCGGCAGGAACCCGGGATCGGACGGGATGTGGAGGGGCCCCGGGTCGGAGGAGATGGCTTTGGCTGTGTTTGGTTTTGTTTCTTCTTCCCAAGATCCCGGGTGTGAAAGGGGCCAGAGGTGAAGTCCTGGGCTGGAAAGCCTCACGATTCAGCCCCGCAGCCCCAGGCCCTGAGCGTGGAGGAGGGCGGAGCGGGTCGGCGAAGGGCGCGGCTGCCGTTTTCCTGATGGGCTGGAGGGGCAGTGGCGCTTTCCGGACGACGAGGACCGGAAGGGTCCCCGAGACCTCCGCTGGGAGCCACGCACCCACCCAAGGATACGGCTCCAGGAGGCGACGGAGGAGGGCGGCTGCTTGCCCTGGCCCGAGCTGTGCGTCCCCCGCCTTGGCCACAGCAGTGAACATTCCCAGAAGAACAAGCGCCCGAGAGCACTGAGAAATTTTCCCCCGAGAAAACTTGACCCTCGTCCTGGCAGCAGGACACCTCGGGAAGAAAGCCACCCAGCGGCCACCTGGGCGAGACCGGCTGCCCGAGCAGGCGCGCGGGGCCTCTGGCCGCTGGCCCCGGGCTGCCAGCCCCCACCCGGACTCCCAGCCGTGCCAGGAGAGCAGCGTGGAGACGCACGCCGGGGCCCTCGGCAGGCTCTTGGGGCTCCCGGAGGCGGCGGCTAGCGTCTACGGCCATACCACCCTGAACGCGCCCGATCTCGTCTGATCTCGGAAGCTAAGCAGGGTCGGGCCTGGTTAGTACTTGGATGGCAGACCGCCTGGGAATACCGGGTGCTGTAGGCTTTTGCTCCTCCCTCCCTCGCTGCTCCTTTTGTCTTCGTGGACTTCGCCACCACCACCCCACCACCACCACCACCCCCAGCACCACCACCACCACCACCACCACAACGACCCACCGTGACCACGACCCCGACCCCGTCCGGGCCACCCGCCAGACCCAAGCACACCGAATCCTCACAGCTACGTCCCCGAATCCTCTCCCCTCCCCACACTCTCCTGGGGCGCGCGCCCGCGACACGGGTCACCAGCGAGGTTGGTCCCAGGCCACGTTGGGGACCGCTCCCCAACTGCCCTCCAGGCGGGCGGGGAGGGACGTGCGGAAGCCATGAGAAAGTGGGTCCTGCACCCCAGCGGGCCCCACAGCGGGACGCGCCACACCTGGGCTCGCCACAAGGTGGTGCACTGGGTCCAGGGCAAGACGCCAGGGGACAGAGAAGCAGGGAGCCTCAGTCGGGTGCTGCTCCACGTCGCGATCCGTCGCTCAACCCAAGACAGGGTAGCCAGCGCGCGACCTCTACGTGGGATCCCGCCTCCCACGGCAGAGCCTGCGGTCACAGGGACAGAGGGCGCAGGCCGCCAGAGCTCCGGATGCCAGCGGCAGCTCCCCGTCCCGCTCAAAGGGAGGGAGGGCCGCCGCTGGCGCCCAGTCGCCTGTGCCACCCTCCGGGTCTCAAAGCACTCCTCAGTCAGCTCAAGGACCGGGGCCACCGGGCCTTCGGGGTCACATCGGCTTGGGCACGACGGAAGGGACCGCTTGCCCCCGTGGAACAGACATTCTCCCCGTGGACAACCTCAGGTGCCGGGACCCTCTGCTCCGCCTTGGAAAACCCACCTTCTGCAATGTATGCCCAACGCAATCAGGCCGAGCAGATTGACCCCCTCGGCCCGGCCCCAGTGTGTGATGGGTCTCTGTGCGTGAGGGCTTGCTCTTCCCCACCTACACCAGGCACGGCATCTAACACACACACACACACACACACACACACACACACACACACCACGCAGAGACACCCAGACCACGCACGCACGCACGGGGACGCACCCTCCTCTCCCCCACCCCACACACGAGCAGCCGAAGGACAAGAGGGTATGGCTGGGGCCTGAGCGGGAACAAGAGAAGCCTTGGTTTGCGGCCCCTCGGCCAACTGCATCAGGATTTTTGTCTGGGCTCGGAGGCCAGAGGATCTCTGCCATTTGCTAGCAGGGCCAGGGATGGCAGGAGGGTGGCTACGGGGCTCAGCCAGGGCCAGTTCTGCTGGCACGATCCTGTAGCACGTGGCCGCGTAGCACGGGGCCGGGTCTGAAGGAGGCCAAGCAGAGGCACAAGACCCAGCAGCGGCACAGGGAAGAGGCCCAGGGCACCCAGGAGCAGACGAGACCCGGGAGTCGTGCGTGCTTGGCGTGGCCGCGGGCCCCGTGACGCCCGAGGACTCAAGTGCTCAGCCCCGTGTAGTGGCCGCGAAGGCCTGCCTGGGAGAAACGCCCCGGGAGGCCGGCAGGAACCCGGGATCGGAAGGGATGTGGAGGGGCCCCGGGTCGGAGGAGATGGCTTTGGCTGTGTTTGGTTTTGTTTCTTCTTCCCAAGATCCCGGGTGTGAAAGGGGCCAGAGGTGAAGTCCTGGGCTGGAAAGCCTCACGATTCAGCCCCGCAGCCCCAGGCCCTGAGTGTGGAGGAGGGCGGAGCGGGTCGGCGAAGGGCGCGGCTGCCGTTTTCCTGATGGGCTGGAGGGGCAGTGGCGCTTTCCGGACGAAGAGGACCGGAAGGGTCCCCGAGACCTCCGCTGGGAGCCACGCACCCACCCAAGGATACGGATCCAGGAGGCGACAGAGGAGGGCGGCTGCTTGCCCTGGCCCGAGCTGTGCGTCCCCCGCCTTGGCCACAGCAGTGAACATTCCCAGAAGAACAAGCGCCCGAGAGCACTGAGAAATTTTCCCCCGAGAAAACTTGACCCTCGTCCTGGCAGCAGGACACCTCGGGAAGAAAGCCACCCAGCGGCCACCTGGGCGAGACCGGCTGCCCGAGCAGGCGCGCGGGGCCTCTGGCCGCTGGCCCCGGGCTGCCAGCCCCCACCCGGACTCCCAGCCGTGCCAGGAGAGCAGCGTGGAGACGCACGCCGGGGCCATCGGCAGGTTCTTGGGGCTCCCGGAGGCGGCGGCTATCGTCTACGGCCATACCACCCTGAACGCGCCCGATCTTGTCTGATCTCGGAAGCTAAGCAGGGTCGGGCCTGGTTAGTACTTGGATGGGAGACCGCCTGGGAATACCGGGTGCTGTAGGCTTTTGCTCCTCCCTCCCTCGCTGCTCCTTTTGTCTTCGGGGACTTCTCCACCACCCCCCACCACCACCACCACCCCCAGCACCACCACCACCACCACCACAACGACCCACCGTGACCACGACCCCGACCCCGTCCGGGCCACCCGCCAGACCCACGCACACCGAATCCTCACAGCTACGTCCCCGAATCCTCTCCCCTCCCCACACTCTCCTGGGGCGCGCGCCTGCGACACGAGTCACCAGCGAGGTTGGTCCCAGGCCTCGTTGGGGACCGCTCCCCAACTGCCCTCCAGTCGGGCGGATAGGGACGTGCGGAAGCCATGAGAAAGTGGGTCCTGCACCCCAGCGGGCCCCACAGCGGGACGCGCCACACCTGGGCTCGCCACAAGGTGGTGCACTGGGTCCAGGGCAAGACGCCAGGGGACAGAGAAGCAGGGAGCCTCAGTCGGGTGCTGCTCCACGTCGCGCTCCGTCGCTCAACCCAAGACAGGGCAGCCAGCGTGCGACCTCTACGTGGGATCCCGCCTCCCACGGCAGAGCCTGCGGTCACAGGGACAGAGGGCGCAGGCCGCCAGAGCTCCGGATGCCAGCGGCAGCTCCCCGTCCCGCTCAAAGGGAGGGAGGGCCGCCGCTGGCGCCCAGTCGCCTGTGCCACCCTCCGGGTCTCAAAGCACTCCTCAGTCAGCTCAAGGACCGGAGCCACCTGGCCTTCGGGGTCACATGGGCTTGGGCACGACGGAAGGGAACGCTTGCCCCCGTGGAACAGACATTCTCCCCGTGGACAACCTCAGGTGCCGGGACCCTCTGCTCCGCCTTGGAAAACCCACCTTCTGCAATGTATGCCCAACGCAATCAGGCCGAGCAGCTTGACCCCCTCGGCCCGGCCCCAGTGTGTGATGGGGCTCTGTGCGTGAGGGCTTGCTCTTCCCCACCTACACCAGGCACGGCATCTAACACACACACACACACACACACACACCACGCAGAGACACCCAGACCACGCACGCACGCACGGGGACGCACCCTCCTCTCCCCCACCCCACACACGAGCAGCCGAAGGACAAGAGGGTATGGCTGGGGCCTGAGCGGGAACAAGAGAAGCCTTGGTTTGCGGCCCCTCGGCCAACTGCATCAGGATTTTTGTCTGGGCTCGGAGGCCAGAGGATCTCTGCCATTTGCTAGCAGGGCCAGGGATGGCAGGAGGGTGGGTACGGGGCTCAGCCAGGGCCAGTTCTGCTGGCACGATCCTGTAGCACGTGGCCGCGTAGCACGGGGCCGGGTCTGAAGGAGGCCAAGCAGGGGCACAAGACCCAGCAGCGGCACAGGGAAGAGGCCCAGGGCACCCAGGAGCAGACGAGACCCGGGAGTCGTGCGTGCTTGGCGTGGCCGCGGGCCCCGTGACGCCCGAGGACTCGAGTGCTCAGCCCCGTGTAGTGGCCGCGAAGGCCTGCCTGGGAGAAACGCCCCGGGAGGCCGGCAGGAACCCGGGATCGGAAGGGATGTGGAGGGGCCCCGGGTCGGAGGAGATGGCTTTGGCTGTGTTTGGTTTTGTTTCTTCTTCCCAAGATCCCGGGTGTGAAAGGGGCCAGAGGTGAAGTCCTGGGCTGGAAAGCCTCACGATTCAGCCCCGCAGCCCCAGGCCCTGAGCGTGGAGGAGGGCGGAGCGGGTCGGCGAAGGGCGCGGCTGCCGTTTTCCTGATGGGCTGGAGGGGCAGTGGCGCTTTCCGGACGAAGAGGACCGGAAGGGTCCCCGAGACCTCCGCTGGGAGCCACGCACCCACCCAAGGATACGGATCCAGGAGGCGACGGAGGAGGGCGGCTGCTTGCCCTGGCCCGAGCTGTGCGTCCCCCGCCTTGGCCACAGCAGTGAACATTCCCAGAAGAACAAGCGCCCGAGAGCACTGAGAAATTTTCCCCCGAGAAAACTTGACCCTCGTCCTGGCAGCAGGACACCTCGGGAAGAAAGCCACCCAGCGGCCACCTGGGCGAGACCGGCTGCCCGAGCAGGCGCGCGGGGCCTCTGGCCGCTGGCCCCGGGCTGCCAGCCCCCACCCGGACTCCCAGCCGTGCCAGGAGAGCAGCGTGGAGACGCACGCCGGGGCCATCGGCAGGTTCTTGGGGCTCCCGGAGGCGGCGGCTAGCGTCTACGGCCATACCACCCTGAACGCGCCCGATCTTGTCTGATCTCGGAAGCTAAGCAGGGTCGGGCCTGGTTAGTACTTGGATGGGAGACCGCCTGGGAATACCGGGTGCTGTAGGCTTTTGCTCCTCCCTCCCTCGCTGCTCCTTTTGTCTTCGGGGACTTCTCCACCACCCCCCACCACCACCACCACCCCCAGCACCACCACCACCACCACCACAACGACCCACCGTGACCACGACCCCGACCCCGTCCGGGCCACCCGCCAGACCCACGCACACCGAATCCTCACAGCTACGTCCCCGAATCCTCTCCCCTCCCCACACTCTCCTGGGGCGCGCGCCCGCGACACGAGTCACCAGCGAGGTTGGTCCCAGGCCTCGTTGGGGACCGCTCCCCAACTGCCCTCCAGTCGGGCGGATAGGGACGTGCGGAAGCCATGAGAAAGTGGGTCCTGCACCCCAGCGGGCCCCACAGCGGGACGCGCCACACCTGGGCTCGCCACAAGGTGGTGCACTGGGTCCAGGGCAAGACGCCAGGGGACAGAGAAGCAGGGAGCCTCAGTCGGGTGCTGCTCCACGTCGCGCTCCGTCGCTCAACCCAAGACAGGGCAGCCAGCGCGCGACCTCTACGTGGGATCCCGCCTCCCACGGCAGAGCCTGCGGTCACAGGGACAGAGGGCGCAGGCCGCCAGAGCTCCGGATGCCAGCGGCAGCTCCCCGTCCCGCTCAAAGGGAGGGAGGGCCGCCGCTGGCGCCCAGTCGCCTGTGCCACCCTCCGGGTCTCAAAGAACTCCTCAGTCAGCTCAAGGACCGGAGCCACCTGGCCTTCGGGGTCACATGGGCTTTGGCACGACGGAAGGGAACGCTTGCCCCCGTGGAACAGACATTCTCCCCGTGGACAACCTCAGGTGCCGGGACCCTCTGCTCCGCCTTGGAAAACCCACCTTCTGCAATGTATGCCCAACGCAATCAGGCCGAGCAGATTGACCCCCTCGGCCCGGCCCCAGTGTGTGATGGGGCTCTGTGCGTGAGGGCTTGCTCTTCCCCACCTACACCAGGCACGGCATCTAACACACACACACACACACACACACACCACGCAGAGACACCCAGACCACGCACGCACGCACGGGGACGCACCCTCCTCTCCCCCACCCCACACACGAGCAGCCGAAGGACAAGAGGGTATGGCTGGGGCCTGAGCGGGAACAAGCGAAGCCTTGGTTTGCGGCCCCTCGGCCAACTGCATCAGGATTTTTGTCTGGGCTCGGAGGCCAGAGGATCTCTGCCATTTGCTAGCAGGGCCAGGGATGGCAGGAGGGTGGGTACGGGGCTCAGCCAGGGCCAGTTCTGCTGGCACGATCCTGTAGCACGTGGCCGCGTAGCACGGGGCCGGGTCTGAAGGAGGCCAAGCAGGGGCACAAGACCCAGCAGCGGCACAGGGAAGAGGCCCAGGGCACCCAGGAGCAGACGAGACCCGGGAGTCGTGCGTGCTTGGCGTGGCCGCGGGCCCCGTGACGCCCGAGGACTCGAGTGCTCAGCCCCGTGTAGTGGCCGCGAAGGCCTGCCTGGGAGAAACGCCCCGGGAGGCCGGCAGGAACCCGGGATCGGAAGGGATGTGGAGGGGCCCCGGGTCGGAGGAGATGGCTTTGGCTGTGTTTGGTTTTGTTTCTTCTTCCCAAGATCCCGGGTGTGAAAGGGGCCAGAGGTGAAGTCCTGGGCTGTAAAGCCTCACGATTCAGCCCCGCAGCCCCAGGCCCTGAGTGTGGAGGAGGGCGGAGCGGGTCGGCGAAGGGCGCGGCTGCCGTTTTCCTGATGGGCTGGAGGGGCAGTGGCGCTTTCCGGACGAAGAGGACCGGAAGGGTCCCCGAGACCTCCGCTGGGAGCCACGCACCCACCCAAGGATACGGCTCCAGGAGGCGACGGAGGAGGGCGGCTGCTTGCCCTGGCCCGAGCTGGGCGTCCCCCGCCTTGGCCACAGCAGTGAACATTCCCAGAAGAACAAGCGCCCGAGGGCACTGAGAAATTTTCCCCCGAGAAAACTTGACCCTCGTCCTGGCAGCAGGACACCTCGGGAAGAAAGCCACCCAGCGGCCACCTGGGCGAGACCGGCTGCCCGAGCAGGCGCGCGGGGCCTCTGGCCGCTGGCCCCGGGCTGCCAGCCCCCACCCGGACTCCCAGCCGTGCCAGGAGAGCAGCGTGGAGACGCACGCCGGGGCCCTCGGCAGGCTCTTGGGGCTCCCGGAGGCGGCGGCTAGCGTCTACGGCCATACCACCCAGAACGCGCCCGATCTCGTCTGATCTCGGAAGCTAAGCAGGGTCGGGCCTGGTTAGTACTTGGATGGCAGACCGCCTGGGAATACCGGGTGCTGTAGGCTTTTGCTCCTCCCTCCCTCGCTGCTCCTTTTGTCTTCAGGGACTTCGCCACCACCCCCCCCACCACCACCACCACCCCCAGCACCACCACCACCACCACCACAACGACCCACCGTGACCACGACCCCGACCCCGTCCGGGCCACCCGCCAGACCCACGCACACCGAATCCTCACAGCTACGTCCCCGAATCCTCTCCCCTCCCCACACTCTCCTGGGGCGCGCGCCCGCGACACGGGTCACCAGCGAGGTTGGTCCCAGGCCACGTTGGGGACCGCTCCCCAACTGCCCTCCAGGCGGGCGGGGAGGGACATGCGGAAGCCATGAGAAAGTGGGTCCTGCACCCCAGCGGGCCCCACAGCGGGACGCGCCACAACTGGGCTCGCCACAAGGTGGTGCACTGGGTCCAGGGCAAGACGCCAGGGGACAGAGAAGCAGGGAACCTCAGTCGGGTGCTGCTCCACGTCGCGCTCCGTCGCTCAACCCAAGACAGGGCAGCCAGCGCGCGACCTCTACGTGGGATCCCGCCTCCCACGGCAGAGCCTGCGGTCACAGGGACAGAGGGCGCAGGCCGCCAGAGCTCCGGATGCCAGCGGCAGCTCCCCGTCCCGCTCAAAGGGAGGGAGGGCCGCCGCTGGCGCCCAGTCGCCTGTGCCACCCTCCGGGTCTCAAAGCACTCCTCAGTCAGCTCAAGGACCGGAGCCACCTGGCCTTCGGGGTCACATGGGCTTGGGCACGACGGAAGGGACCGCTTGCCCCCGTGGAACAGACATTCTCCCCGTGGACAACCTCAGGTGCCGGGACCCTCTGCTCCGCCTTGGAAAACCCACCTTCTGCAATGTATGCCCAACGCAATCAGGCCGAGCAGATTGACCCCCTCGGCCCGGCCCCAGTGTGTGATGGGGCTCTGTGCGTGAGGGCTTGCTCTTCCCCACCTACACCAGGCACGGCATCTAACACACACACACACACACACACACCCACACACACACACACACACCACGCAGAGACACCCAGACCACGCACGCATGCACGGGGACACACCCTCCTCTCCCCCACCCCACACACGAGCAGCCGAAGGACAAGAGGGTATGGCTGGGGCCTGAGCGGGAACAAGCGAAGCCTTGGTTTGCGGCCCCTCGGCCAACTGCATCAGGATTTTTGTCTGGGCTCGGAGGCCAGAGGATCTCTGCCATTTGCTAGCAGGGCCAGGGATGGCAGGAGGGTGGGTACGGGGCTCAGCCAGGGCCAGTTCTGCTGGCACGATCCTGTAGCACGTGGCCACGTAGCACGGGGCCGGGTCTGAAGGAGGCCAAGCAGGGGCACAAGACCCAGCAGCGGCACAGGGAAGAGGCCCAGGGCACCCAGGAGCAGACGAGACCCGGGAGTCGTGCGTGCTTGGCGTGGCCGCGGGCCCGTGACGCCCGAGGACGCGAATGCTCAGCCCCGTGTAGTGGCCGCGAAGGCCTGCCTGGGAGAAAAGCCCTGGGAGGCCGGCAGGAACCCGGGATCGGAAGGGATTTGGAGGGGCCCCGGGTCGGAGGAGATGGCTTTGGCTGTGTTTGGTTTTGTTTCTTCTTCCCAAGATCCCGGGTGTGAAAGGGGCCAGAGGTGAGGTCCTGGGCTGAAAAGCTTCACGATTCAGCCCCGCAGCCCCAGGCCCTGAGTGTGGAGGAGGGCGGAGCGGGTCGGCGAAGGGCGCGGCTGCCGTTTTCCTGATGGGCTGGAGGGGCAGTGGCGCTTTCCGGACGAAGAGGACAGGAAGGGACCCCGAGACCTCCGCTGGGAGCCACGCACACACCCAAGTATACGGCTCCAGGAGGCGACGGAGGAGGGCGGCTGCTTGCCCTGGCCCGAGCTGTGCGTCCCCCGCCTTGGCCACAGCAGTGAACATTCCCAGAAGAACAAGCGCCCGAGAGCACTGAGAAATTTTCCCCCGAGAAAACTTGACCCTCGTCCTGGCAGCAGGACACCTCGGGAAGAAAGCCACCCAGCGGCCACCTGGGCGAGACCGGCTGCCC
Source organism: Castor canadensis (assembly GCF_047511655.1). Taxonomy (NCBI): domain Eukaryota; kingdom Metazoa; phylum Chordata; class Mammalia; order Rodentia; family Castoridae; genus Castor; species Castor canadensis. The sequence continues at coordinate 89,479,417 of NC_133395.1, forward strand.
GAGCAGGCGCGCGGGGCCTCTGGCCGCTGGCCCCGGGCTGCCAGCCCCCACCCGGACTCCCAGCCGTGCCAGGAGAGCAGCGTGGAGACGCACGCCGGGGCCCTCGGTAGGCTCTTGGGGCTCCCGGAGGCGGCGGCTAGCGTCTACGGCCATACCACCCTGAACGCGCCCGATCTCGTCTTATCTCGGAAGCTAAGCAGGGTCGGGCCTGGTTAGTACTTGGATGGGAGACCGCCTGGGAATACCGGGTGCTGTAGGCTTTTGCTCCTCCCTCCCTCGCTGCTCCTTTTGTCTTCGGGGACTTCGCCACCACCCCCCCCACCACCACCACCCCCAGCACCACCACCACCACCACCACAACGACCCACCATGACAACGACCCCGACCCCGTCTGGGCCATCCGCCAGACCCACGCACACCGAATCCTCACAGCTACGTCCCCGAATCCTCTCCCCCCCCACACTCTCCTGGGGCGCGTGCCCGCGACACGGGTAACCAGCGAGGTTGGTCCCAGGCCACGTTGGGGACCGCTCCCCAACTGCCCTCCAGGCGGGCGGGGAGGGACGTGCGGAAGCCATGAGAAAGTGGGTCCTGCACCCCTGCGGGCCCCACAGCGGGACGCGCCACACCTGGGCTCGCCACAAGGTGGTGCACTGGGTCCAGGGCAAGACGCCAGGGGACAGAGAAGCAGGGAGCCTCAGTCGGGTGCTGCTCCACGTCGCGCTCCGTCGCTCAACCCAAGACAGGGCAGCCAGCGCGCGACCTCTACGTGGGATCCCGCCTCCCACGGCAGAGCCTGCGGTCACAGGGACAGAGGGCGCAGGCCGCCAGAGCTCCGGATGCCAGCGGCAGCTCCCCGTCCCGCTCAAAGGGAGGGAGTGCCGCCGCTGGCGCCCAGTCGCCTGTGCCACCCTCCGGGTCTCAAAGCACTCCTCAGTCAGCTCAAGGACCGGGGCCACCTGGCCTTCGGGGTCACATGGGCTTGGGCACGACGGAAGGGACCGCTTGCCCCCGTGGAACAGACATTCTCCCCGTGGACAACCTCAGGTGCCGGGACCCTCTGCTCCGCCTTGGAAAACCCACCTTCTGCAATGTGTGCCCAACGCAATCAGGCCGAGCAGATTGACCCCCTCGGCCCGGCCCCAGTGTGTGATGGGGCTCTGTGCGTGAGGGCTTGCTCTTCCCCACCTACACCAGGCACGGCATCTAACACACACACACACACACACACACACACACACACACACCACGCAGAGACACCCAGACCACGCACGCACGCACGGGGACGCACCCTCCTCTCCCCCACCCCACACACGAGCAGCCGAAGGACAAGAGGGTATGGCTGGGGCCTGAGCGGGAACAAGCGAAGCCTTGGTTTGCGGCCCCTCGGCCATCTGCATCAGGATTTTTGTCTGGGCTCGGAGGCCAGAGGATCTCTGCCATTTGCTAGCAGGGCCAGGGATGGCAGGAGGGTGGGTACGGGGCTCAGCGAGGGCCAGTTCTGCTGGCACGATCCTGTAGCACGTGGCCGCGTAGCACGGGGCCGGGTCTGATGGAGGCCAAGCAGGGGCACAAGACCCAGCAGCGGCACAGGGAAGAGGCCCAGGGCACCCAGGAGCAGACGAGACCCGGGAGTCGTGCGTGCTTGGCGTGGCCGCGGGCCCCGTGATGCCCGAGGACTCGAGTGCTCAGCCCCGTGTAGTGGCCGCGAAGGCCTGCCTGGGAGAAACGCCCCGGGAGGCCGGCAGGAACCCGGGATCGGAAGGGATGTGGAGGGGCCCCGGGTCGGAGGAGATGGCTTTGGCTGTGTTTGGTTTTGTTTCTTCTTCCCAAGATCCCAGGTGTGAAAGGGGCCAGAGGTGAAGTCCTGGGCTGGAAAGCCTCACGATTCAGCCCCGCAGCCCCAGGCCCTGAGTGTGGAGGAGGGCGGAGCGGGTCGGCGAAGGGCGCGGCTGCCGTTTTCCTGATGGGCTGGAGGGGCAGTGGCGCTTTCCGGACGAAGAGGACCGGAAGGGTCCCCGAGACCTCCGCTGGGAGCCACGCACCCACCCAAGGATACGGCTCCAGGAGGCGACGGAGGAGGGCGGCTGCTTGCCCTGGCCCGAGCTGTGCGTCCCCCGCCTTGGCCACAGCAGTGGACATTCCCAGAAGAACAAGCGCCCGAGAGCACTGAGAAATTTTCCCCCGAGAAAACTTGACCCTCGTCCTGGCAGCAGGACACCTCGGGAAGAAAGCCACCCAGCGGCCACCTGGGCGAGACCGGCTGCCCGAGCAGGCGCGCGGGGCCTCTGGCCGCTGGCCCCGGGCTGCCAGCCCCCACCCGGACTCCCAGCCGTGCCAGGAGAGCAGCGTGGAGACGCACGCCGGGGCCCTCGGCAGGCTCTTGGGGCTCCCGGAGGCGGCGGCTAGCGTCTACGGCCATACCACCCTGAACGCGCCCGATCTCGTCTGATCTCGGAAGCTAAGCAGGGTCGGGCCTGGTTAGTACTTGGATGGGAGACCGCCTGGGAATACCGGGTGCTGTAGGCTTTTGCTCCTCCCTCCCTCGCTGCTCCTTTTGTCTTCGGGGACTTCGCCACCACCCCCCCCACCACCACCACCACCCCCAGCACCACCACCACCACCACCACCACAACGACCCACCGTGACCACGACCCCGACCCCGTCCGGGCCACCCGCCAGACCCACGCACACCGAATCCTCACAGCTACATCCCCGAATCCTCTCCCCTCCCCACACTCTCCTGTGGCGCGCGCCCGCGACCCGGGTCACCAGCGAGGTTGGTCCCAGGCCACGTTGGGGACCGCTCCCCAACTGCCCTCCAGGCGGGCGGGGAGGGACGTGCGGAAGCCATGAGAAAGTGGGTCCTGCACCCCAGCGGGCCCCACAGCGGGACGCGCCACACCTGGGCTCGCCACAAGGTGGTGCACTGGGTCCAGGGCAAGACGCCAGGGGACAGAGAAGCAGGGAGCCTCAGTCGGGTGCTGCTCCACGTCGCGCTCCGTCGCTCAACCCAAGACAGGGCAGCCAGCGCGCGACCTCTACGTGGGATCCCGCCTCCCACGGCAGAGCCTGCGGTCACAGGGACAGAGGGCGCAGGCCGCCAGAGCTCCGGATACCAGCGGCAGCTCCCCGTCCCGCTCAAAGGGAGGGAGGTCCGCCGCTGGCGCCCAGTCGCCTGTGCCACCCTCCGGGTCTCAAAGCACTCCTCAGTCAGCTCAAGGACCGGGGCCACCTGGCCTTCGGGGTCACATGGGCTTGGGCACGACGGAAAGGACCGCTTGCCCCCGTGGAACAGACATTCTCCCCGTGGACAACCTCAGGTGCCGGGACCCTCTGCTCCGCCTTGGAAAACCCACCTTCTGCAATGTATGCCCAACGCAATCAGGCCGAGCAGATTGACCCCTCGGCCCGGCCCCAGTGTGTGATGGGGCTCTGTGAGTGAGGGCTTGCTCTTCCCCACCTACACCAGGCACGGCATCTAACACACACACACACACACACACACACACACACACACACCATGCAGAGACACCCAGACCACGCACGCACGCACGGGGACGCACCCTCCTCTCCCCCACCCCACACACGAGCAGCCGAAGGACAAGAGGGTATGGCTGGGGCCTGAGCGGGAACAAGCGAAGCCTTGGTTTGCGGCCCCTCGGCCAACTGCATCAGGATTTTTGTCTGGGCTCGGAGGCCAGAGGATCTCTGCCATTTGCTAGCAGGGCCAGGGATGGCAGGAGGGTGGGTACGGGGCTCAGTCAGGGCCAGTTCTGCTGGCACGATCCTGTAGCACGTGGCCGCGTAGCACGGGGTCGGGTCTGAAGGAGGCCAAGCAGGGGCACAAGACCCAGCAGCGGCACAGGGAAGAGGCCCAGGGCACCCAGGAGCAGACGAGACCCGGGAGTCGTGCGTGCTTGGCGTGGCCGCGGGCCCCGTGACGCCCGAGGACTCGAGTGCTCAGCCCCGTGTAGTGGCCGCGAAGGCCTGCCTGGGAGAAACGCCCCGGGAGGCCGGCAGGAACCCGGGATCGGAAGGGATGTGGAGGGGCCCCGGGTCGGAGGAGATGGCTTTGGCTGTGTTTGGTTTTGTTTCTTCTTCCCAAGATCCCGGGTGTGAAAGGGGCCAGAGGTGAAGTCCTGGGCTGGAAAGCCTCACGATTCAGCCCCGCAGCCCCAGGCCCTGAGTGTGGAGGAGGGCGGAGCGGGTCGGCGAAGGGCGCGGCTGCCGTTTTCCTGATGGGCTGGAGGGGCAGTGGCGCTTTCCGGACGAAGAGGACCGGAAGGGTCCCCGAGACCTCCGCTGGGAGCCACGCACCCACCCAAGGATACGGCTCCAGGAGGCGACGGAGGAGGGCGGCTGCTTGCCCTGGCCCGAGCTGTGCGTCCCCCGCCTTGGCCACAGCAGTGGACATTCCCAGAAGAACAAGCGCCCGAGAGCCCTGAGAAATTTTCCCCCGAGAAAACTTGACCCTCGTCATGGCAGCAGGACACCTCGGGAAGAAAGCCACCCAGCGGCCACCTGGGCGAGACCGGCTGCCCGAGCAGGCGCGCGGGGCCTCTGGCCGCTGGCCCCGGGCTGCCAGCCCCCACCCGGACTCCCAGCCGTGCCAGGAGAGCAGCGTGGAGACGCACGCCGGGGCCCTCGGCAGGCTCTTGGGGCTCCCGGAGGCGGCGGCTAGCGTCTACGGCCATACCACCCTGAACGCGCCCGATCTCGTCTGATCTCGGAAGCTAAGCAGGGTCGGGCCTGGTTAGTACTTGGATGGGAGACCGCCTGGGAATACCGGGTGCTGTAGGCTTTTGCTCCTCCCTCCCTCGCTGCTCCTTTTGTCTTCGGGGACTTCGCCACCACCCCCCCCCCACCACCACCACCCCCAGCACCACCACCACCACCACCACCACAACGACCCACCGTGACCACGACCCCGACCCCGTCCGGGCCACCCGCCAGACCCACGCACACCGAATCCTCACAGCTACGTCCCCGAATCCTCTCCCCTCCCCACACTCTCCTGTGGCACGCGTCCGCGACACGGGTCACCAGCGAGGTTGGTCCCAGGCCACGTTGGGGACCGCTCCCCAACTGCCCTCCAGGCGGGCGGGGAGGGACGTGCGGAAGCCATGAGAAAGTGGGTCCTGCACCCCAGCGGGCCCCACAGCGGGACGCGCCACACCTGGGCTCGCCACAAGGTGGTGCACTGGGTCCAGGGCAAGACGCCAGGGGACAGAGAAGCAGGGAGCCTCAGTCGGGTGCTGCTCCACGTCACGCTCCGTCGCTCAACCCAAGACAGGGCAGCCAGCGCGCGACCTCTACGTGGGATCCCGCCTCCCACGGCAGAGCCTGCGGTCACAGGGACAGAGGGCGCAGGCCGCCAGAGCTCCAGATGCCAGCGGCAGCTCCCCGTCCCGCTCAAAGGGAGGGAGGGCCGCCGCTGGCGCCCAGTCGCCTGTGCCACCCTCCGGGTCTCAAAGCACTCCTCAGTCAGCTCAAGGACCGGGGCCACCTGGCCTTCGGTGTCACATGGGCTTGGGCACGACGGAAGGGACCGCTTGCCCCCGTGGAACAGACATTCTCCCCGTGGACAACCTCAGGTGCCGGGACCCTCTGCTCCGCCTTGGAAAACCCACCTTCTGCAATGTATGCCCAACGCAATCAGGCCGAGCAGATTGACCCCCTCGGCCCGGCCCCAGTGTGTGATGGGGCTCTGTGCGTGAGGGCTTGCTCTTCCCCACCTACACCAGGCACGGCATCTAACACACACACACACACACACACACACCACGCAGAGACACCCAGACCACGCACGCACGCACGGGGACGCACCCTCCTCTCCCCCACCCCACACACGAGCAGCCGAAGGACAAGAGGGTATGGCTGGGGCCTGAGCGGGAACAAGCGAAGCCTTGGTTTGCGGCCCCTCGGCCAACTGCATCAGGATTTTTGTCTGGGCTCGGAGGCCAGAGGATCTCTGCCATTTGCTAGCAGGGCCAGGGATGGCAGGAGGGTGGGTACGGGGCTCAGCCAGGGCCAGTTCTGCTGGCACGATCCTGTAGCACGTGGCCGCGTAGCACGGGGCCGGGTCTGAAGGAGGCCAAGCAGGGGCACAAGACCCAGCAGCGGCACAGGGAAGAGGCCCAGGGCACCCAGGAGCAGACGAGACCCGGGAGTCGTGCGTGCTTGGCGTGGCCGCGGGCCCCGTGACGCCCGAGGACTCGAGTGCTCAGCCCCGTGTAGTGGCCGCGAAGGCCTGCCTGGGAGAAACGCCCCGGGAGGCCGGCAGGAACCCGGGATCGGAAGGGATGTGGAGGGGCCCCGGGTCGGAGGAGATGGCTTTGGCTGTGTTTGGTTTTGTTTCTTCTTCCCAAGATCCCGGGTGTGAAAGGGGCCAGAGGTGAAGTCCTGGGCTGGAAAGCCTCACGATTCAGCCCCGCAGCCCCAGGCCCTGAGTGTGGAGGAGGGCGGAGCGGGTCGGCGAAGGGCGCGGCTGCCGTTTTCCTGATGGGCTGGAGGGGCAGTGGCGCTTTCCGGACGAAGAGGACCGGAAGGGTCCCCGAGACCTCCGCTGGGAGCCACGCACCCACCAAAGGATACGGCTCCAGGAGGCGACGGAGGAGGGCGGCTGCTTGCCCTGGCCCGAGCTGTGCGTCCCCCGCCTTGGCCACAGCAGTGGACATTCCCAGAAGAACAAGCGCCCGAGAGCACTGAGAAAGTTTCCCCCGAGAAAACTTGACCCTCGTCCTGGCAGCAGGACACCTCGGGAAGAAAGCCACCCAGCGGCCACCTGGGCGAGACCGGCTGCCCGAGCAGGCGTGCGGTGCCTCTGGCCGCTGGCCCCGGGCTGCCAGCCCCCACCCGGACTCCCAGCCGTGCCAGGAGAGCAGCGTGGAGACGCACGCCGGGGCCCTCGGCAGGCTCTTGGGGCTCCCGGAGGCGGCGGCTAGCGTCTACGGCCATACCACCCTGAACGCGCCCGATCTCGTCTGATCTCGGAAGCTAAGCAGGGTCGGGCCTGGTTAGTACTTGGATGGGAGACCGCCTGGGAATACCGGGTGCTGTAGGCTTTTGCTCCTCCCTCCCTCGCTGCTCCTTTTGTCTTCGGGGACTTCGCCACCACCCCCCCACCACCACCACCACCCCCAGCACCACCACCACCACCACCACCACAACGACCCACCGTGACCACGACCCCGACCCCGTCCGGGCCACCCGCCAGACCCACGCACACCGAATCCTCACAGCTACGTCCCCGAATCCTCTCCCCTCCCCACACTCTCCTGGGGCGCGCGCCCGCGACACGGGTCACCAGCGAGGTTGGTCCCAGGCCACGTTGGGGACCGCTCCCCAACTGCCCTCCAGGCGGGCGGGGAGGGACGTGCGGAAGCCATGAGAAAGTGGGTCCTGCACCCCAGCGGGCCCCACAGCGGGACGCGCCACACCTGGGCTCGCCACAAGGTGGTGCACTGGGTCCAGGGCAAGACGCCAGGGGACAGAGAAGCAGGGAGCCTCAGTCGGGTGCTGCTCCACGTCGCGCTCCGTCGCTCAACCCAAGACAGGGCAGCCAGCGCGCGACCTCTACGTGGGATCCCGCCTCCCACGGCAGAGCCTGCGGTCACAGGGACAGAGGGCCCAGGCCGCCAGAGCTCCGGATACCAGCGGCAGCTCCCCGTCCCGCTCAAAGGGAGGGAGGGCCGCCGCTGGCGCCCAGTCGCCTGTGCCACCCTCCGGGTCTCAAAGCACTCCTCAGTCAGCTCAAGGACCGGGGCCACCTGGCCTTCGGGGTCACATGGGCTTGGGCACGACGGAAGGGACCGCTTGCCCCCGTGGAACAGACATTCTCCCCGTGGACAACCTCAGGTGCCGGGACCCTCTGCTCCGCCTTGGAAAACCCACCTTCTGCAATGTATGCCCAACGCAATCAGGCCGAGCAGATTGACCCCCTCGGCCCGGCCCCAGTGTGTGATGGGGCTCTGTGCGTGAGGGCTTGCTCTTCCCCACCTACACCAGGCACGGCATCTAACACACACACACACACACACACACACACACACACACACCACGCAGAGACACCCAGACCACGCACGCACGCACGGGGACGCACCCTCCTCTCCCCCACCCCACACACGAGCAGCCGAAGGACAAGAGGGTATGGCTGGGGCCTGAGCGGGAACAAGCGAAGCCTTGGTTTGCGGCCCCTCGGCCAACTGCATCAGGATTTTTGTCTGGGCTCGGAGGCCAGAGGATCTCTGCCATTTGCTAGCAGGGCCAGGGATGGCAGGAGGGTGGGTACGGGGCTCAGTCAGGGCCAGTTCTGCTGGCACGATCCTGTAGCACGTGGCCGCGTAGCACGGGGTCGGGTCTGAAGGAGGCCAAGCAGGGGCACAAGACCCAGCAGCGGCACAGGGAAGAGGCCCAGGGCACCCAGGAGCAGACGAGACCCGGGAGTCGTGCGTGCTTGGCGTGGCCGCGGGCCCCGTGACGCCCGAGGACTCGAGTGCTCAGCCCCGTGTAGTGGCCGCGAAGGCCTGCCTGGGAGAAACGCCCCGGGAGGCCGGCAGGAACCCGGGATCGGAAGGGATGTGGAGGGGCCCCGGGTCGGAGGAGATGGCTTTGGCTGTGTTTGGTTTTGTTTCTTCTTCCCAAGATCCCGGGTGTGAAAGGGGCCAGAGGTGAAGTCCTGGGCTGGAAAGCCTCACGATTCAGCCCCGCAGCCCCAGGCCCTGAGTGTGGAGGAGGGCGGAGCGGGTCGGCGAAGGGCGCGGCTGCCGTTTTCCTGATGGGCTGGAGGGGCAGTGGCGCTTTCCGGACGAAGAGGACCGGAAGGGTCCCCGAGACCTCCGCTGGGAGCCACGCACCCACCCAAGGATACGGCTCCAGGAGGCGACGGAGGAGGGCGGCTGCTTGCCCTGGCCCGAGCTGTGCGTCCCCCGCCTTGGCCACAGCAGTGGACATTCCCAGAAGAACAAGCGCCCGAGAGCCCTGAGAAATTTTCCCCCGAGAAAACTTGACCCTCGTCATGGCAGCAGGACACCTCGGGAAGAAAGCCACCCAGCGGCCACCTGGGCGAGACCGGCTGCCCGAGCAGGCGCGCGGGGCCTCTGGCCGCTGGCCCCGGGCTGCCAGCCCCCACCCGGACTCCCAGCCGTGCCAGGAGAGCAGCGTGGAGACGCACGCCGGGGCCCTCGGCAGGCTCTTGGGGCTCCCGGAGGCGGCGGCTAGCGTCTACGGCCATACCACCCTGAACGCGCCCGATCTCGTCTGATCTCGGAAGCTAAGCAGGGTCGGGCCTGGTTAGTACTTGGATGGGAGACCGCCTGGGAATACCGGGTGCTGTAGGCTTTTGCTCCTCCCTCCCTCGCTGCTCCTTTTGTCTTCGGGGACTTCGCCACCACCCCCCCCCCACCACCACCACCCCCAGCACCACCACCACCACCACCACCACAACGACCCACCGTGACCACGACCCCGACCCCGTCCGGGCCACCCGCCAGACCCACGCACACCGAATCCTCACAGCTACGTCCCCGAATCCTCTCCCCTCCCCACACTCTCCTGTGGCACGCGTCCGCGACACGGGTCACCAGCGAGGTTGGTCCCAGGCCACGTTGGGGACCGCTCCCCAACTGCCCTCCAGGCGGGCGGGGAGGGACGTGCGGAAGCCATGAGAAAGTGGGTCCTGCACCCCAGCGGGCCCCACAGCGGGACGCGCCACACCTGGGCTCGCCACAAGGTGGTGCACTGGGTCCAGGGCAAGACGCCAGGGGACAGAGAAGCAGGGAGCCTCAGTCGGGTGCTGCTCCACGTCACGCTCCGTCGCTCAACCCAAGACAGGGCAGCCAGCGCGCGACCTCTACGTGGGATCCCGCCTCCCACGGCAGAGCCTGCGGTCACAGGGACAGAGGGCGCAGGCCGCCAGAGCTCCAGATGCCAGCGGCAGCTCCCCGTCCCGCTCAAAGGGAGGGAGGGCCGCCGCTGGCGCCCAGTCGCCTGTGCCACCCTCCGGGTCTCAAAGCACTCCTCAGTCAGCTCAAGGACCGGGGCCACCTGGCCTTCGGTGTCACATGGGCTTGGGCACGACGGAAGGGACCGCTTGCCCCCGTGGAACAGACATTCTCCCCGTGGACAACCTCAGGTGCCGGGACCCTCTGCTCCGCCTTGGAAAACCCACCTTCTGCAATGTATGCCCAACGCAATCAGGCCGAGCAGATTGACCCCCTCGGCCCGGCCCCAGTGTGTGATGGGGCTCTGTGCGTGAGGGCTTGCTCTTCCCCACCTACACCAGGCACGGCATCTAACACACACACACACACACACACACACACCACGCAGAGACACCCAGACCACGCACGCACGCACGGGGACGCACCCTCCTCTCCCCCACCCCACACACGAGCAGCCGAAGGACAAGAGGGTATGGCTGGGGCCTGAGCGGGAACAAGCGAAGCCTTGGTTTGCGGCCCCTCGGCCAACTGCATCAGGATTTTTGTCTGGGCTCGGAGGCCAGAGGATCTCTGCCATTTGCTAGCAGGGCCAGGGATGGCAGGAGGGTGGGTACGGGGCTCAGCCAGGGCCAGTTCTGCTGGCACGATCCTGTAGCACGTGGCCGCGTAGCACGGGGCCGGGTCTGAAGGAGGCCAAGCAGGGGCACAAGACCCAGCAGCGGCACAGGGAAGAGGCCCAGGGCACCCAGGAGCAGACGAGACCCGGGAGTCGTGCGTGCTTGGCGTGGCCGCGGGCCCCGTGACGCCCGAGGACTCGAGTGCTCAGCCCCGTGTAGTGGCCGCGAAGGCCTGCCTGGGAGAAACGCCCCGGGAGGCCGGCAGGAACCCGGGATCGGAAGGGATGTGGAGGGGCCCCGGGTCGGAGGAGATGGCTTTGGCTGTGTTTGGTTTTGTTTCTTCTTCCCAAGATCCCGGGTGTGAAAGGGGCCAGAGGTGAAGTCCTGGGCTGGAAAGCCTCACGATTCAGCCCCGCAGCCCCAGGCCCTGAGTGTGGAGGAGGGCGGAGCGGGTCGGCGAAGGGCGCGGCTGCCGTTTTCCTGATGGGCTGGAGGGGCAGTGGCGCTTTCCGGACGAAGAGGACCGGAAGGGTCCCCGAGACCTCCGCTGGGAGCCACGCACCCACCAAAGGATACGGCTCCAGGAGGCGACGGAGGAGGGCGGCTGCTTGCCCTGGCCCGAGCTGTGCGTCCCCCGCCTTGGCCACAGCAGTGGACATTCCCAGAAGAACAAGCGCCCGAGAGCACTGAGAAATTTTCCCCCGAGAAAACTTGACCCTCGTCCTGGCAGCAGGACACCTCGGGAAGAAAGCCACCCAGCGGCCACCTGGGCGAGACCGGCTGCCCGAGCAGGCGTGCGGTGCCTCTGGCCGCTGGCCCCGGGCTGCCAGCCCCCACCCGGACTCCCAGCCGTGCCAGGAGAGCAGCGTGGAGACGCACGCCGGGGCCCTCGGCAGGCTCTTGGGGCTCCCGGAGGCGGCGGCTAGCGTCTACGGCCATACCACCCTGAACGCGCCCGATCTCGTCTGATCTCGGAAGCTAAGCAGGGTCGGGCCTGGTTAGTACTTGGATGGGAGACCGCCTGGGAATACCGGGTGCTGTAGGCTTTTGCTCCTCCCTCCCTCGCTGCTCCTTTTGTCTTCGGGGACTTCGCCACCACCCCCCCACCACCACCACCACCCCCAGCACCACCACCACCACCACCACCACAACGACCCACCGTGACCACGACCCCGACCCCGTCCGGGCCACCCGCCAGACCCACGCACACCGAATCCTCACAGCTACGTCCCCGAATCCTCTCCCCTCCCCACACTCTCCTGGGGCGCGCGCCCGCGACACGGGTCACCAGCGAGGTTGGTCCCAGGCCACGTTGGGGACCGCTCCCCAACTGCCCTCCAGGCGGGCGGGGAGGGACGTGCGGAAGCCATGAGAAAGTGGGTCCTGCACCCCTTCGGGCCCCACAGCGGGACGCGCCACACCTGGGCTCGCCACAAGGTGGTGCACTGGGTCCAGGGCAAGACGCCAGGGGACAGAGAAGCAGGGAGCCTCAGTCGGGTGCTGCTCCACGTCGCGCTCCGTCGCTCAACCCAAGACAGGGCAGCCAGCGCGCGACCTCTACGTGGGATCCCGCCTCCCACGGCAGAGCCTGCGGTCACAGGGACAGAGGGCACAGGCCGCCAGAGCTCCGAATGCCAGCGGCAGCTCCCCGTCCCGCTCAAGGGAGGGAGGGCCGCCGCTGGCACCCAGTCGCCTGTGCCACCCTCCGGGTCTCAAAGCACTCCTCAGTCAGCTCAAGGACCGGGGCCACCTGGCCTTCGGGGTCACATGGGCTTGGGCACGACGGAAGGGACCGCTTGCCCCCGTGGAACAGACATTCTCCCCGTGGACAACCTCAGGTGCCGGGACCCTCTGCTCCGCCTTGGAAAACCCACCTTCTGCAATGTATGCCCAACGCAATCAGGCCGAGCAGATTGACCCCCTCGGCCCGGCCCCAGTGTGTGATGGGGCTCTGTGCGTGAGGGCTTGCTCTTCCCCACCTACACCAGGCACGGCATCTAAAACACACACACACACACACACACACCACGCAGAGACACCCAGACCACGCACGCACGCACGGGGACGCACCCTCCTCTCCCCAACCCCACACACGAGCAGCCGAAGGACAAGAGGGTATGGCTGGGGCCTGAGCGGGAACAAGCGAAGCCTTGGTTTGCGGCCCCTCGGACAACTGCATCAGGATTTTTGTCTGGGCTCGGAGGCCAGAGGATCTCTGCCATTTGCTAGCAGGGCCAGGGATGGCAGGAGGGTGGGTACGGGGCTCAGCCAGGGCCAGTTCTGCTGGCACGATCCTGTAGCACGTGGCCGCGTAGCACGGGGCCGGGTCTGAAGGAGGCCAAGCAGGGGCACAAGACCCAGCAGCGGCACAGGGAAGAGGCCCAGGGCACCCAGGAGCAGACGAGACCCGGGAGTCGTGCGTGCTTGGCGTGGCCGCGGGCCCCGTGACGCCCGAGGACTCGAGTGCTCAGCCCCGTGTAGTGGCCGCGAAGGCCTGCCTGGGAGAAACGCCCCGGGAGGCCGGCAGGAACCCGGGATCGGAAGGGATGTGGAGGGGCCCCGGGTCGGAGGAGATGGCTTTGGCTGTGTTTGGTTTTGTTTCTTCTTCCCAAGATCCCGGGTGTGAAAGGGGCCAGAGGTGAAGTCCTGGGCTGGAAAGCCTCACGATTCAGCCCCGCAGCCCCAGGCCCTGAGTGTGGAGGAGGGCGGAGCGGGTCGGCGAAGGGCGCGGCTGCCGTTTTCCTGATGGGCTGGAGGGGCAGTGGCGCTTTCCGGACGAAGAGGACCGGAAGGGTCCCCGAGACCTCCGCTGGGAGCCACACACCCACCCAAGGATACGGCTCCAGGAGGCGACGGAGGAGGGCGGCTTCTTGCCCTGGCCCGAGCTGTGCGTCCCCCGCCTTGGCCACAGCAGTGGACATTCCCAGAAGAACAAGCGCCCGAGAGCACTGAGAAATTTTCCCCCGAGAAAACTTGACCCTCGTCCTGGCAGCAGGACACCTCGGGAAGAAAGCCACCCAGCGGCCACCTGGGCGAGACCGGCTGCCCGAGCAGGCGCGCGGGGCCTCTGGCCGCTGGCCCCGGGCTGCCAGCCCCCACCCGGACTCCCAGCCTTGCCAAGAGAGCAGCGTGGAGATGCACGCCGGGGCCCTCGGCAGGCTCTTGGGGCTCCCGGAGGCGGCGGCTAGCGTCTACGGCCATACCACCCTGAACGCGCCCGATCTCGTCTGATCTCGGAAGCTAAGCAGGGTCGGGCCTGGTTAGTACTTGGATGGGGGACCGCCTGGGAATACCGGGTGCTGTAGGCTTTTGCTCCTCCCTCCCTCGCTGCTCCTTTTGTCTTCGGGGACTTCGCCACCACCCCCCCCACCACCACCACCACCCCCAGCACCACCACCACCACCACCACCACAACGACCCACCGTGACCACGACCCCGACCCCGTCCGGGCCACCCGCCAGACCCACGCACACCGAATCCTCACAGCTACGTCCCCGAATCCTCTCCCCTCCCCACACTCTCCTGGGGCGCGCGCCCGCGACACGGGTCACCAGCGAGGTTGGTCCCAGGCCACGTTGGGGACCGCTCCCCACCTGCCCTCCAGGCGGGCGGGGAGGGACGTGCGGAAGCCATGAGAAAGTGGGTCCTGCACCCCAGCGGGCCCCACAGCGGGACGCGCCACACCTGGGCTCGCCACAAGGTGGTGCACTGGGTCCAGGGCAAGACGCCAGGGGACAGAGAAGCAGGGAGCCTCAGTCGGGTGCTGCTCCACGTCGCGCTCCGTCGCTCAATCCAAGACAGGGCAGCCAGCGCGGGACCTCTACGTGGGATCCCGCCTCCCACGGCAGAGCCTGCGGTCACAGGGACAGAGGGCGCAGGCCGCCAGAGCTCCGGATGCCAGCGGCAGCTCCCAGTCCCGCTCAAAGGGAGGGAGGGCCGCCGCTGGCGCCCAGTCGCCTGTGCCACCCTCCGGGTCTCA